>NC_138304.1:91762500-92075000 GCF_965601325.2 Salmo salar | reverse complement strand
CCTGCCAGGCTAGACCCAGACCAGACCCAGGTTAGACCAAGACCAGATCCAGACAAGTTTCAGGTTAGACCCAGACCAGATCCAGACCAGACCCAGGTTAGACCTAGACCAGACCCAGGTTAGACCCAGGTTAGACCCAGACCAGACCCAGGTTAGACCAAGACCAGATCCAGACCAGACTCAGGTTAGACCCAGACCAGATCCAGACCAAACCCAGGTTAGACCGAGACCAGACCAGACCCAGGTTAGACCCAGACCAGACCAGACCCAGGTTAGACCCAGACCAGACTGAGGTTATGTCCCAAATGGCACCCTATTCCCTTTATAGAGAACTACTTCTGACCAAGGCCCATTGGCACCCTATTCCCTATATAGTACATTACTTTTGACCAAAGCCCTATGGGTCAAACGTAGTGCACTATAAAGGGAATAGGGTGCCATTTGGGACAGAGCCCCCAAACCAGTCTCCCAAGAGAGAGGAGAGGGCCATGGCACACCCAGAAGGCCTTGCGGTAGCAGATTAGCAGTGGCAACGCAACGCACCATGTCCCTGTCTGTTCTGTTCTGTTGTGTGGTAACACTGCAGAGACAAGTTCAGCTCAGCACATTAGCATTCCCTTACAGCTACCTGTGGCTCCGCACACAAACACACACACCACAGATACACACCACACATACACACAAACAAACACACACACTGCACATACCACAACTAACACACACACACCGCGCCACCACCGCTACTGCTGACTAGTACAGTGGGGGAAAAAAGTATTTGATCCCCTGCTGATTTTGTACGTTTGCCCACTGACAAAGAAATGATCAGTCTATAATTTTAATGGTAGGTTTATTTGAACAGTGAAAGACCGAATAACAACAAAAAAATCCAGAAAAGTGCATGTCAAAAATGTTATAAATTGATTTGCATTTTAATGAGGGAAATAAGTATTTGACCCCCTCTCAATAAGAAAGATTTCTGGCTCCCAGGTGTCTTTTATACAGGTAACGAGCTGAGATTAGGAGCACACTCTTAAAGGTAGTGCTCCTAATCTCAGCTTGTTACCTGTATAAAAGACACCTGTCCACAGCAGCAATCAATCAATCAGATTACAAACTCTCCACCATGGCCAAGACCAAAGAGCTCTCCAAGGATGTCAGGGGCAAGATTGTAGACCTACACAAGGCTGGAATGGGCTACAAGACCATCGCCAAGCAGCTTGGTGAGAAGGTGACAACAGTTGGTGCGATTATTCGCAAATATAAGAAACACAAAAGAACTGTCAATCTCCTTCGGCCTGGGGCTCCATGCAAGATCTCACCTTGTGGAGTTGCAATGATCATGAGAACGGTGAGGAATCAGCCCAGAACCACACAGGAGGATCTTGTCAATGATCCCAAGGCAGCTGGGACCATAGTCACCAAGAAAACCATTGGTAACACACTACGCCGTGAAGGACTGAAATCCTGCAGCGCCCGCAAGGTCCCCCTGCTCAAGAAAGCACTGTCCCGTCTGAAGTTTGCCAATGAACATCTGAATGATTCAGAGGACAACTGGGTGAAAGTGTTGTGGTCAGATGAGACCAAAATGGAGCTCTTTGGCATCAACTCAACTCGCCGTGTTTGGAGGAGGAGGAATGCTGCCTATGACCCCAAGAATACCATCCCCACCATCAAACATGGAGGTGGAAACATTATGCTTTGGGGGTGTTTTTCTGCTAAGGGGACAGTACAACTTCACCGCATCACAGGGACGATGGACGGGGCCATGTACCGTCAAATCTTGGGTGAGAACCTCCTTCCCTCAGCCAGGGCATTGAAAATGGGTCGTGGATGGGTATTCCAGCATGACAATGACCCAAAACACACGGCCAAGGCAACAAAGGAGTGGCTCAAGAAGAAGCACATTAAGGTCCTGGAGTGGCCTAGCCAGTCTCCAGACCTTAGTCCCATAGAAAATCTGTGGAGGGAGCTGAAGGTTCGAGTTGCCAAACGTCAGCCTCGAAACCTTAATGACTTGGAGAAGATCTGCAAAAAGGAGTGGGACAAAATTCCCTCCTGTGATGTGTGCAAACCTGGTGGCCAACTACAAGAAACGTCTGACCTCTGTGATTGCCAACAAGGGTTTTGCCACCAAGTACTAGGTCATGATTTGCAGAGGGGTCAAATACTTATTTCCCTCATTAAAATGCGAATCATTTTACAACATTTTTGACATGCGTTTTTCTGGATTATTTTGTTGTTATTCTGTCTCTCACTGTCCAAACTTTTTTCCCTCACTGTAACTATACGTGTCTGAGAGAGAGAGACAAACAGTAACTTTACATGTCTGAGAGAGAGAGAGACAAACAGTAACTATACATGTCTGAGAGAGAGAGACAAACAGTAACTTTACATGTCTGAGAGAGAGAGAGACAAACAGTAACTATACATGTCTGAGAGAGAGAGAGACAAACATTAACTATACATGTCTGAGAGAGAGAGACAAACAGTAACTATACATGTCTGAGAGAGAGAGAGAGACAAACAGTAACTATACATGTCTGAGAGAGAGAGAGACAAACAGTAACTATACATGTCTGAGAGAGAGAGAGACAAACAGTAACTATACATGTCTGAGAGAGAGAGAGAGAGAGACAAACATTAACTATACATGTCTGAGAGAGAGAGAGACAAACATTAACTATACATGTCTGAGAGAGAGAGAGAGAGAGACAAACATTAACTATACATGTCTGAGAGAGAGACAAACAGTAACTATACATGTCTGAGAGAGAGAGAGAGACAAACAGTAACTATACATGTCTGAGACAGAGAGACAAACAGTAACTATACATGTCTGAGAGAGAGAGAGATAAACAGTAACTATACATGTCTGAGAGAGAGAGACAAACAGTAACTATACATGTCTGAGAGAGAGAGACAAACAGTAACTATACATGTCTGAGAGAGAGAGAGAGATAAACAGTAACTATACATGTCTGAGAGAGAGAGAGAGAGACAAACAGTAACTATACATGTCTGAGAGAGAGAGAGACAAACAGTAACTATACATGTCTGAGAGAGAGAGACAAACAGTAACTATACATGTCTGAGAGAGAGAGAGAGATAAACAGTAACTATACATGTCTGAGAGAGAGAGAGACAAACAGTAACTATACATGTCTGAGAGAGAGAGATAAACAGTAACTATACATGTCTGAGAGAGAGAGACAAACAGTAACTATACATGTCTGAGAGAGAGAGAGAGACAAACAGTAACTATACATGTCTGAGAGAGAGACATACAGTAACTATACATGTCTGAGAGAGAGAGAGAGACAAACAGTAACTATACATGTCTGAGAGAGAGAGAGAGACAAACAGTAACTATACATGTCTGAGAGAGAGAGACAAACAGTAACTATACATGTCTGAGAGAGAGAGAGAGACAAACAGTAACTATACATGTCTGAGAGAGAGAGACAAACAGTAACTATACATGTCTGAGAGAGAGAGAGAGACAAACAGTAACTATACATGTCTGAGAGAGAGAGAGAGACAAACATTAACTATACATGTCTGAGAGAGAGAGAGACAAACATTAACTATACATGTCTGAGAGAGAGAGACAAACAGTAACTATACATGTCTGAGAGAGAGAGAGACAAACAGTAACTATACATGTCTGAGAGAGAGAGAGAGACAAACAGTAACTATACATGTCTGAGACAGAGAGACAAACAGTAACTATACATGTCTGAGAGAGAGAGAGATAAACAGTAACTATACATGTCTGAGAGAGAGAGACAAACAGTAACTATACATGTCTGAGAGAGAGAGACAAACAGTAACTATACATGTCTGAGAGAGAGAGAGAGATAAACAGTAACTATACATGTCTGAGAGAGAGAGAGAGAGACAAACAGTAACTATACATGTCTGAGAGAGAGAGAGACAAACAGTAACTATACATGTCTGAGAGAGAGAGACAAACAGTAACTATACATGTCTGAGAGAGAGAGAGAGATAAACAGTAACTATACATGTCTGAGAGAGAGAGAGACAAACAGTAACTATACATGTCTGAGAGAGAGAGATAAACAGTAACTATACATGTCTGAGAGAGAGAGACAAACAGTAACTATACATGTCTGAGAGAGAGAGAGAGACAAACAGTAACTATACATGTCTGAGAGAGAGACATACAGTAACTATACATGTCTGAGAGAGAGAGAGAGACAAACAGTAACTATACATGTCTGAGAGAGAGAGAGAGACAAACAGTAACTATACATGTCTGAGAGAGAGAGACAAACAGTAACTATACATGTCTGAGAGAGAGAGAGAGACAAACAGTAACTATACATGTCTGAGAGAGAGAGACAAACAGTAACTATACATGTCTGAGAGAGAGAGAGAGACAAACAGTAACTATACATGTCTGAGAGAGAGAGAGAGACAAACATTAACTATACATGTCTGAGAGAGAGAGAGACAAACATTAACTATACATGTCTGAGAGAGAGAGACAAACAGTAACTATACATGTCTGAGAGAGAGAGAGACAAACAGTAACTATACATGTCTGAGAGAGAGAGAGAGACAAACAGTAACTATACATGTCTGAGAGAGAGAGAGAGACAAACAGTAACTATACATGTCTGAGAGAGAGAGAGACAAACATTAACTATACATGTCTGAGAGAGAGAGACAAACAGTAACTATACATGTCTGAGAGAGAGAGAGACAAACAGTAACTATACATGTCTGAGAGAGAGAGACAAACATTAACTATACATGTCTGAGAGAGAGAGACAAACAGTAACTATACATGTCTGAGAGAGAGAGAGACAAACAGTAACTATACATGTCTGAGAGAGAGAGACAAACATTAACTATACATGTCTGAGAGAGAGAGAGACAAACAGTAACTATACATGTCTGAGAGAGAGAGACAAACAGTAACTATACATGTCTGAGAGAGAGAGAGAGAGACAAACAGTAACTATACATGTCTGAGAGAGAGAGAGAGACAAACAGTAACTATACATGTCTGAGAGAGAGAGACAAACAGTAACTATACATGTCTGAGAGAGAGAGAGAGACAAACAGTAACTATACATGTCTGAGAGAGAGAGAGAGACAAACAGTAACTATACATGTCTGAGAGAGAGAGAGAGAGAGAGAGAGAGAGACAAACATTAACTATACATGTCTGAGAGAGAGAGAGACAAACAGTAACTATACATGTCTGAGAGAGAGAGACAAACAGTAACTATACATGTCTGAGAGAGAGAGAGACAAACAGTAACTATACATGTCTGAGAGAGAGAGAGAGACAAACAGTAACTATACATGTCTGAGAGAGAGAGAGAGATAAACAGTAACTATACATGTCTGAGAGAGAGAGACCAACAGTAACTATACATGTCTGAGAGAGAGAGAGACAAACATTAACTATACATGTCTGAGAGAGAGAGACAAACAGTAACTATACATGTCTGAGAGAGAGAGAGAGACAAACATTAACTATACATGTCTGAGAGAGAGAGAGACAAACATTAACTATACATGTCTGAGAGAGAGAGACAAACATTAACTATACATGTCTGAGAGAGAGAGAGACAAACAGTAACTATACATGTCTGAGAGAGAGAGAGACAAACAGTAACTATACATGTCTGAGAGAGAGAGACAAACATTAACTATACATGTCTGAGAGAGAGAGACAAACAGTAACTATACATTTCTGAGAGAGAGAGAGAGACAAACAGTAACTATACATGTCTGAGAGAGAGAGAGACAAACAGTAACTATACATGTCTGAGAGAGAGAGAGAGAGAGAGAGAGACAAACAGTAACTATACATGTCTGAGAGAGAGAGACAAACAGTAACTATACATGTCTGAGAGAGAGAGAGAGAGAGAGACAAACAGTAACTATACATGTCTGAGAGAGAGAGAGACAAACAGTAACTATACATGTCTGAGAGAGAGAGAGACAAACATTAACTATACATGTCTGAGAGAGAGAGACAAACAGTAACTATACATGTCTGAGAGAGAGAGAGAGAGACAAACAGTAACTATACATGTCTGAGAGAGAGAGAGACAAACAGTAACTATACATGTCTGAGAGAGAGACACAAACAGTAACTATTCATGTCTGAGAGAGAGAGAGACAAACAGTAACTATACATGTCTGAGAGAGAGAGAGACAAACATTAACTATACATGTCTGAGAGAGAGAGACAAACAGTAACTATACATGTCTGAGAGAGAGAGAGAGAGACAAACAGTAACTATACATGTCTGAGAGAGAGAGAGACAAACAGTAACTATACATGTCTGAGAGAGAGAGACAAACATTAACTATACATGTCTGAGAGAGAGAGACAAACAGTAACTATACATGTCTGAGAGAGAGAGAGAGATAAACAGTAACTATACATGTCTGAGAGAGAGAGAGACAAACAGTAACTATACATGTCTGAGAGAGAGAGAGACAAACAGTAACTATACATGTCTGAGAGAGAGAGAGACAAACAGTAACTATACATGTCTGAGAGAGAGAGAGATAAACAGTAACTATACATGTCTGAGAGAGAGAGAGAGACAAACATTAACTATACATGTCTGAGAGAGAGAGAGAGACAAACAGTAACTATACATGTCTGAGAGAGAGAGAGACAAACAGTAACTATACATGTCTGAGAGAGAGAGAGACAAACAGTAACTATACATGTCTGAGAGAGAGAGAGACAAACAGTAACTATACATGTCTGAGAGAGAGAGAGAGACAAACAGTAACTATACATGTCTGAGAGAGAGAGACAAACAGTAACTATACATGTCTGAGAGAGAGAGAGAGACAAACAGTAACTATACATGTCTGAGAGAGAGAGAGACAAACAGTAACTATACATGTCTGAGAGAGAGAGAGACAAACAGTAACTATACATGTCTGAGAGAGAGAGAGAGACAAACAGTAACTATACATGTCTGAGAGAGAGAGAGAGACAAACAGTAACTATACATGTCTGAGAGAGAGAGACAAACAGTAACTATACATGTCTGAGAGAGAGAGACAAACAGTAACTATACATGTCTGAGAGAGAGAGAGAGAGAGATAAACAGTAACTATACATGTCTGAGAGAGAGAGAGACAAACAGTAACTATACATGTCTGAGAGAGAGAGACAAACAGTAACTATACATGTCTGAGAGAGAGAGACAAACAGTAACTATACATGTCTGAGAGAGAGAGAGAGATAAACAGTAACTATACATGTCTGAGAGAGAGAGAGACAAACAGTAACTATACATGTCTGAGAGAGAGAGAGACAAACAGTAACTATACATGTCTGAGAGAGAGAGAGACAAACAGTAACTTTACATGTCTGAGAGAGAGAGAGACAAACAGTAACTATACATGTCTGAGAGAGAGAGAGACAAACATTAACTATACATGTCTGAGAGAGAGAGACAAACAGTAACTATACATGTCTGAGAGAGAGAGAGAGACAAACATTAACTATACATGTCTGAGAGAGAGAGAGACAAACATTAACTATACATGTCTGAGAGAGAGAGACAAACATTAACTATACATGTCTGAGAGAGAGAGAGACAAACAGTAACTATACATGTCTGAGAGAGAGAGAGACAAACAGTAACTATACATGTCTGAGAGAGAGAGACAAACATTAACTATACATGTCTGAGAGAGAGAGACAAACAGTAACTATACATTTCTGAGAGAGAGAGAGAGACAAACAGTAACTATACATGTCTGAGAGAGAGAGAGACAAACAGTAACTATACATGTCTGAGAGAGAGAGAGAGAGAGAGAGAGACAAACAGTAACTATACATGTCTGAGAGAGAGAGACAAACAGTAACTATACATGTCTGAGAGAGAGAGAGAGAGAGAGACAAACAGTAACTATACATGTCTGAGAGAGAGAGAGACAAACAGTAACTATACATGTCTGAGAGAGAGAGAGACAAACATTAACTATACATGTCTGAGAGAGAGAGACAAACAGTAACTATACATGTCTGAGAGAGAGAGAGAGAGACAAACAGTAACTATACATGTCTGAGAGAGAGAGAGACAAACAGTAACTATACATGTCTGAGAGAGAGACACAAACAGTAACTATTCATGTCTGAGAGAGAGAGAGACAAACAGTAACTATACATGTCTGAGAGAGAGAGAGACAAACATTAACTATACATGTCTGAGAGAGAGAGACAAACAGTAACTATACATGTCTGAGAGAGAGAGAGAGAGACAAACAGTAACTATACATGTCTGAGAGAGAGAGAGACAAACAGTAACTATACATGTCTGAGAGAGAGAGACAAACATTAACTATACATGTCTGAGAGAGAGAGACAAACAGTAACTATACATGTCTGAGAGAGAGAGAGAGATAAACAGTAACTATACATGTCTGAGAGAGAGAGAGACAAACAGTAACTATACATGTCTGAGAGAGAGAGAGACAAACAGTAACTATACATGTCTGAGAGAGAGAGAGACAAACAGTAACTATACATGTCTGAGAGAGAGAGAGATAAACAGTAACTATACATGTCTGAGAGAGAGAGAGAGACAAACATTAACTATACATGTCTGAGAGAGAGAGAGAGACAAACAGTAACTATACATGTCTGAGAGAGAGAGAGACAAACAGTAACTATACATGTCTGAGAGAGAGAGAGACAAACAGTAACTATACATGTCTGAGAGAGAGAGAGACAAACAGTAACTATACATGTCTGAGAGAGAGAGAGAGACAAACAGTAACTATACATGTCTGAGAGAGAGAGACAAACAGTAACTATACATGTCTGAGAGAGAGAGAGAGACAAACAGTAACTATACATGTCTGAGAGAGAGAGAGACAAACAGTAACTATACATGTCTGAGAGAGAGAGAGACAAACAGTAACTATACATGTCTGAGAGAGAGAGAGAGACAAACAGTAACTATACATGTCTGAGAGAGAGAGAGAGACAAACAGTAACTATACATGTCTGAGAGAGAGAGACAAACAGTAACTATACATGTCTGAGAGAGAGAGACAAACAGTAACTATACATGTCTGAGAGAGAGAGAGAGATAAACAGTAACTATACATGTCTGAGAGAGAGAGAGACAAACAGTAACTATACATGTCTGAGAGAGAGAGAGACAAACAGTAACTATACATGTCTGAGAGAGAGAGAGACAAACAGTAACTTTACATGTCTGAGAGAGAGAGAGACAAACAGTAACTATACATGTCTGAGAGAGAGAGAGAGATAAACAGTAACTATACATGTCTGAGAGAGAGAGAGAGACAAACAGTAACTTTACATGTCTGAGAGAGAGAGAGAGATAAACAGTAACTATACATGTCTGAGAGAGAGAGAGACAAACAGTAACTATACATGTCTGAGAGAGAGAGACAAACAGTAACTATACATGTCTGAGAGAGAGAGAGACAAACAGTAACTATACATGTCTGAGAGAGAGAGAGAGACAAACAGTAACTATACAGGTCTGAGAGAGAGAGAGACAAACAGTAACTATACATGTCTGAGAGAGAGAGACAAACAGTAACTATACATGTCTGAGAGAGAGAGAGACAAACAGTAACTATACATGTCTGAGAGAGAGAGAGATAAACAGTAACTATACATGTCTGAGAGAGAGAGACAAACAGTAACTATACATGTCTGAGAGAGAGAGAGAGACAAACAGTAACTATACATGTCTGAGAGAGAGAGAGATAAACAGTAACTATACATGTCTGAGAGAGAGAGACAAACAGTAACTATACATGTCTGAGAGAGAGAGAGACAAACAGTAACTATACATGTCTGAGAGAGAGAGAGACAAACAGTAACTATACATGTCTGAGAGAGAGAGAGACAAACAGTAACTATACATGTCTGAGAGAGAGAGAGAGACAAACAGTAACTATACATGTCTGAGAGAGAGAGACAAACAGTAACTATACATGTCTGAGAGAGAGAGAGACAAACAGTAACTATACATGTCTGAGAGAGAGAGAGAGACAAACAGTAACTATACAGGTCTGAGAGAGAGAGAGACAAACAGTAACTATACATGTCTGAGAGAGAGAGACAAACAGTAACTATACATGTCTGAGAGAGAGAGAGACAAACAGTAACTATACATGTCTGAGAGAGAGAGAGACAAACAGTAACTATACATGTCTGAGAGAGAGAGAGACAAACAGTAACTATACATGTCTGAGAGAGAGAGAGAGACAAACAGTAACTATACATGTCTGAGAGAGAGAGACAAACAGTAACTATACATGTCTGAGAGAGAGAGAGAGATAAACAGTAACTATACATGTCTGAGAGAGAGAGAGACAAACAGTAACTATACATGTCTGAGAGAGAGAGACAAACAGTAACTATACATGTCTGAGAGAGAGAGAGACAAACAGTAACTATACATGTCTGAGAGAGAGAGAGACAAACAGTAACTATACATGTCTGAGAGAGAGAGAGAGACAAACAGTAACTATACATGTCTGAGAGAGAGAGAGACAAACAGTAACTATACATGTCTGAGAGAGAGAGAGACAAACAGTAACTATACATGTCTGAGAGAGAGAGAGAGACAAACAGTAACTATACATGTCTGAGAGAGAGAGACAAACAGTAACTATACATGTCTGAGAGAGAGAGAGATAAACAGTAACTATACATGTCTGAGAGAGAGAGACACCCCGCCCTGACTAGTGAGACACTCTCCCAGACCTACACCTAGAGGACCTACTGTACATCCAGACCACAGCACCACCAGACCCCCCCCCCCCAGACCTACACCTAGAGGACCTACTGTACATCCAGACCACAGCACCACCAGACCCCCCCCCCCCCCCCCCCCCCCCAGACCTACACCTAGAGGACCTACTGTACATCCAGACCACAGCACCACCAGACCCCCCCAGACCTACACCTAGAGGACCTACTGTACATCCAGACCACAGCACCACTAGACACATCCCCATCCACATCCCCACCCCCACCAATCAATACCCTCCAAATCAACCATGCCTACTCCCCATATAGGCCCCCTCAGATCAGACCTTTGCCCGTCCTGCCCACCCCATGCTCCCAACTCCTGCAAAGAGGGCATCAACATGAAAGTTACACATACGCCCAGGCCGTGAGCAGGCAAACAGGTCCAACCCCACTCTTACATTAGCCCAAGCCAATGTTATGTACCAGATGATCAGCAGGCTCTGCTCACACTTACTGGTCTGAGGCAAAACCACACAACTAACAACATTGGATATTTTATGGAACACAAAGCCTTCACTATCTCATCCTGGAATATCCAAGGCCTGAGGTCATCTGCCTTTGGCCTAAAGAGCAGGAACCTGGACTTCACTAAAGAAATTAGAAATACAGACGTTGTCATCCTACAAGAAACATGGTATAAAGGAGACAGACCCACTGGTTGCCCTCTAGGTTACAGAGAGCTGGTAGTCCCATCCATCAAACTACCAGGTGTGAAACAGGGAAGGGACTCAGGGGGTATGCTAATTTGGTATAAGGTAGACCTAATTCAATATATTCAATTAATCAAAACAGGAACATTTTACATTTGGCTAGAAATTCAAAAGGAAATGATCTCATCAGAGAAACATGTCCTCCTGTGGTCTACCTATATACCCCCACTAGAATCCCCATACAGTACATTAATGAAGACAGCTTCTCCATCCTAGAGGGGGAGAGCAATCATTTCCAGGCCCAGGGGCATGTACTAGTCTGGGGCAATCTAAATGCCAGAACTGGACAAGAACCTGAAACCCTCAGCACACAGTGGGACAAACACCTACCTGGAGGTGACAACATTCCCTCCCACATATGCCCCCCCCCCCCAGGCACAACTACGATAACATAACCAACATAAACAGGTCACAACTCCTGCAGCTCTGTCGGATGCTGGATATGTACATAGTCAATGGTAGGCTTTGAGGGGACTCCTACGGTAGGTGAAACACTAAAACGATACAGAAATACACTAAGAAAAAAGAAGGAACAGCATGACAGAAAACAGCTCATTGTGATAAAAGAATTCCTAGAATCAGATAAACCACTTCTCCAACCTTTTCGACCATATAACAAAGAACCAAGAGCAAAAACACATGATCATATACTAAACTTAGAATCAACTATTAAAGACTACCAGAACCCACTGGATGGATTCTCCAATTACAAAACACAAACCCTCCAACCCAAAAAGGCCTGTGGTGTTGATGTTATACTAAACAAAATGATAAAATAAGCAGACCACCAATTCAAATAGGCTATTCTTAAACTCTTCAGCATTATATTCAGCTTTGGCATCTTCCTAATATTTGGAACCAAGGCCTGATCACCCCAATCCACTTGAAACCAATACAGAGTAATATGAGCCAGCACAATCTCTGAAAAATCCTCAACAGCAGACTCCAACATTTCCTCTGTGAAAACAATGTCCTGAGCACATGTCAAATTGGCTTCTTACCAAAATACCGTACGACAGACCATGTATACACCCTGCACACCCTTATTGACAAACAAATAAAACAAAAGCAAAGTCTTCTAATGTTTAGTTGATTTCAAAAAAGCTTTATGTCTCAATTTGGCATGAGGGTCTGCTATACAAATTGATGCGGTGTTGGGGGAAAGCATATGACATTATAAAATCAATGTACACAAACAACAAGTGTGCAGTTAAAATTGGCAATAAACACGCATATTTCTTTCCTCAGGGCCATGGGGTGAGACAGGGATGGAGCTTGAGCCCCATCCTCTTCAACATTTATATCAATGAATTGGTGAGGGCACTAGAACAGTCTGCAACACCAGGCCTCACCCTACTAGAATCCGAAGTCAAATGTCTACTGTTTGCAGATGACCTGGTGCTTCTGTCCCCAACCAAGGAGGGACTAGATCTTCTGCACAGATTCTGTCAGACCTGGGCCCTGACAGTAAATCTCAGTAAGACACAAATAATGGTGTTCCAAAAAAGGTCCAGTAGCCAAGAAAAAACTACACATTTTATCAAGACACTGTGGCCCTAGAGAACACAAAGAATACCTACCTCGCCCTTAACATCAACACCACAGGTAACAGCCACAAGGCTGTGAACGATCTAAGAGACAAGGTAAGAAGGGCCTTCTATGCCATCAAAAGGAACATTGAACTCAACATCCTAATTAGGATCTGGCTAAAAATACTTAAATCAGTTATCAAACCCATTTCCCTTTATGGTTGTGAGGTCTGGGGTCCACTCACCAACCAAGAATTCACAAAATGGAGCAAACACCAAATAAAGACTCTGCAGAATTCTGCAAAAATATATTTGTGAACAATGCAAAACCCCTAACAATGCATGCAGAGTATAATTAGGAATGTACCCGCTAGTTAACAAAATCCAGAAAAGAGTAGTTCAATTCTACAACCACCTAAAAGGAAGCAATGCCCACACATTCCACCACAAAGCCATCACCTACAGAGAGATGAACCAAGAGAAGAGTCCCTTCAGCCAGCTGGTTCTGGGGCTCTGTTCACAAATACAAACAGACCCCACAGAGCCCCAGGTCAGAAACACATTTAGACCCAACCAAATTATGAGAAAGCAAAAACACAGTGGAAAGAATCAACCAAAAAACAGAGCAAATTGGAACACTATTTGGCCCTAAACAGAGAGTACACAGTGGCAGAATGCCTGACCACTGTGACTGACCCTAAATTAAGAAAATCCTCAGTGAGCATAGCCTTTCCATTGAGAGAGGCCGCCGTAGGCAGACCTGGCTCTCGAGAGATGACAGGCTACAGTATGTGCACACTTCCCACAAAATGAGGTGGAAACTAAGCTACACTTCCTAACTTCCTGCCAAATGTATGACCACATTAGATACACATATTTCCCACAGATCACACTGATCCACAAAGAATTTGAAAACAAATCAAACATTGCTAAACTCCCATATCTGTAAGGCAAAATACCACAGTGTGCAGTCACTGCAGCAACATGTGTGGCTTGTTGCCATGACAAAAGGCCAACCTGTAGAGCACAAACAACAGTGTAAATACAACCTATATTTATCTATTCATTTATTTTACCTTTCATACTCCAACTATTTGCACATTGATACAACACTGTACATTTGAAATGTCAATATTCTTTTAAAACCTTTGTGAGTTTAATGTTTACTAATATTTCCCTTGTTTATTTAGATTTTGTTTATTGTCTATTCCATTGGAACTTATGTGAGTGCAATGTTTACTGTACATTTTTTATTGTTTATATCTATTTCACTTGCTTTGGCAATGTAAACATATATTTCCCCTGCCAATAAAGCCCTTTGAATTGTGAGAGAGAGAGAGAGAGAGAGAGAGAGAGAGAGAGCGAGAGAGAGAGAGAGAGAGAGAGAGAGAAAGAGAAAGAGAGAAAGAGAGAGAGAGAAAAAGGAAGGTTAGAGAGAGAGAGAGAGAGAGAGAGAGAGAGAGAGAAGATGGGTTATTTTATTTATTTCATTTTTTATTTAACTTTTTTTAACTAGGCAGGTCAGTTAAGAACAAATTCTTATTTTCAATGATGGCCTACCTGTCATTAGAGAGAGAGAGAGAGAGAGAGAGAGAGAGAGAGAGAGAGAGAGAGAGAGAGAAACAGAGAATGGAGAGAGACAGAGAAACTACTGCAAGGAAGAGAGAAAGAGATGGGAGATGTTTCCCCCTCAGTCAGAGCAGAGCAGAGTGACATTGGCCTCTGTGAAAAGAGCATGTTGTTGTGGAGCCAGAATGTGATGAGTCAGAACTATGGGCCCTGGTCAAAAGTAGTGCACTACATCATGAATAGGGTGCCATTTGGGACGCACACTAACAGATCTCTAGTCTGACAAGCACAGCGGTAGACATTTCTAGAAAGACAACCTATCCGGAAATGTTTGCATACAGGCCTATAAATCCATCCAGGTTACTTTTGCTTGCTTGGCTTGTTACTTGACATGACCCTGCTTGACATGACCCCCATGACCCTGTCGCTGACCCTGTTGGCAGCTTATCTGTTCAAGAAAGAATGACAGACCCTGAATGGGAAGTCAACAATTGTCTCCTTCATGACATGCATTCGCCTTCCTTCACATACAATGGTAACGTCCCAAATGGCACCCTATTCCCTTTATAGTGCACTACTTTTGACCAGGGCCCATAGGGCTCTGTACAGGGAATAGGGTGCCATTTGGAAGGCATGCAATGTGTGGGCAGGAGGGGCATACATTCTCCATGCTAACAAAAGCGCCATGGTTGTTAAGGCACTAACTACTATAATGTGTCTCTTCAATCCATACGCCCTCTCAAATCCCATGTTATTCATTAGGCTAGTTAGAATGACTGGGTTGGTTGCCTGATAGATTGTGAGCTACACTGACAATATCATGGAAACTGTCATAGAGAATTTCAACCATTCCATCATTCCTTCACTCAGTTGACCACAGTAGCTCACTTGAACATTGTATACTGTGCAACATACTGTATTGTATGTGTTTTTAACTTTTCACGTGTTGGCCTCAGAGAATCTCTGATGCATTAGTGTCTGAACCACAACAGGCGAGAGAACGGAGTGAGATGGCAGTAACACTGTTAGCTGGGTGGCTCTGCACAACACTGAACACTGTGTCACTGTTAAGAGGCCTCCTAGGTTCAGTCCCAAACAGCACCCCATTCCCTACGTAGTGCACTAGGGAATAGGGTGCAATTTGGGATACTACTCTGGTGTTCTGTAAGAACAGGGCATCGGGACAATACGAAGCGCTCTGCCTCTGTGAGAGGACGGTGAAGTCACAGGAGGGGACCAGAGGCGACTGATACAGACCTCTCTACACATCATCGACCAACAACTGACGACGGACTGGGCAGGAGGCCTCCATAACCACAGGCCTCGGCTCAGGTTTCCTGGATAGTTACAAATGTAACGCCAGAGAGTTGGGTGTCACCGAAACAAGCAAACAAAAACACCACAACATGAATAATACACACAGAGGGATAAACAGTGCAGTCGGAAAGTATTCAGACCCCTTGACTTTTCCTCATTTTATCAGGTTACAGCCTTATTCTGTTTTTTTCCCCTCATCAATCTACACACAACACCTCAGAAATGTTCGCTAATTTATTTAAAAATAAAATATTTACATAAGTATTCAGACCCTTTACTCAGTATTTTGTTGAAGAACCTTTGGCAGCGATTACAGACTCAAGTCTTCTTGGGTATGACGCTACAAGCTTGGCACACCTGCATTTGGGGAGTT
Organism: Salmo salar; assembly: GCF_965601325.2. Classification (NCBI taxonomy): domain Eukaryota; kingdom Metazoa; phylum Chordata; class Actinopteri; order Salmoniformes; family Salmonidae; genus Salmo; species Salmo salar. Next base: position 92,058,689 of record NC_138304.1, on the reverse strand, counting down.
TCTCCCATTCCTCTCTGCAGATCCTCTCAAGCTCTGTCAGGTTGGATGCGGAGCGTTGCTGCACAGCTATTTTCAGGTCTCTCCAGAGATGATCAATCAGGTTTAAGTCTGGGCTCTGGCTGGGCCACTCAAAGAAATTCAGAGACTTGTCCCGAAGCCACTCTTGCATTGTCTTGACTGTGTGCTTAGGGTTGTTGTCCTGTTGGAAGGTGAACCTTCGCCCCAGTCTGAGGTCCTGAGCACTCTGGAGCAGGTTTTCATCAAGGATCTCTCTGTACTTTGACCTGTTCATCTTTGCCTCGATCCTGACGAGTCTCCCCGTCCTTGCCACTGAAAAACATCCCCACTGCAAGATTCTGCCAACACCCTGCTTCACTGTAGGGATGGTGCCAGGTTTCCTCCAGACGTGACGCTTGGCATTAAGGCCAAAGAGTTCAATCTTAGTTTCATTATACGAAAGAATCTTGTTTCTCATGGTCTGAGTCTTTAGGTGCATTTTGACAAACTCCAAGCGGGCTGTTATGTGCCTTTTACTGAGGAGTGCCTTCCGTCTGGCCACTCTACCATAAAGGCCTGATTGGTGTAGTGCTGCAGAGTTGGACCTTTCTGGAAGGTTCTCCCATCTCCACAGAGGAACTCTAGACCCCATTTAGAGTGACCATCGGGTTCTTGGTCACCTCCCTGACCAAGGCCCTTCTCCCCTGATTGCTCAGTTTGGTGGTTCCAAGCTTCTTCCATTTAAGCATGATGGAGGCCACTGTGTTCACCTTCAATGCTGCAAAACATTTTTTGGTACCCTTCTGTGCCTCGACACAATCCTGTTTCAGCGCTCTACGGACAATTCCTTCGATCTCATGGCTTGGTTTTTGCTCTGACATGCATTGTCAACTGTGGGACCTTATAGACAGGTGTGTGCCTTTCCAAATCATGTCCAATCAATTTCATTTACCACAGGTGGACTCCAGTCAAATTGTAGAAATATCTCAAGGACGATCAATGGAAACACGATGCATCTGAGCTCAATTTCAAGTCTCATAGCAAAGGGTCTGAATAGTTATGCAAATAAGGTCTTTCTGTTTAAAATATTTTATACATTTGCTAAACTTTCTAAAAATCTGTTTTTACTTTGTCATTATGGGGTATTGTGTGTAGATTGCTGAGGATCATTTGTTAATTTAATCAATTTTAAAATGCTGTAACGTAACAAAATGTGGAAAAATACAGATTACATTACAGACCAACACAGATTACAAATTCAGCCTCATTACAGACCAACACAGATTACATGTTCAGCCTCATCACAGACCAACACAGATTACATGTTCAGCCTCATTACAGACCAACACAGATTACATGTTCAGCCTCATTACAGACCAACACAGATTACATGTTCAGTCTCATTACAGCCCAACACAGATTACATGTTCAGCCTCATTACAGACCAACACAGATTACATGTTCAACCTCATAACAGACCAACACATATTACAAGTTCAGTCTCATTACTGACCAACACAGATTACATGTTTAGTCTCATTACAGACCAACACAGATTACATGTTTAGTCTCATTACAGACCAACACAGATTACATGTTTAGTCTCATTACAGACCAACACAGATTACATGTTTAGTCACATTACAGACCAACACAGATTACATATTCAGTCTCATTACAGACCAACACAGATTACATATTCAGTCTCATTACAGACCAACACAGATTACATATTCAGTCTCATTACAGCCCAACACAGATTACATGTTCAGTCTCATTACAGACCAACACAGATTACATATTCAGTCTCATTACAGACCAACACAGATTACATGGTCGGTCTCATTACAGCCCAACACAGATTACATGTTCAGTCTCATTACAGCCCAACACAGATTACATGTTCAGTCTCATTACAGCCCAACACAGATTACATATTCAGTCTCATTACAGCCCAACACAGATTACATATTCAGTCTCATTACAGCCCAACACAGATTACATGTTCAGTCTCATTACAGCCCAACACAGATTACATATTCAGTCTCATTACAGCCCAACACAGATTACAGATTGTTCAGTCTGACGGGAGGGAGTCACACTGCTTCACTGAGTTCAGTCAGAGGGAGGGTGGGGATGGAGAAAGAGAGAGAGGGAGAGAGAGACATTGTCATAGACCTGTATGCGATGGTTTTGTTTACACAAGAATATCACCAAAATCTCTCTGAATATTTAGAAGGGAAAACAACCTCTCAACTGTATATGAACCAAATCCTCTGTCTCTCTGTCCAAGTGAATATCAGCCTCTTCCGGAGGCTCTTTAGCCCCTATGCTATAGCCTTGTCCAGATGTGCTTTAGACAATTAATCCTCGGACTACCTTTGATAGTCTGCATTGTTGGCTCAAGTACAAACAGATCTGTAGCCAGCCTAAAGGACCTAATCCTGTTGAAAGGCTACAGTGAGGGTGCCTCCCGTGAGGGTGCCTCCCGAGTGGCACAGTGGTCTAAGGCACTGCATCACAGTGCTAGTTGTGCCACTAGAGATCCTAGTTCAAGTCCAGACTCTGTCGCAGCTGTCTGTGCCCGGGAGACCCACAATTGGCCCAGCATCGTCCAGGTTAGGGGAGGGTTTGGGCGGCAGGGTTGTTCCTGTGCCATCACGCTCTAGTGACTCTTGTGGCGGGTCAGGTGCAATGCATGCTGACATGGTCGCCAGGTGTGTGGTGTCCCTTCTGACACATTGGTGTGTCTACCTTCTGGGTTATGTGAGCAGTGTGGCTTGGCTGGGTTGTGTTACGGAGGACGCACAGCTCTCGACCTTTGCCTCTCCTGAGTCTGTACGGGAGTTGCAGCGATGGAACAAGACTGTAACTGCCAATTGCAGGGGTTAACATTAGATTTACCAAAGGTGACATTTTCAGATGATGATGTTATTTCATGGACTGTCAAATCATGTAGAGAGAGAGAGAGATAGAAAACATATTTGGTTTGAGGTGGTTGGATTCATTTGTATAGGAACGCACACTAACACCCTAAATAGACAATTCCAACCCTTTATCAGAGTCAAATGAAAACAAAGGTAGAGTACAACATAAAACTGTCCATACTCTCCGTAATGCTGACTGGTCAATAAATTCAGCCCCTCTCAGAATAGACCTACTCCTCTCCACATTGATTTAATATGCCTTTGGTTCTTCAGAGCTACATTCTTCACTACTCAGCATGTAACTGATTGAGTACAGTAGGCTAAACGGTGAGCAAAAACCCTAACGGACTAAACGCTAGCCTATTTGATGTAAGTGCAGCACAGAGAGGATACAATTACACAATCACTTCAATGTTGATTCACTAGTGCCTCTGCCAACCAGTCAGTCCTTCACATGTGCTTCATTCCATTAGAAAATCAACATGTCACAGCTGAGGCAAAAACGACTTTTCAATATTAGACACAAACGTTTCATTACAGCTGCTATAAACGCCATTCAAGTGGAGGAAGAGAGGAGGAGAGGGAAGGAATCAGAGAAAGCGAGGGACTATGTGTCCCGCACAACAGTAGGTGTGACCCACTGGGGTTGAACCAGAGTCTCCGTCAGACCACATGACTGTGGTAGCCCACTGAGCTAAAGCCTCTGTGATAGCTTGGAGATCTAACATAAGTTTCTAGGTCTCAGGCAAGGAATCTGTCACAAGAGCCAGTATTTACTAAAGGCAATAAAGAGGAGAGGGGACAGTGACAGGAAGAGAATCTCAGAAAGAGGTGGTAGAGGCCCCTGTTTGGATTACCAGTATCCTGAACAAGAGTAAATGACCATTCAATTAGAACAGACAGTTAGTTGCTACGGGTAATGTTGAAAAGTCCTTGGTGCAAAGGCACACAGTACTGTAGTTCTCTGTGTACGTATTCTGCTATTCCCCAGAATGATTAAGGGTGGATTAAGGGTGAGCTATATAGATCAAAGAATCCTAAAGCATCCCATTTTTCATGTTCTGTATTGACCATTCTAATCCTATATGATATGAACAGTGACTGTAGAACCTGGTAGCTACAGAGGGAGCTGCACAGTAACACACCAGCACAGCAGAGTCTTGAGATGTGACGTAGCCTGGCCATGTCTCCGCCCTAAATGGCACCCTATTCACATTATAGTGCACTACTGGCACCCTATTCTCTTTATAGTGCACTACTTTTGACCAAAGCCCAATGGGCCCTGGTCATAAGTAGTGCACTAAGTAGGCAAAAGGCTGACTTTTTGGATGCAGACAATGACTAGCTGAGGAGGCCATGATGCCAAGGATAAGCTGAGTGGCTGTAATGACCAGTAAGACTGATGTCCTATGTGTCAGACCCAGACCCTCCAGGAAAAGAGCCAAGCAATGTCCCTCCACACACTGACAGATAAATGGGTGTATGGAGATCGTAAGTCGGGAGGGGAAAACATCTCATCTGGTGCCTAGATATATACAATAAAAATCAATTAGTTAAACAAGCATTCTGTTTGTATAGAGCAGTATACCGGCATAAATAGATATTTCTGCATCTGTGTGCATCAATGCAGAAAGGAATAGACAAAGTGTGTTTTTATATCGCCAGCCGCCACAAGCTTACGTACCAGATTTCCCCAAGCCGCCAGCAGCCTCCAAATTGATTTTCAGATCTATTAAAGCGGGAATCAGAGGTTGAAACAACAGAAAAGCTGAGGACTGGAGCACGAGAAATGTAACCACTCTCAAACGATTAGACATGAAAAGGACTGAAAGTGAATGAAAGGACTGACCATCCATTATATCAAGATTATAGTTTTAACCATGTTTATAGTCTATATAGTGCTTGTTTACATTTACTTTGTTTACAAACATTGGCGTAAACATTTTGGGTTCTGATGGGGTATGACATGTTTTGTGTGGACCCCAGGAAGAATAGCTGCTGCTTTCACAACATCTAATGGGGATCCTAATAAAATACCAATATTAAGTAGTACTTTAAGCTCCTGAGTTATTCATAAGTTAAATTCTTCAAGAATCAATAGGTAAATATAATTCATTTATAACTCCAAAAATGAATGTAGCAACTGCAGATTGTCCCTTTAATGTTTAGAAACGGGATGTCAAGATAGATTTATCCACTTTGAGAGAGATCAAGACATATTACAAGAAGGATATATTTTTTAAAGTAAGATTAACTGACTACATCTATTCTTTTCAATGTTCTTCATTGTAAGTTTGCCTGCCTCGGGGTCAAGCGGGTCTCCTGCGTGGTCAGCCCCAGTGAAGGGCCAAGCTCAGGGAGAAATATCTTGTTCTCTTTCATGAGCCTGAACAAAAGACAGAACACTGTTTGTTCGCTGTGTGCCGAGTTGAGCGAGAGAAGGAGAGGGGAGAGAGAGAGAAGAAGAGGGGGGAGAGAGAAAAGGAGATGGGAGAGAGAGAAAAGGAGATGAGAGAGAGAGATAGAGAGGGAGAGGAGAGGGAAGAGAGAGGGAGAGGAGAGGGAAGAGAGAGAGGAGAGGGGGAAGAGAGAGAGGGGGAAGAGAGAGAGGGGGAAGAGAGAGAGGGGTAAGAGAGAGAAGGAGAGGGGAGAGAGAGGGAGAGGAGAGGGAAGAGAGAGAGGGGGAAGAGAGAGAGGGGGAAGAGAGAGAAGGAGAGGGGAGAGAGAGAGAGGAGAGGGAAGAGAGAGAGGGGGAAGAGAGAGAGGGGTGAGAGAGAGAAGGAGAGGGGAGAGAGAGGGAGAGGAGAGGGAAGAGAGAGAGGGGGAAGAGAGAGAGGGGGAAGAGAGAGAAGGAGAGGGGAGAGAGAGAGGGGGAAGAGAGAGAGGGGTAAGAGAGAGAAGGAGAGGGGAGAGAGAGAGAGGAGAGGAAGAGAGAGAGGGGGAAGAGAGAGAGGGGTGAGAGAGAGAAGGAGAGGGGAAAGAGAGAGAAGGAGAAAGAAACACTGCCTTGGTTTAATATTATATATGATTAAAGAGCAAGAGGTAATACCTTCTCTGGGAGAACAGATGTCTGGAGCTGCTTAACATTTCAACTCAACACACACACGTTTGACCATGATTGATTTTAGAGTCTCAAAACTCAATTTGAATGTTCCACAATGTGTAGTTTTTGTATTTTCTATTATTGTATCACACACTGTCTTGGAACAATAACCTCTTTGGAAATGTTTTGAGTTCTTATATTGTATATTAATAGGAGCAGTAGGAGCATGTGCCCCCCCCAAAAAAAATCTTGGTGTTTCTGTGGTCGCGGTCCCCGGCGTCGTCGCTGTCCTTCCTGCATCCTCTGCGACTCCCGCCAAGGAAGGGTCTTGTGTCCTCCCATGATCTCCTCCCATGTCCAAAACTCCTTTCCCTCATGAACACGCTGCTTGGTCCTTGTGTGGTGGGATATTCTGTCACGGTTGTTGTAAGAGACGGACCAAGGTGCAGCGTTTGTTGAGTTCCACATATTTATTTAAAGTGAAACTTTTTTAACAATAACCAAGCAACACAACGCGACTACGTGGTGACACAAACACCAACACAAACAATATCCCACAAACACAGGTGGGAAAAACGGCTACCTAAATATGATCCCCAATTAGAGCCAACGATTACCAGCTGCCTCTAATTGGGAACCATACAAAACACCAACATAGAAATATTGAACTAGAACACCCCCTAGTTACGCCCTGACCTACTACACCATAGAGAACCATGGGCTCTCTATGATCAGGGCGTGACATAACCCAATATTCATGATTTAAAAGCAGTCAATGTTTCATATTGTGATGGCTGGTTATGGTTTATTTGCATCATTATTATACATTGGGCAGCACGGCTGGCAGACCTATATACAGTATCACGTTTACAATTAGCTGGCTTATCTGAGAATAACATTTTTGCGTAGTGTGGGGATGTGATCTGATAATGGAATTCAAAGAATATGATATACTTCATACTGTACAGAAAAGTAAACCTCGCTGATCCTATCCTCTTCGGTAAGGGAAAAGCCACAGCACACACGTGTGTATATATGTGTGTGTGCTGGTGTGTGCGTTTATGTGCCTCCATTAGTGTGTGTTCCGGCTGCTCCTGTGTGTGTGTGTGTAAGATTAGCGGTCCAACATCACATATAACTGGGGTAATTGTTCTACTCCGTTACAGCATGTTAATAGGATCGATCCCCAACCTGTGGAATGTTTGTCTTAGCTAGCCTCTGATCTTGATACACACTCCCTTTACACACACACACACACACACACACACACACACACACACACACACACACACCTCCCTTCACACACACACAGTTCTTGATCAGTGTTATTGTTCATATCAGTAGCAATAACACAGACAGGGAAGTCATTGTTTTTGCAGAGAGTCAACAGATCTTCAAGAACAAGGAAATAAACCAACTGGAGGAATTTGAATCGAGACGCACCCATTATAAACTGGATGTAATCCTTTGAAAAAAGAACTGTAATAACATGAAGTTTTATATATTCTGAATAAATTTGCTGAATTCATCTCACCTGCTATGGATAAATGTGATGAAAACATATTCTAAAAATCTACATCAACGTAATTCCTTGTCCTGTTTCATATTCTCAGAAATGTACTTAACATGACTCAGCAGGATACACACGTCTAATGCACAGCTCACAATGTTACCCAATCAATCCACACCATTTCCCACTTGGAGACCTGGGTCGTATTCATTAGTGCAAACCGTAGCAAAACATTTGCAACCTAAAACCCAAAACAAGTTCAGGTAGCCCCTGCCCACTTCAGCCACTTTGCTTCCGTTTTGTGGCTAGTGAATAATACCAAGAACATTGATGAACTGACTGACTGATGGAATGGAGGTTAAAACACATCAAGGTGTCTGCCGGTGTGAAGACCGACTGGGCGCTGAGCCAGAATGATGACGAATATACGGTTAGCTTTTCATGCACACATTACCCAGAAGGCAGCAGTGTGACCCCGAATACCACATTGCTACCAGACCCCCAGGCTTTGTCTAGATAGTTCAATAAGTCTATGGCTGCTACGCTCTACTGCTCATCATCATCATCATCATCTTCATCAGAGAGGCATAGCTACTGTTGGTACTGTAGGTTGAGGAGTGTTCTATTTTCAAATCTCCAAATACAAGTTACCTGACTAATGGTATTACCTGACTAATGGTATCACCTGACTAATGGTATCACCTGACTAATGGTATCACCTGACTAATGGTATTACCTGACTAATGGTATCACCTGACTAATGGTATCACCTGACTAATGGTATCACCTGACTAATGGTATTACCTGACTAATGGTATTACCTGACTAATTGTATCACCTGACTAATGGTATCACCTGACTAATGGTATCACCTGACTAATGGTATTACCTGACTAATGGTATTACCTGACTAATTGTATCACCTGACTAATGGTATCACCTGACTAATGGTATTACCTGACTAATGGTATCACCTGACTAATGGTATCACCTGACTAATGGTATCACCTGACTAATGGTATTACCTGACTAATGGTATCACCTGACTAATGGTATCACCTGACTAATGGTATTACCTGACTAATGGTATTACCTGACTAATGGTATCACCTGACTAATGGTATCACCTGACTAATGGTATCACCTGACTAATGATATTACCTGACTAATGGTATTACCTGACTAATGGTATCACCTGACTAATGGTATCACCTGACTAATGGTATTACCTGACTAATGGTATCACCTGACTAATGGTATTACCTGACTAATGGTATCACCTGACTAATGGTATCACCTGACTAATGGTATTACCTGACTAATTGTATCACCTGACTAATGGTATCACCTGACTGATGGTATTACCTGACTAATGGTATCACCTGACTAATGGTATCACCTGACTAATGGTATCACCTGACTGATGGTATCACCTGACTGATGGTATCACCTGACTAATGGTATTACCTGACTAATGGTATCACCTGACTAATGGTATCACCTGACTAATGGTATCACCTGACTAATGGTATCACCTGACTAATGGTATCACCTGACTGATGGTATTACCTGACTAATGGTATCACCTGACTAATGGTATCACCTGACTAATGGTATCACCTGACTAATGGTATCACCTGACTAATGGTATCACCTGACTAATGGTATTACCTGACTGATGGTATTACCTGACTAATGGTATCACCTGACTAATGGTATCACCTGACTGATGGTATCACCTGACTGATGGTATCACCTGACTAATGGTATTACCTGACTAATGGTATTACCTGACTGATGGTATCACCTGACTAATGGTATCACCTGACTAATGGTATCACCTGACTAATGGTATCACCTGACTAATGGTATTACCTGACTAATGGTATCACCTGACTAATGGTATCACCTGACTAATGGTATCACCTGACTAATGGTATCACCTGACTAATGGTATCACCTGACTAATGGTATCACCTGACTGATGGTATCACCTGACTGATGGTATCACCTGACTAATGGTATCACCTGACTAATGGTATCACCTGACTGATGGTATCACCTGACTAATGGTATCACCTGACTGATGGTATTACCTGACTAATGGTATCACCTGACTAATGGTATCACCTGACTAATGGTATCACCTGACTGATGGTATCACCTGACTAATGGTATTACCTGACTAATGGTATCACCTGACTAATGGTATCACCTGACTAATGGTATTACCTGACTAATGGTATCACCTGACTAATGGTATCACCTGACTAATGGTATCACCTGACTGATGGTATCACCTGACTAATGGTATCACCTGACTAATGGTATCACCTGACTGATGGTATCACCTGACTAATGGTATCACCTGACTAATGGTATCACCTGACTAATGGTATCACCTGACTAATGGTATTACCTGACTGATGGTATCACCTGACTAATGGTATCACCTGACTAATGGTATTACCTGACTAATGGTATCACCTGACTAATTGTATCACCTGACTAATGGTATCACCTGACTGATGGTATCACCTGACTAATGGTATCACCTGACTAATGGTATCACCTGACTAATGGTATTACCTGACTAATGGTATCACCTGACTAATGGTATCACCTGACTAATGGTATCACCTGACTGATGGTATCACCTGACTAATGGTATCACCTGACTAATGGTATCACCTGACTAATGGTATCACCTGACTAATGGTATCACCTGACTAATGGTATCACCTGACTAATGGTATCACCTGACTAATGGTATCACCTGACTAATGGTATCACCTGACTAATGGTATCACCTGACTAATGGTATTACCTGACTGATGGTATCACCTGACTAATGGTATCACCTGACTAATTGTATCACCTGACTAATGGTATCACCTGACTAATGGTATCACCTGACTAATTGTATCACTTGACTAATGGTATCACCTGACTAATTGTATCACCTGACTAATGGTATTACCTGACTGATGGTATCACCTGACTAATGGTATCACCTGACTAATGGTATCACCTGACTAATTGTATCACCTGACTAATGGTATTACCTGACTGATGGTATCACCTGACTAATGGTATCACCTGACTGATGGTATTATAAATGGTATTTTGGGACATGAAGGGTGTCGGCTAAACTCAGATTATCTCATCATAATTATATGACCCAAAAAACATTCAATGTTAACAGATCTAGGATCACATTTTCCTCCATCAATCCTAACCTTAAGCATTAGTGGGGGAAATATGAAACTGACCCAGCACCTTACACCCGGAAATATTACCCAACACTGATGAGGTCAAAGGCCACAACATGAAAAAACAGACTTACCATCATGGGTTTGGTGCTGAAGCGTAGTTTCCTCTTCGGAGGGATATCCTCCTTCTCTTCCTCTGGTAGACCAGGGATCTCAGTAAGATCATTCCCGGGGTCATAGATGACGTCATCATCACCGTAAAGGTCATCCTCAGGGTCAGTACAGCTCTCCCCCCAGCCTTGGTAGCAAGCGTCTCCGTCCGCGTTAAAAATCACCCTCTCGTTCCCACTGTATTCCTCATTGGGCTCTTCTGCCTGGTCCTCTGGAGAGACCCTGGGCCTGGAGGAGGCCTTCTCCACCTCCACCTCCTCCCCACGGGCTTCTGCCTCGTCCTGGGCTTCATCCTGGGCTGGGGTAGCTGGGGTATCATAGGTGTCCTCGGAAGTCTTGTCCCCGACGGTGGCATCATTTGTGGGCCTTGAGTCCGTGCAGACTCCCGACGTCTCTCTGGAGGTGTCGGTTTCCTCTGCCTGCTTCTCCTCATACGATCCGTTCACTTCCCCTCCATTGGTGGTGGCCCCTACAGGATGTCTCTCCCTGTCCCTCTGTCCTAACTCCCCCGCTGTCTCCTCTCTCTCCTGGGGCTCCTCCTCATGCAGGAAGGGTTTTAGCTCCACCGTCTCCGACAGCGGGCTAGGGCTGAGGAGGTCTTCTGAGGATGAGGACATGGGAAGTTTGCCCCCCACGCGGTTTCTGTACCCTCCACCACGCACCGGGGATTGGCGCGAGTCATCTTCGCTGAGGTCGCCGTGCCGGTGGAAGTTATCAGGGGAGTAGAGTGCCCGGCCTCCATAGCCTCGCCGGAATGGGCCCCCTCCTCCCCCTCCCTGGTGGTCGACGTTCTCAAACACAGCGCTCAGCTGGCTTACGGTGGGTGACTGGGCTTCCGTCCTGGAACACAGCGAGTCCAGGGAGTCTGTGCTGCCCCTGTTGGAGCGCGACCCTCGCCAGTCGTCCAGGTGCTCATGGGAACCCCTCTTCTCCCGGCCATAGGAGTAGACAGGCGACTGGGACGCGTCACGTGACTGCTGCTCAAACAGCTTCCTGGTCTCTACGACCTTTGACCCTGCGCTGGTCTGGTCTGCTATAGGGTGCTGTGTGAGCTTGATGACTGAGCCGTCCACCTTGTTGATGAAGTTGGTGGGCTTGGTCATCTTCTGAGGCGACGGGTCTTCCCGCCTGGTGGAAGTACCGGAGCTCTCTGTGCCCTGCATCTGCATGAACATGTCCTTGATGCGGCTGACATGGGCACCATACTGTCGTCCCCGGCGCTGGGTGACCCGCTCGGTGTCCTTGAGCTGGGGCTCCTTGCTGTCCTGCCGGGGTGGCTGGTCGAAGGCCTTCTTTAGGGCCTGGAACTCCGTCCTGTAGGCGTTGCGGTGGGGGGAGGCGCTCCGGAGATTGCTCCTCTCCCCCGAGGCCTCCGTCTTCAGCATGATGGCGTCAGAGGTGAGGAGGCGGAGAGGATCTCAGCAGCATCGCTGGGCCTTCATCTCACATATACTACTGTAGTATCCAGCGAGCTCCCTGCCTGTGTGATTATCACTGTGATTTGATTTCACACGTCATTAGGGGCCATGGACACCTGGGAAAGAAAAGGCGATGCCTGTTAGATACAAGAGATACCAACCAAACTGTCATAATTATACTTTACACTACAATATGAGGTGGAGATCAATTGCAATCCAGCATTAGAACATTTCATAAACACCATTCCTAGCATGAATGAATCTTAACTTAAAGTGCAACGTAATCACAGACGATGCTCTATCTGTTAAAAGCTCTTAGCACAAGAAATGCACTGAATATAAAATATATTTGCCCTCTAAAAGCTAGGGCTGGGAATTGCCAGGGACCTTACGATACGTTATTATCGTGATACTTAGGTGCCAATACGATATGTATTGAGATTCTCACAATTCTATATGTATTGCAATTCAATACTGTGATTTTATTGCGATTCCGTAGACCAAACATATTGATCACCATATGTCTGCTGCAGAGGGACAAGAGAGAGCCATGAGAAAACTATTTTTTGATCAGTCATGGAAATAAAAGTGCTGAAAACAAATTGGCTCCCTATTTAAAAAGAAGATGGAGAACAATCTACGATGGAAAAAGACTGGAGTTTTGGTACAGCCAACTAGTGCCCCAAAAAATATTGCAATACTGTCAAAACGATACAATACGATATATTGTCAAAAACAATATCCCGGTATTCAACTGAATGGATTTATCCCCATCAATACTAAAACACATCCTGAAGGTAATGATGCCTCTGTTTAGAAAGCAGTGAGTTGACCCATTTATCTAATCAATACTCACTTACTCACGTGTCAGCTAAAACAAGCATTGATCAATATGGGTGATTGACATCATATGTGGGCCATCTGAAGATAGGGACTCAACTAAACATGAAACATCTTGAACATTGTTGAATACATGAATAAATGTGAACTATAGCACCTTGCAACATAAATTCTATGTTTGTGTGATAGAGACATGCCTTCTCTCTATTATGTCCCTAATGTTAATCTTTTCAGTGTAGGATAGTAGCCCATCCTAAACCTGAGGTCTGAGGCCATGTAGTTTACTGTCTCACCACCGCCCCGTCCCGAGGCATTCTGCATGATCATCTCGATTAATACAAGGACTGGAGGACAGTTCAGCTCATAAAGACAGGCAGGCAGAAAAATGCAGGCTAGACGGTTTTTGGGAAAGGGTGCAAGGGGGAGTTGTTTACACACAACACACATAACTGTGATATAATCCATTGATAAAAACGATCCAAATACACTGTGGATTCCATGTGTTTACATAATGTTTATATAATTTAGTATGAACAACGCAATTTTCATTTCAATATAAAATGCCCTTATTTCAAATGTGTTTGTATGTGTTATTACTATTACATTAATGTCATTTCATCATACCACCCTGTTTGTGAAATTCACATTTGCTAATAAAAAAAAATCCCACATGGGCTACGTAGGGTATCAGGTGGAAAACACTTAAGACACACGAGAACAAAGATACATTTTTAAATGTTACAAAGTGAAAACATATCGGATAAATTTTACAAAATGTTTTCATCATCAGCTGGTCAACAAAAATGCAAAATTGCAACGTTCTGCAAATGCACCCGTTGCTGCTATGATAAACGAGATAAACGTGCTGGAATCATTTTCGGAAAGCAGTATCCCATCCACCCAGCCATTTTATCAACGTCGGACATAAATGGTAAACTTCTAGATGCAGAAGATAAAACTCGAACGTGTAACATTGTATCAGCTCGAGCTTTATCCTACGTCGAACAGATAGACGCGCATCACCCACACAGGCATGGTTGTCAGCTCCATATGAACTCTATATATTATAATACATTCTTTCATTTCAGTAGCCCATGAAAAAGGAAAACGATAACCCTACTGCATAGTGTTGTTTATCATGTATAGAAAAAGCAGAAGTTAACTGTTTCCACCAGGCTACTCTCGATGTTTCACAAAGCACAAAACAAAAGAGTGACTTACGTTCATTGCTTCATGTGATAAATGACCGCGACATAAAATAGTCCCGTAAAAATTCACATGAAATACTCTGCTATCGTTATAAATCCCCTCCAATACGACATTTCCATTCAAGCACGTCGATAGTCCAGTATTATGTCGCCTTATTGACACTTTGACACACAAGCCGTGGTCTACACACCGATAGACAACGCCATTGCAGGCAGTGGGTGATGCTGCCGTGTGCACAATGTGGGAGCCGACGCTATTAAATATTCAATCTCAATGAAGGGTGCGCAACTGGATGTTTTCTAAGGTGAAAACATCTTATATATCTTAATCAACTAGTAACAAAAACATATTTACATTTAAGAAATATGATGTTTTGCAAATGGCATACACATGTGGCAGGTGTTTAACCTTATCGCAGTAATGGTTTGGTCCAGTAAAGTGCAGTCTGGCAGAAATACCACCACAAATAACTTCACTGGCTTTACTATGGTTGTCACTAGTTACCACAGCCGCAAAGTCAAAGTTGACTTTATCATAAAAATGAATGAAAACAAAAATGTGCTTTTTGGTCTTCATTTAAGGTTAGGGTTAGACTTAAGGTTAGCAGTGTCGTTAGGGTTAGTGTTAGGGTTAGGTTCAACTTACTTATCCTACCATTTACAGTATCTAAGGGGTTAAATGTACCACCACACACCATATGAATCTAAGAACACAATGCCATACTAGAATAAAAGTATTGCGTCAAAGGTGCCAGCCTATAGTATATGCAGCTGACTGGGCCATGTGATTAAGAATCTAGGCATCTTTGGGATCTGAAAGGGCCTCATTATTCATTTTTTAAGGTGGGGATGCCGTTTTAATAATATCAACATCATGGACACTTCACTATCACAACAAGTACTCACTGTGGTATTATTATAGCCATATTTTGTATTTAGTACACTATTAACTTGACATGATCATATTTGGGATGCAATGAAGAAAGGGGAGAGGATCAGGTTTGATGCAGTTCATTATGAGATAAATAGATTTCACATTGGCATGATGATCACCTGGATCAAAGGCTTGTCTGTTTAGAAAATGAGATCCAGGGCAGAGTAAAGGCATGTGCTAATACAGCAGAATTCTAGAAGGCTTGTATTGACCAACATGGTTTCCCCCACTGAATACAGTGTTTAGTCCTTAACTGGCCAATGAATGGGAATCCCCATATGGACTACAGTATATAGGCTATATTATGAAATACACTCACCATCTCCACCCACAATTACTAGCACCTCAAATCTCTACATGTTGCTAAGCAACCTAAAAAAAAATCTTTGAAATTGAGAGAGAAAAACATCCTGGCACTGCAGAGAATAGGAGATGCTATGCTATTCTTCACAGTGCATTGAATGCACCCAATCAAGATCATTATAAAAAAGCTCCACACATTTAATATACTACCGTATCGTTAATAACACCCAAATATATGCCGGAACAGAACCTTTCTAAAGACTTGTGGTGGAAAAAGCATTACCAGTGTGTCCTGCTGTATCTGTGCCCAGCATAATAAACTCCAAGGGAACAAGATGGAGACTTAAAGGCCCAATGCAGCTGTTTTTATATCAATAACAAATCATTTCTCGGTAACAATTAAATACCTTACTGTAATAGATTTCCATTAAAATGGGCAAAAAAAATAATTGTTGGACTGTCTGGGAGTGATCTGAGTGGGGGTGGCTGAAAATGTTCTGTTATTGGCAGAAAGGTTTGGAACTATGTTTGTTATTTGTCTATTAACTAATTTACTGCATGGGGATGTCACCATGGATAGCCGAAACCCCCGCCCATGCAAACCTACTAATTAGAAGGTCCTGTGTAGATTGGATTTTCAACCAGAAAAGAACACTGATCAAATATTTTCAGACTTTTACAGTGTTAGTTTCATCAGCTGTTTCACAATATGATCCAAAACACAGAAAAAAATGAATTTTAACTGTACTGGGCCTTTAAGAGTCTGACTGACCCTTTCTTCCTTCTTCAGGACCCTTGTCTGAGCTGAATAGCCCAAAGAGGAAAGGGGGCTGAGGGGCTGAGCATGGCCATCTGTCTGCTCTGGTTCACCACAGGGGGAGAACAGATTTTAATAGACTTCTCAGACATCTCACTGCCCTCTTTACAGCTGGACTTACACATTGCAAGGAGGGGTGGTAGGGATGGAGGGGTTGTGTTGGTCACGCAGGGTCAATATCACGTCTACATAATTTTAGAAGCAAGGCACAGAGAGAGAGAGGCAGTTAGGAAGAGCAGCTCAGTTTCCACCTCATTTTGTGCCCACTGCACACAAAATGAGGTGGAAACAGAGCTGCACTTCCTGACCTCCTGCTAAATGTGTGACCCTATTAGAGACACATATTTCCCTCAGATTACACAGACCCACAAAGAATTCGAAAACAAATCAAATTTTGATCAACTCCCATATCTATTGGCTGAAATACCACTGTGTAAAATCACAGCAGCAGGATTTGTGAGCTGTTGCCACAAGAAAAGGGCCACCAGTGAAGAACAAACACCATTGTAAATACAACCGAAATGTATGTTTATTTATTTTCCCGTTTGTACTTTAACTATTTGTATATAGACATAATATGACATTTGAAATGTCTTTATTCTTTTTGAACTTTTGCGAGTGTAATGTTTAATGTTATTTTTTTTATTGTTTATTTCACTTTTGTTTATTATCAATTTCACTTGGTTGGCAATGTAAACATATGTTTCCCATGCCAATAACACATGTTTCCCAAGCCCCTTAAATTGAAATTGAATTGAGAGAGGGAGAGAGAGGGGGGAGGAAGTGAGAGAAAGCGAGAGAGACAGACAGAAACACAGACGGACAGATCGTTGTTTTAGTGGTTCGATTATGTACATTGAAATTCTGATTATTTTTAACTTCGATGAAATTGCATCACATCCGTTTTTACGATAGGAGTTGCCCCACTGATTTGAGTAAGTTGCTATAGATTTTCATTTGACTGCTCATCTTATTTTCCAGTTTCTTTTTCTCCAGATGTTCCAACCAATGAAAGCGCTCGGGAAGGAGGAGGCGGAGGCTGGAATTTCAGGGACGCTTGTTATGGCTGTCAAACCACTAGCGATGAGAAAAACATATATTTCCATGTAACAGTCACCCGACTCCAATGAAAAATGGACACAACGGTTGTTCTCGTATGGATTTATATGGGTATGTATAGATTTAAAATGGAAATATTGGGAAATAGGCATGCTTTCTCATGTTATGAATGTTAGCTAGTAGCAAGCTATCATGGTACAGCTATGTGGTTGGTGGGTTGGTCATTTCTTCCCACTGTCATGGAACAAATAGATCAAGTTAGCTTGCTATCATGTTATTCGGGGAGAAAGGTGCCTTATCGTTTAAATCTACTTGTATTTATCTAGATTTCAAACGAGCTATTTAGGATATGGTATTGTTAGTTATTAGTAGCTACAATATAACTATTTGACCATTTGAAGTGATTATAACGTTATTTTGCAACAATGTTGCTATTCCTCCAAGGATGTGTCTGTTGTTGGTTAGCATGTTCCTCCAACATTCTGTTTCACGGACACAACGTATCACCTTATTTAGCCCAGGTGTTACACATGTATAATAAACTACCAATATTATTACACCTAGTACGTCTATGCTACAGTATGTCATCAGTCCTGCAATTCATGAGAAGATGTTACTCTTCATCTTGCATTTCTCATATCGTTAGGTTTTTTTGCATGACATGTAGCTTGGAGTGGAGTTTAGTCTGCTATATGTAGCCTAGGCTACAAAAGCCATATTGAATACTATAGTAATCACGTGTGAAAACATCTTTCCACACTACGTGAATATTATTTAATCACAGCTACAACGTTGGGAATTGATGAATTGTGCATCGTGTCTAGATGTGCTAGACATTAGAGGGAGGCATTCAGTGTTTGAATTAATATTCTAATATTTGAATTTAATGTGAATAGTAATTGTTTTGCAAACATATTCTAATCAGTTTGAGAAAAGGTTGAAAATATTACTTTTGTTTGTGTTTGTTGGCCTATTAAGTTTTCATTGTGCTTGTCTCACTTGTCACACATTATTATGATGTGATTGGAAGAAATAGCCAACTACAGGATAATCTGGGTTTGAAGCAGAGGCGGTGAGTGTGCGTGTGCAGTGGTGCATATCTTGTGACTCCCCACTGAGCCCAGCCGCTCATCATAACATGAAGATATGCTCAAGTAGTTCCCCATTAATGGACACATTTGTCTTGAATGTAACAGAGTGTGGTATAACCTCTTCTGCTTTGTTTGTAATCTGTGCTCTTCGGTTGTTTTCGATTTCTTGAGTCACAGTCTAATCCTGACTAGCCATAACTGTATTATTTAGAGAGGCAGTAAATTCAAGTTTACTGTAAATTCGAGTTTACTGTAAATTAGCCTTTGCTTGGTTACCTAACTACTGTAACATTTGTATTGTTAAGAGACTTTCAGTTGATAGTTCAAATGTTGATGCTCACTGAGTTTTTAATGCAACGATATCGTCAACCTATAGAGCCCGTCTATCGAGAGACCAAGAAAATAATAACATTTTGAAAATCCTAGACAATAGCCTACTTCTTCTTTCTTACCTTCTCCAAAAGACCCCATTCCCTGGAACGAGAAAATATGCTCATTGTTACCTTAGTCCAGAATGGTTGTGCTCCAAGTTCAGGTTAGGTACAGTAGGGACGTCTGAGTTTGCTGTGGTCCTCCCCTGCTAGCGACCACTGCCTATAGAGGCAGACACAGAGCCCAGTTTCCCCTGCTAGGGACCACTGCCTATAGAGCCAGACACAGAGCCCAGTTTCCCCTGCTAGCGACCACTGCCTATAGAGCCAGACACAGAGCCCAGTTTCCCCTGCTAGGGACCACTGCCTATAGAGCCAGACACAGAGCCCAGTTTCCCCCTGCTAGGGACCACTGCCTATAGAGCCAGACACAGAGCCCAGTTTCCCCTGCTAGGGACCACTGCCTATAGAGCCAGACACAGAGCCCAGTTTTCCCTGCTAGGGACCACTGCCTATAGAGCCAGACACAGAGCCCAGTTTCCCCTGCTAGGGACCACTGCCTATAGAGGCAGACACAGAGCCCAGTTTCCCCTGCTAGGGATCACTGCCTATAGAGCCAGACACAGAGCCCAGTTTCCCCTGCTAGGGACCACTGCCTATAGAGGCATACACAGAGCCCAGTTTCCCCTGCTAGGGACCACTGCCTATAGAGGCAGACACAGAGCCCAGTTTCCCCTGCTAGGGACCACTGCCTATAGAGCCAGACACAGAGCACAGTTTCCCCTACTAGGGACCACTGCCTATAGAGCCAGACACAGAGCCCAGTTTCCCCTGCTAGCGACCACTGCATATAGAGCCAGACACAGAGCCCAGTTTCCCCTGCTAGGGACCACTGCCTATAGAGCCAGACACAGAGCCCAGTTTCCCCTGCTAGGGACCACTGCCTATAGAGCCAGACACAGAGCCCAGTTTCCCCTGCTAGCGACCACTGCCTATAGAGCCAGACACAGAGCCCAGTTTCACTTCCAGGTAGGATCACTGCCTATAGAGCCAGACACAGAGCCCAGTTTCACTTCCAGGTAAGATCACTCCAGTCTAGAGAAAGAGACCAAAGGCTAGATCTCATCTAATAGCGCTCCCATAAGTCTGTGTAGTTTTAATGAGAACTAAATGCACATGCATTCCCGTCTGACCGGAAATGACAAACTGATCCACCTTCCTCCACCTTACACTGCTGATTGAAAAGAATAACAGGACAGAGGACATCCCCTTGCTGCCTAGCCAGGCTTTCAGGAGACAAGCTCTTTTTTTCTGTGTGGCCAATGACATTAATAAAGACTATTTTTGGCTGAGGCTGCTGTGTGCCCAAGGTCAGGTTGGTCCATAAAGGCATAAAAGAAGGGTTATCCATTCTGTTAGTGATCTGCAGCAAGGGAACATGCCAAGGTGTGTGTGTGTGTGTGTGTGTGTGTGTGTGTGTGTGTGTGTGTGTGTGTGTGTGTGTGTGTGTGTGTGTGTGTGTGTGTGTGTGTGACACTAGCCTATATGCATGTGAGTGTGTGTGTGTAAGTGTTAGTATGTTTGTCTGTGTGTGCGTGTGATGGCTCCCGCGGGATTATCTCGTGGTTAGGGAGTTTAGCATTAACCATTAATGGGTGATGTATTAGAGGAGGCTGTTGGTTCATCATCTCCAGAAGGCCTTGCTGTGCCCACAGATCCAGGTGTAAGCAGATCTGATGCTATTAGCACGGCATGTCATTAGCTTAGCCAATGATATCTGCTTTCTTTGGCTGGAGTCTCTCAAATGCGTTCCAAATGCCACCCTATTCCCAATATAGGCTACTGCACTACATTTTACCAGGGCACATGTGGCTCTGGTCAAAAGTACACTCTTAGAATAAAGGGTTCCAAAATGGTTCTTTGGCTGTTCCCATAGGAGAATCCTTTTGGGTTCCAGGTCTACATGGAACCAAAAGGGTTCTACCTGGAACCAAAATGGTTCTCCTATGGGGACAGCTAAGAACCCTTTTAGGTTCTAGATAGCACCTTTTTTTCTAAGTGTATTGTATTATGTAGGGAATAGGGTGCAATTTAGGAAGCAGCCCCTCTTGGAGCCTCTAAGAAATAGACTGTCGGCAACCTGGGGAAGGCCATCTGGGCTGACACATAGAAATTGAATTTGGAATGTTGACTTGAATGGGGATTTCCATTCTTGTAAGTCTCATTCTATGGACTGACACATCTGTGGGCAATGTGTGTTAATTAAACCGCATCAAGCGTCTCTGAAAGGAAGGGTCGATGCTTGACCTTGGCTGTTGCTGTGACCACCATGGGGTTTGTAGTGTGACGCTTAATAGAATAATATACTTAAGTGTGATTTAAGAGAGGGTCACTGAAAGACCTGGGCTGCTTCCCAAAATGTCACCCTATTCCCTATATAATGAACTACTGTTGACCAGGGCCCATAGGGACAGCGCACTATGTAAGGAATATGGTGCCATTTGGGATGCAACATTAGTTTTATGGTGTGCTGATATTGGAACATTCAGCTAGCTACAGGAGTAGCCTAGATCATAGTTCAATGTGCAGTAGTGGTTGCCGGGCAGGTTAGCGGTTGCCGGGCAGGTTAGCGGTTGCCGGGTCGGTTCTATTTCTATGGCTTTGTCACAGTCCACTGATCCCAAGCGTGTGATTATTTCAGATCTATACAACCGTTTAGATCATTGACCGCCTTTTTCTGTGACCAGGTCCCCGGGAACAAAGGACATCTGGGACACTTTAATGTTTAGTGTTTTGATTCAGATGAGGATCCTAGATCTGTTTGGTTATAGTAGTCAAAGTCCATTGAGACATTTGTTCACAGTCTGATTTTGAATGGGCTTCAGACAACTGTGTGTACTGGATAGGATGTAGGCTAGTGTAATCTGACTGTGCTGTCTGTAATCTCTTCTGTACCAGAGTGGTTTAACCCTTTATGTGGACTCTTGGTGTGTTTATTTTTGTCAGGTTTCCCGGACTCAGATTAAGCCTAGTCCTGGACTAAAAAGTATGTTCATTCTCCATTGAAAGTGATTTTTAGTCCAATTAGGACTAGGCCTAATCTGTGTCCAGGAAAGCGGCCCAAATCTCCCAGTATGTCATAACGATGATGAAGAATGAAGATGATGATGGTAACATGTTTTCCAGTAGGGAGTAGGGACCTACACTATATATACAAAAGTATGTGGACACCCCTTCAAATGAGTGGATTAGGCTATTTCAGCCATACCCATTGCTGACAGGTGTATAAAATCGAGCACACAGCCATGCAATCTCCATAGACAAACATTGGCAGCAAAATGGCCTTACTGAAAAGCTCATTGACTTTCAACATGGCACCATCATAGGATTCCACCAAGTCAGTTCGTCAAATTTCTTACCTGCTAGAGCTTCCCCGGTCAACTATAAGTGCTGTTATTGTGAAGTGGAAACGTCTAGGAGCAACAACAGCTCAGCCACAAAGTGGTAGGCCACACAAGCTCACAGAATGGGACTGCCAAGTGCTGAAGCGCGTAGCGCGTAGAAATCGTCTGTCCTCGGTTACAACACTCACTACCAAGTTCCAAACTGCCTCTGGAAGCAACGTCAGCACAATAACTGTTCATCAGGAGCGTCATGAAATGGGTTTCCATGGCAGAGCAGCTGCACACAAGACTAAGATCACCATGCACAATGTCAAGCGTCGGCTGGTTTGGCATAAAGCTCGCCACCATTGGACTCTGGAGCAGTGGAAACGCGTTCTCTGGAATGATGAATCATGCTTCACCATCTGGCAGTCCGACGGACGGATCTGGGTTTGGCGGATGCCAGGAGAACGCTACCTGCCCGAATGCATAGTGCCAACTGTGAAGTTTGGTGGAGGAGGAATAATGGTCTGGGGCTGTTTTTCATGGTTCGGGCTAGGCCCCTTAGTTCCAGTGAAGGGAAATCTTAATGCTACAGCATACAGTACAATGACATTCTAGACGATTCTTTGCTTCCAACTTTGTGGCAATAGTTTGGGGAAGGCCCTTTCCTGTTTCAGCTTGACATTGCCCCTGTGCACACAGTGAGATCCATACAGAAATGGTTTGTCGAGATCGGTGTGGAAGAACTTGACTGGCCTGCACAGAGCCCTGACCTCAACTCCATCAAACACCTTTGGGATGAATTGGAACGCCGACTGCGAGCCAGGCCTAATCGCCCAACATCAGTGCCTGACCTCACTAATGCTCTTGTGGCTGAATGGAAGCAAGTCCCCACAGCAATGTTCCAACATCTAGCGGAAATCCTTCAGAAGAGTGAAGGCTATTATAGCAGCAAAGTGGGGGACCACCTCCATATTAATGCCAATGATTTTGGAATGAGATGTTTGACAAGCAGGTGTCCACATACTTTTGGTCATGTAGTATATGTTCAGCTCTTCCAGGCTCCATTTCCTGCTAATGGAATTTAAGTTATTTGTCTGCAGTCATGAACAGTGGAGCTGTCTCTCTCTTTGACACACACACACACACGCACGCACGCACGCACACACTGTACTGCAGTTCTACCCCCTCCCTTCCTTCCCAGCGCACTCCCTTTCCCATAGTGATAAAAGCACTCCCTTTCCCATAGTGATAAAAGCACTCCCTTTCCCATAGTGATAAAAGATGTAGCTCCACTGGAGGAGGAGGGAGGGGAAAAAGAGAGAAAGAGAAACGCTCTATCAAACCAGAGAAGAAGAGGGGGAGGAGGGGGAGGTAGAGGAGGGGGAGGTAGAGGAGGGGGAGAAAGAGAAACACTCTGTCAAACCAGAGAAGAAGAGGGGGAGGAGGGGGAGGTAGAGGAGGGGGAGGTAGAGGAGGGGGAGAAGAGAAACACTCTGTCAAACCAGAGAAGAAGAGGGGGAGGAAAGAGGAGGGGGAGAAAGAGAGTAATGGCACACAACACCTCCAGCTCTATCTTGCATAAACCATCTTAAGAGCTTCCATTTACCTCTGCAACACTTCCTGAATAAAGAATACGTGTGTTTGTGTTCTAAGTGGAGTGGGTCTAAACAGTAGGTTCTGGTATAATGGAGTCAGGGAGTATGAGACAGAGAAGAAGGTACGCTAGGTTCCAAAACAGTCTTGGATTGGGATAATTATTTTACTTTAAAATGAATTATATATAGCCATTCATTATTGTGGAACATAACTTATAAATGAGCTGAGCAAAACTGTCTTACCCTTTCAGAACCCCCATCCGACAGCTGTTTACCAAAATAAGAGGTGGGCGGCTGTTTGGTTGTTGGAATCCCAGACTGTAGCTTTAAGAGGCTGACTGAGTCGCAGTACTACAGTAGCTTTAAGAGGCTGACTGAGTCCCAGTACTACAGTAGTGTTAAGAGGCTGACTGAGTCCCAGTACTACAGTAGCTTTAAGAGGCTGACTGAGTCCCAGTACTACAGTAGCTTTAAGAGGCTGACTGAGCCCCAGTACTACAGTAGCTTTAAGAGGCTGACTGAGTCCCAGTACTACAGTAGCTGTTAAGAGGCTGACTGAGTCCCAGTACTGCAGTAGCTTTAAGAGGCTGACTGAGTCCCAGTACTACAGTAGCTTTAAGAGGCTGACTGAGTCCCAGTACTGCAGTAGCTTTAAGAGGCTGACTGAGTCCCAGTACTGCAGTAGCTTTAAGAGGCTGACTGAGTCCCAGTACTACAGTAGCTTTAAGAGGCTGACTGAGTCCCAGTACTGCAGTAGCTTTAAGAGGCTGACTGAGCCCCAGTACTACAGTAGCTTTAAGAGGCTGACTGAGTCCCAGTACTGCAGTAGCTTTAAGAGGCTGACTGAGTCCCAGTACTGCAGTAGCTTTAAGAGGCTGACTGAGCCCCAGTACTACAGTAGCTTTAAGAGGCTGACTGAGTCCCAGTACTGCAGTAGCTTTAAGAGGCTGACTGAGTCCCAGTACTACAGTAGCTGTTAAGAGGCTGACTGAGTCCCAGTACTACTGTAGCTTTAAGAGGCTGACTGAGTCCCAGTACTGCAGTAGCTTTAAGAGGCTGACTGAGCCCCAGTACTACAGTAGCTTTAAGAGGCTGACTGAGTCCCAGTACTGCAGTAGCTTTAAGAGGCTGACTGAGTCCCAGTACTACAGTAGCTGTTAAGAGGCTGACTGAGCCCCAGTACTACAGTAGCTTTAAGAGGCTGACTGAGTCCCAGTACTGCAGTAGCTTTAATAGGCTGACTGAGTCCCAGTACTGCAGTAGCTTTAAGAGGCTGACTGAGTCCCAGTACTACAGTAGCTTTAAGAGGCTGACTGAGTCCCAGTACTGCAGTAGCTTTAAGAGGCTGACTGAGTCCCGGTACTGCAGTAGCTTTAAGAGGCTGACTGAGTCCCAGTACTACAGTAGCTTTAAGAGGCTGACTGAGTCCCAGTACTGCAGTAGCTTTAAGAGGCTGACTGAGTCCCAGTACTGCAGTAGCTTTAAGAGGCTGACTGAGTCCCAGTACTACAGTAGCTTTAAGAGGCTGACTGAGTCTCAGTACTACAGTAGCTTTAAGAGGCTGACTGAGTCCCAGTACTGCAGTAGCTTTAAGAGGCTGACTGAGCCCCAGTACTACAGTAGCTTTAAGAGGCTGACTGAGTCCCAGTACTACAGTAGCTTTAAGAGGCTGACTGAGCCCCAGTACTACAGTAGCTTTAAGAGGCTGACTGAGTCCCAGTACTGCAGTATCTTTAAGAGGCTGACTGAGTCCCAGTACTACAGTAGCTTTAAGAGGCTGACTGAGCCCCAGTACTACAGTAGCTTTAAGAGGCTGACTGAGTCCCAGTACTACAGTAGCTTTAAGAGGCTGACTGAGCCCCAGTACTACAGTAGCTTTAAGAGGCTGACTGAGTCCCAGTACTGCAGTATCTTTAAGAGGCTGACTGAGTCCCAGTACTACAGTAGCTTTAAGAGGCTGACTGAGCCCCAGTACTACAGTAGCTTTAAGAGGCTGACTGAGTCCCAGTACTGCAGTATCTTTAAGAGGCTGACTGAGTCCCAGTACGGCAGTAGCTTTAAGAGGCTGACTGAGTCCCAGTACTACAGTAGCTTTAAGAGGCTGACTGAGTCCCAGTACTGCAGTAGCTTTAAGAGGCTGACTGAGTCCCAGCACTGCAGCTCCCTACTGCTGTTGACAACCATTCACTACTCTGGCCCTCTGACGCTCTGGTTCCTGATATCAGAGGCCTTTAAAAACTACTGACAAGTCGACTGTTCCTGCACTCATCAACACTAGGCTAGGCCTATATCAAAGACGAGACTGAATAGCTTAAACTTCTCTGGCTATATACTACTGGCCTGGTTTGGCAAGGAAACAAAACGTATGTACCAGCTCTCACCATTTAGCCAGCAGCCTCCAAATAGATTTCTAGATCAATTAAAGTGGGAATCAGGGGTTGAAACAACAAAAAAGCTGAGGAATGGGGCTGGGGAAATATAACCACTCTCAAATGAATCGACAGAGGTATGGATGAAAGGACTGACAATCCATTACATCAAGATTATACTTTTAATCATGTTTTGAGGCTATACAGTGTTTGTTTAAATGTACATTGTTGACAAACATTTGGGTTCTGATGGGGTACGACAGTTGAACTAAGCTCATAGACTACCGTTCAAAAGTTTGATCCTGTGATCGAACGCACAAATGCTGATGCTCCAGATACTCAACTAGTTTAAAGAAGGCCAGTTGTATTGCTCCTTTAATCAGGACAACAGTTTTCAGCTGTGCTAACATTATTGCAACATTTCTAATGATCAATTAGCCTTTTAAAATGGTAAACTTGGATTAGCTAACACAACGTGCCATTGGAACACAGGAGTGATGGTTGCTGATAATGGGCCTCTGTAGATATTCCATAAAAAATCTGCTGTTTCCAGCTACAATAGTCATTTACAACATTAACAATGTCTACACTGTATTTCTGATCAATTTGATGTTATTTTAATGGACAAAAAATGTGTTTTTCTTTCAAAAACAAGGACATTTCTAAGTGACCCCAAACTTTTGAACGGAAGTGTAAGTTATATTCTCAAGAATCAATGGGTATTTATGAATTTAAGTCTACAAATGCATGTAGCAACATCAGATTGCCACTTTAGAAACAGACTGTCACCCAGGTTATATTGACTTATCTGTCATGAGTCCAAATGGTTTTAAAACAATAGGGTAGTCTTACTATAGTACTTTCCCCTGTTTTCATGGAGATTTTCACCTTGGAAAGGGCCATTTTCTCCCTCCTGAATGCAGTTGGTAGGGGCTGTAATGATGAAGACACACACACACACACACACATTGCCTCCCCCACACACAGGACCCCCAGCTAATTACCTCGGTGTCCTCTCTCTCTGTGCTCCAGTGGTCACCATCCTGCCGACGTTGCACGCTGACCGGAACGTTTACCCGTCTGCAGGTGTGCTGTTTGTGCACGTCCTGGAGAGAGAGCACTTCAAAGGAGAGTTTCCCCCCTATCCCAAACCTGGTCTGTGTTCCTCATTGGATTACTCATTTTACTATTACTACTAGTACCTATTTATTATTAATAATAATAATAAATACTCATCTATAATAATAACATATATTTAGCTAAGCTACAATACAGTAAATGCATAGATGAATGCATAGATGTCAGTGTCAGAGTAGCATTTAGATCTCACACTGTCAGGGCCTAGTTGACTAACTACTAGGCTGGGCGTGTTTATTGTACATGTACCAACGTCTGTCCGTACAGCGGATTGTACATGTACCAACGTCTGTCCGTACAGCGGATTGTACATTTACCAACCTCTGTCCATACAGGGGATTGTACATTTACCAACGTCTGTCTGTACAGGGGATTGTACATTTACCAACGTCTGTCCATACAGGGGATTCCAGCAACGACCCCATCACCTTCAACACCAACCTGATGGGCTACCCAGACCGGCCAGGCTGGCTGCGTTACATCCAGAGAACCTCACACAGCGATGGGGTGCTCTACGGATCCCCCACTGCCGAACACGTGGGCAAGGCCACCATCATAGAGGTGTGTGGCTCCATTTACTGTTAATGCAGCTGGAGTATATTGTCTACAGAGCTCTCTCTCTCTCGCAATTCAATTTCAGTTCAATTTAAGGGTCTGTGTTGGCATGGGAAACATACAGTTGAAGTCGGAAGTTTACATACACTTAGGTTGAAGTCATTAAAACTCGTTTTTTTAACCACTCCACAATTTTCTTAGTAACAAACTATAGTTTTGACAAGTCAGTTAGGACATCTACTTTGTGGATGACACAAGCAGTTTTTCCAACAATTGTTTGCAGACAGATTATTTCACTTATAATTCACTGTATCACAATTCCAGTGGGTCAGAAGTTTACATACACTAAGTTGACTGTGCCTTTAAACAGCTTGGAAAATTCCAGAAAATGATGTCATGGCTTTAGAAGCTTCTAATTGACATAATTTGAGTCAATTGGAGGTGTACCTGTGGATGTATTTCAAGGCCTACCTTCAAACTCAGTGCCTCTGCTTGACATCATGGGAAAATCAAAAGAAATCAGCCAAGACCTCAGAAAATACATTTTAGACCTCCACAAGTCTGGTTCATCCTTGGGAGCAATTTCCAAACGCCTGAAGGTGCCACGTTCATCTGTACAAACAATAGTACGCAAGTATAAACACCATGGGACCACGCACCCGTCATACCGCTCAGGAAGGAGACGCGTTCTGTCTCCTAGAGATGAACGTACTTTGGTGCGAAAAGTGCAAATCAATCCCAGAACAACAGCAAAGGACCTTGTGAAGATGCTGGAGAAAACGGGTACAAAAGTATCTACATCCACAGTAAAACGAGTCCTATATCGACATAACCTGAAAGGCCACTCAGCAAGGAAGAAGCCACTGCTCCAAAACCGCCATAAAAAGCCAGACTCCGGTTTGCAACTGCACATGGGGACAAAGATCATACTTTTTGGAGAAATGTCCTCTGATCTGATGAAACAAAAATAGAACTGTTTGGCCATAATGACCATTGTTATGTTTGGAGGAAAAAGGGGGAGGCTTGCAAGCTGAAGAACACCATCCCAACCGTGAAGCATGGGGGTGGCAGCATCATGTTGTGGGGGTGCTTTGATGCAGGAGGGACTGGTGCACTTCACAAAATAGATGGCATCGTGAAGAAGGAAAATTATGTGGATATATTGAAGCAACATCTCAAGACATCAGTCAGGAAGTTAAAGCTTGGTCACAAATGGGTCTTCCAAATAGACAATGACCCCAAGCATACTTCCAAAGTTGTGGCAAAATGGCTTAAGGACAACAAAGTCAAGGTATTGGAGTGGCCATCACAAAGCCCAGACCTCAATCCTATAGAAAATGTGTGGGCAGAACTGAAAAAGCGTGTGTGAGCAAGGAGGTCTACAAACCTGACTCAGTTACATCAGCTCTGTCAGGAGGAATGGGCCAAAATTCACCCAACTTATTGTGGAAGCTTGTGGAAGGCTACCCAAAACATTTGACCCAAGTTAAACAATTTAAAGGCAATGCTACCAAATACTAATTGAGTGTATGTAAATTTCTGACCCACTGGGAATGTGATGAAAGAAATAAAAGCTGAAATAAATCATTCTCTCTACTATTATTCAGACATTTCACTTTCTTAAAATAACGTGGTGGTCCTAACTGACCTAATACAGGGAATTTTTACTCGGATTAAATGTCAGGAATTGTGAAATACTGAGTTTAAATGTATTTGGCTAAGGTGTATGTAAACTTCCGACTTCAACTGTATGTTTACATTGCCAAAGCAAGTGAAATAGATAACAAACAAAAGTGAAATAAACAACAAAAAATGTACAGTAAACATTACACTCACAAAAATTCAGAAAGAATAAAGACATTTCAAATGTCATATTATGTCTATATACAGTGTTGTAATGATGCCAAGAGTGCGCAAAGCTACCATCAAGGCAAAGGGTGGCTACTTTGAAGAATCAAATATAGAATATAAACTCAGCAAAAAAAGAAACGTCCTCTCTCTGTCAACTGCGTTTACTTTCAGCAAACTTAACATGTGTAAATATTTGTATGAACATGACAAGATTCAACAACTAAGACATAAACTGAACAA
This sequence comes from Salmo salar, assembly GCF_965601325.2. Taxonomy (NCBI): domain Eukaryota; kingdom Metazoa; phylum Chordata; class Actinopteri; order Salmoniformes; family Salmonidae; genus Salmo; species Salmo salar. The sequence goes on along the minus strand of NC_138304.1, from coordinate 92,028,652 downwards.
GTTCCACAGACATGTGACTAACAGAAATGGAATAATGTGTCAGTCCTGTCTAGTCCAGCGACGGTGGTCCAGCGACGGTGGGTTTGTTCCCATAGGCGACGTTGTTGCCAGTGATTTCTGGTGAGGACCTGCCTTACAACAGGCCTACAAGCCCTCAGTCCTGCCTCTCTCAGCCTTTTGCGGACAGTCTGAGCACTGATGGAGGGATTGTGCGTTCCTGGTGTAACTCGGGCAGTTGTTGTTGCCATCCTCTACCTGTCCCACAGGTGTGATGTTCGGATGTACCGATCCTGTGCAGGTGTTGTTACACGTGGTCTGCCACTGCGAGAACGATCAGCTGTGCGTCCTGTCTCCCTGCAGCGCTGTCTTAGGCGTCTCACAGTACGGACCTTGCAATTTATTGCCCTGGCCACATCTGCAGTTTTCATGCCTCCTTGCTGCATGCCTAAGGCACGTTCACGCAGATGAGCAGGGACTCTAGGCATCTTTCTTTTGGTGTTTTTCAGAGTCAGTAGAAAGACCTCTTTAGTGTCCTAAGTTTTCATAACTGTGGCCTTAATTGCCTACCATCTGTAAGCTGTTAGTGTCTTAACGACTGTTCCACAGGTGCATGTTCATTAATTGTTTATGGTTCATTGAACAAGCATGGGAAACAGTGTTTAAACCCTTTACAATGAAGATCTGTGAAGTTATTTGGATTTTTACAAATTATCTTTGAACGACAGGGTCCTGAAAAAGAGATGTTTCTATTTTCGCTGAGTTTATTTAGATTCGTTTAAAACTTTTTGGGTTACTACATGATTCCATATGTGTTATTTCATAGTTTTGATGTCTTCACTATTATTCTACAATGTAGAAAATAGTAAAATATAAAGAAAAACCCTGGAATGAGTAGGTGTGTCCAAACTTCTGACTGGTATTGTATGTCGGCACAACCTGTAATAATCATATTAGTGGTTAGTTATTATTTACAGTAGATAGTCCAACAGGTAGAACAATGTGTTTTTTGCTCATAGTAGCTGTCATATGGTTGTGATATAGCTTTTTCCTAGGGTTTTAGACATGTCTAGTCTGTAAGGCACAGGCAGGCTTAGACCATTATCTGTTTCAGGCTTATCTGTACCTAACCTACTGTAGCATTTTCCCAAAGGCTTTATGTTCCTTGTAGGAATGTTCCTATAGGATGGCAGTGCCCCAAGTCGCGCTTTCCTCTGAGCCTTCTACTATGGTATATGTTTGCATCTGGCTCAGACCTCGCCAGCGAGCCTCAGCCTGGGGCGTAAACTGCACTGATCTGGGCTTAAACTTTTCCCCTTATGTGTTCCAGATTATTGCCTATAACAGACGCACTTTCGAAACGGCGCGGCACAACTTGGTCATAAACGTCATGTCCACAGAAGGTAAGAAAAAGAGAGAGAGACAAAGGACCGGCTTAGTGAGGAGATGATTAAGCAGGATGTTCTTTATTGAAATCTAAAGGGTCACCTTCAATGATGACACCCCCATGAATCCTTATTAGGGTTGTTACGGTGACCGTATTACTGCCACACCGGCGGTCATGAGTCATGATGGCAGTCAAATTCCATGTGACCATTTAGTCACAGTAATCAGGCTTCTCCAAGCTCTGATGCCGCTGATGGTCATTAGTAGCCTACCAAACTTGCTAACTGCCTGGTACTCAGCACTCTATTGTCCCTCTAATCACTCTGACATCAATGCAAATATAATTAAAAATCTAATCAAACACTTCATTAGAGCCATGAGTTCATGTTGCGCAACATTTCTATAGGCTATGCAATTGTGTGACAAAAAACAGAGTTTCGATGGCCTCTATTAAAAAGAGGAGGAGCCCATCAGCTTCTATAGGCTAGATCTACTATATTTATTTCTCAACTTTCCTAACATTAAGCACGTTGCTTCTCTTTAAAACAGCAGTATAGCCTACCTGGCTGGCATGAATGTCCTCCATTCCCTATTTAAGTGCATAGATCACATGTATTTTTTCCCCTGTCCTTGTTCCGAGACTGGTGCATGATAACAGTCCATTCTAAATCAAAACAAATTTCAAACATATATTATTTAATGTATGTTAAGACAAGATTAAATCAAGAATAGTCTGATGGGTGACAATATTAATTCATCACTTGTGAATGATGCCCAGCTTGTGTGCAGTAAACCTTTTTTTGCGACTTTTTCAAATCATAGGGAAAGGGGGATACCTAGTCAGTTGTACAACTGAATGCATTCAACTGAAATGTGTCTTCCGCATTTAACCCAACCCCTCTGAATCAGGGAGGTGCTGGGGGCTGCCATAATCGACATCCACGTCTTCGGCAGACAGAGGATTAACTGCCTTGCTCAGGAGCAGAACAACAGATGTTTACCTTGTCAGCTCAGGGATTCAATCCAGAAACCTTTCGGTTACTGGCCCAACTCTCTAACCACTAGGCTACCTGCCATCTAGGCTACCATAGTTGCACACCTCATGTAGCCTAGCCAATAGGCCTATATGTTTTGATAAGGTTTGTATCACAACCCCAAAAAAATCTTAAAATTAAGCACTTTAATCCGCTTTACAACGAGTGTAGAGCCTAACTGGCATACATAAACAGCGCGTGAGTTTCAAGTTTGGGGAAGATCATTTTCACCATAAAAATGCACCTTTTTAATAAAATCATAATCACATTTGAGGTCACTTTTGAGAATGGTGTTTTCCTGCTAATTGATTGCATTTTGGAACATTTGTGCTTATAGCCTGCATTGCTGCGCTTAATGTGAGGAAATAGCCTAATAGTTTAGCATCATTTTAAGCTAAACGTTCTGACCTGTTGCGTCAACCTAATTGATTTTAACAGGGTTTTTTTATGCTAGTGGTTGTATTCATTTGGGATCTATCGCATCCCACAACTGTCCCAGACTATGTTTGGAATATTTATTTCTTGCACAGAATAGAATAGGTCAACTTTTGTACTATGGGGGATAGTAGATTGACATAGGCTCGTGCTTTTGCTGTTCGTTAGGCTTACTCATCTTGTTGGCTGATGAAAAGTAAATGTGGACAGTTCTTCCAACATCTTCAACATGCACCTCGGAATTCGATAAGGACGCACACGTCCCCGATGTGTCTGTCTTCACTTGTAGCCTGTGAGAAGGACCCAATCACGCGACAGGCATTGATTAATAAGAACTTAGATTTCTGAGAGAGCCATGTGAGTGCTTCGGAGCATGCAGCCGGGAGAAGGGAATTATAATTATTATATTCAGCCAAAGTGCACAACGGCCACTGGCCTCACAAGGCATGGATTATTTTAGGGGGCATTGTGGCCACAGAAAGGGGATGCCACTGGGAAATTTGAGTCCTTAAGTGTGTGAAGCCTGCACAAGAAACAAAGCAGAGCTCATGCCTTTCATGCAACTGTTTTCAAATCATCATTAGTCTCATCATGCAGCCTTAGAATGTATTAAAATCCAAACATATAGCCCAACATTTGTACCACAACTAAAGTTACATAAATAACCCTAAATTAAGCATATAGGAGAACCAGTTTCTTCGTTAACCACTCAACACAAAATAGCCACGTGCGCACTCCCTCAAATTGTTTGGAGAAAATATCCTTTCTATTTTATTCAGATTTGTTCAATTGTATTCTTCATACTATAAATTAATGCCATGGAATTCTAAGCAAATCTTGTCTGCTAAATGAATTTGTGTAGTCTACAGCCATATCAGGGTCTAACATCTACAAGCGCCATTGCAAGCGCCATGCTCTACCAACTGAGCTACATGGGACTACATTAGAGTAAGAACAACTCAAAGTATGCAATTATTTTCTTCTGAAATAGACTGCATTTTCTTCATATCATGTTTCTTTAGACTGGTCTAAAATAAATAATGGATTTATTGTGATGGTGTAGACTATATTAAATGGATTTATAAGACATTTTAAAATGTAGAGGTCTGTATCAGTGGCTTGTAGGCTATGTGTGGAAGCCAGGAGATGCTAAACGTGTTTATGTTCATTAACGGCCAATTACCGTGAGACCGGCAGTTATTTGCTTGACAATCACCAGCTGACAACATGTCATGACCGCCACAGTCCTAAATTCCTGATAAAGACTAAAAGGCCCAAAAGCTCCTATTTAAATTTCTTTCAAGAGTGGCTGAATATCATTCACATATCCATAATGACATCCCCTAAAAGGGTAACACCACACACTCAACCAAACCGACAATTTCTAAATCAAGTCAACACCTTATAATACGGTACTCACTTCTGTGTAAATTAATAAACACAGATCTGAAAATGAACAGATTCTGTATCTGTAATCTCTCTCTTCCCCTCTCTCCCTCTCTCTCGCTCTCGCTCTCTCTGTCTCCCTCCGTCCCTGCGTCCCTTGCTCCCTTACTCACTCCCTCCCTCTCTCAGAGTACCCACTGCCGTACCAGGCAGAGTTCTACATAAAGAACATGAATGTGGAGGAGATGTTGGCAAGCGAGGTTCTGGGAGACTTCCTGGGGGCAGTGAAGAACGTGTGGCAGCCTGAACGCCTCAACGCCGTCAACATCACCTCAGCCCTGGACAGGGGCGGACGCGTTCCCCTGCCCATAAACAACCTAAAAGAGGGGTGAGGGCATAGAAATAGAATTAGAAACACCTCTCTATGGGTGAGAGTGACCCTCTTTTGCGCAGTTCAAAACATGGTTTAACCGAGTATGAGGATGAATTTACATATCAACATCACCTCAGCCCTGGACAGGGGCCGGCACGTTCCCCTGCCCATCAACAACCTCAGAGGGGTGAGGGACAGAGTCACCCTCTGCAGCTCTTACAGGACCTGAGCAGTTTGATACATAGTTTGATAGGGGATGATGAATTCAAGTATCTTCAGTTGATAGAGGATGATTAATTCAAGTATCTTCAGTTGATAGAGGATGATTAATTCAAGTATCTTCAGTTGATAGAGGATGATTAATTCAAGTATCTTCAGTTGATAGAGGATGATGAATTCAAGTATCTTCAGTTGATAGAGGATGATGAATTCAAGTATCTTCAGTTGATAGAGGATGATTAATTCAAGTATCTTCAGTTGATAGAGGATGATTAATTCAAGTATCTTCAGTTGATAGAGGATGATTAATTCAAGTATCTTCAGTTGATAGAGGATGATTAATTCAAGTATCTTCAGTTGATAGAGGATGATTAATTCAAGTATCTTCAGTTGATAGAGGATGATTAATTCAAGTATCTTCAGTTGATAGCAGGATGATGAATTCAAGTACAGTATCTTCAGCCCTTACAGAAACAAGAGAGAGGTTGATGATGAATTTAAATATTGCCTGATGCCTAAGACATAACATCATCCTCAGAAAGTACTATAGCAGCTTTAGAATGCCTTGTCTACAGTCAAGTCTAAGTCTTGTATTTTGAATAAGCACGTTCATAACATTTTGTGCATCAGTTGCAACACAAACATGTGCATGACCTTACAGTAACCTTACCAATGTAAAAACTCCCATCCTTTCTTCTCACTGTCGCATCCTGCTGAGGTTTCCTTTAATTGGAATGCAGAGAGAGTGTGTGTGTGAGAGAGAGAGAGGAGTTCGAGAGTGAGAGAGTGAGAGGCAGAGCAGAGAGGGAGGAGAGTGGGAGAGTGAGAGAGGGAGAGTGAGAGAGGGAGAGTGAGAGGCAGAGAGAGAGAGGGAGAGTGAGAGAGGGAGAGGGAGAGGCAGCGAGGGAGAGTGAAAGAGGGAGCGTGAGAGAGGGAGAGTGAGAGAGGGAGAGTGAGAGGCAGAGCAGAGAGGGAGAATGAGAGTGAGAGAGGGAGAGTGAGAGAGGGAGAGTGAGAGGCAGAGAGAGAGAGAGGGAGAGTGAGAGAGGGAGAGGGAGAGGCAGCGAGGGAGAGTGAAAGAGGGAGCGTGAGAGAGGGAGAGTGAGAGAGGGGAGAGTGAGAGGCAGAGCAGAGAGGGAGAGAGAGAGGGAGAGAGAGAGAGAGAGTGAGAGGCAGAGCAGAGAGGGAGAGGCAGAAAAAGAGAGAGAGAGGGAGAGGCAGCGAGGGAGAGTGAAAGAGGGAGCGTGAGAGAGGGAGAGTGAGAGAGGGAGAGAGGGAGAGTGAGAGGCAGAGCAGAGAGGGAGAGTGAGTGAGTGAGAGGGAGAGAGAGAGGCAGAGAGGGAGAGGCAGAGAGAGAGAGAGAGAGAGAGAGTGAGAGGCAGAGCAGAGAGGGAGAGTGAGAGAGAGAGGCAGAGAGGGAGAGGCAGAGAGAGAGAGGGAGAGAGAGGCAGAGAGGGAGAGGCAGAGAGAGAGGGAGAGAGAGAGAGAGAGAGAGAGAGAGAGAGAGAGGGAGAGAGAGAGAGAGAGGGAGCGATCCAGATCAACACACTGAGTGTATTAGACATTACATCCTCAGAGAGACACTGGCAGGCAGTTTGTAGCAGTCAGAAAATGAATCCCCACATGAATTGTCATGTTGTTCATATACTGTAACATGCATGGCCCTGTTTAGGAAGATAAAAGGTAGAGGAGAGCCCCATAGAAAGACTTGGCCAGTAGGGCTAAGATTCCCTGACAGTATAATATCAGGAAGCTCTCCATGCTGACTGAGACAGGAGGAGGAAAACACTATGTGGTTCACATTGGAAGTCAGTCTGAATGGGATTATGAAAGTGTATGTGAGTGGTTAGCAAGATATGACTGTAATCTAGCTGTTAAATCGTCCTCTCCTCTACCTCTAATGCGCTTGCGTGTTTGTGTGTAGATTAAGGTGTTAAAATCCTTCCTCCCAGTGTGTGTGTGTGTGTCTGCACGTGTGTGCACATGTGAGTGTGCATGCACATCTACATCTTGGCCTTAAGATTCACCTAGTCATAACAATATTATCAGATATACCACTAACTGTCTGTCTGTCATTATACCTGTATTATCAGATATAACACTAACTGTCTGTCTGTCATTATACCTGTATTATCAGATATACCACTAACTGTCTGTCTGTCATTATACCTGTATTATCAGATATACCACTAACTGTCTGTCTGTCATTATACCTGTATTATCAGATATACCACTAACTGTCTGTCTGTCATTATACCTGTATTATCAGATATACCACTAACTGTCTGTCTGTCATTATACCTGTATTATCAGATATACCACTAACTGTCTGTCTGTCATTATACCTGTATTATCAGATATACCACTAACTGTCTGTCTGTCATTATACCTGTATTATCAGATATACCACTAACTGTCTGTCTGTCATTATACCTGTATTATCAGATATACCACTAACTGTCTGTCTGTCATTATACCTGTATTATCAGATATACCACTAACTGTCTGTCTGTCATTATACCTGTATTATCAGATATACCACTAACTGTCTGTCTGTCATTATACCTGTATTATCAGATATACCACTAACTGTCTGTCTGCCATTATACCTGTATTATCAGATATACCACTAACTGTCTGTCTGTCATTATACCTGTATTATCAGATATACCACTAACTGTCTGTCTGTCATTATACCTGTATTATCAGATATACCACTAACTGTCTGTCTGTCATTATACCTGTATTATCAGATATACCACTAACTGTCTGTCTGTCATTATACCTGTATTATCAGATATACCACTAACTGTCTGTCTGTCATTATACCTGTATTATCAGATATACCACTAACTGTCTGTCTGTCATTATACCTGTATTATCAGATATACCACTAACTGTCTGTCTGTCATTGTACCTGTATTATCAGATATACCACTAACTGTCTGTCTGTCATTATACCTGTATTATCAGATATACCACTAACTGTCTGTCATTATACCTGTACACCACAGGAGGCTGCTGAGGGGAGGACGGCTCATAATAATAGCTGGAATGGAGTCAATGGAATGGTATCAAACACCTTGAAACCACATTGTTGATTGGCTTGGTACCATTCCATTTATTCCGTTCCAGCCATTAAAATGAGCCCGTCCTCCTCAATTAAGGGGCCACCAGCCACCTGTATTATAAGCCAGTGTCTAAGTCCCTGCCTCCCTCTTCAGTGTGTATGTGATGGTGGGGGCCGACGTGCAGTTCTCTTCCTGCCTGAGGGAGGTGGAGAACCCCCACAACCAGCTCCGCTGCAGCCAGGAGATGGAGCCTGTCATCAGCTGTGACAAGAAGTTCAGAGCCCAGTTCGACATCGACTGGTGTAAGATCAATCTGGTGAGGACTGGACAGGACCCTGGAGCCATGGCTTGACCTCTTGACCTGTTCTCTGACCATGCCTTTCAAAAATTGTAGTGTGTTTGTGTAGTGTCATATGCACACATGCACGAACCTACACAAAACTATGCCAAACAGTCAAACAATGTCAAACACACACACACACACATTTTTATAGACCAGAGATTCTGAGGTGTTGTTGATTGTTGTTCGCAAGCTATGTGCTTTTTTACATTGACAGTAGCATCATGTATTTGGACAAGCCATTCCACAATCTTCATAAGAAAAATTACATTTAGGTATATTTGAACATGTATTTGGCTGAAATCTGGAGGGAATAAGAAGGAAATGGGAATCCTCCAACTGGGATTTCTGGAAAACGTCTCCATTTTGGGGAAATGACCAGAATTGACCAGCCTAATATCTATAGTAAATGAAGTGCTGATTGAACCTCTTGTCTTGTCCAGGTGGACATCACCAAGATGATCATGGTCCACAGTAACCGTCTGGACCCAGGGACGGGGGTTCTGCCTGACATCGGGGGGTACAACCCCCCGCCAGAGTCTCTGAAGAGCAGGGACTTCTTTGCCGACTTCCTCATCACGTTGGCGGTGCCCTCGGCCGTGGCCATGGTCCTCTTCAGCGTCCTGGGTTACTCCATGTGCTGCCGGCGGGAAGGGGTGTAAGTGTGCTGCTTTCACTTCTGACAGAAAGAGACACACAGACTAAAACACACACACACACTTTTCTTTCTAGTTGTCACGTAGGGGTTCTCAGATCCTGAGGGATAGACTGATTACTCTGAGAGCAGTGTCACAGGCCCAGTCAGTTAAGGGATGTTTAGTTGTGCTAGTTAGTCACTATAGATGGAAACACAGCTTGTCAATGACCATCCAGTCTTATGGCCCATGTATGTTCTCCATACGTTACACTGTTCTGTCTCAGCTTTGATTTCTCATATTCATCTTGATGGTTATTAGCATAATCATTATGGCGTTGATGGTCAATCAACCATATATTGCTCCTCCAACCCTCATTTACAGGCTGGGAGAGACTGTGTCCTTCCACCCACCACTCAGTGTGTCCATGAAGTACTGTTTGTTCCTTCGCCCGCACCATTCATCCATCCATCCAACATCACGTGCTCTCCATTCGCTTCTGTGTGGATGTCTTTTAACTATTAATATTACTATTTAATTCATTCATTTTGTTTTGTTTCTAGGGATAAAAGAAACATGCAAACACCAGAGTAAGTGTTTATTCTCTCCTGTGTTTTTTTTCTTTTGAGTTTTGGTTCCTCTTAGTTTGGATCCCCCCTTCAAATAATTTGCCCTTTCACCTTTTGCTTTCGAATTGCCATGGTGACATCCTCATGTCCATCCATACTGTCATCTGTGTGTTTACATCCCGTCATCCAATGAGCTGCTCAAAGCTGCAGGGAGGTGTTAGAATGGAAGTTGACCTTAACTGATCCAGGGCCAGATATTGGTTCACCACCTCTAATGGTGGAGGATTGGGGGATACAGTAATCTTATCCTACATCTGTGGTTAAGGAGAACTTATATAGTTCTGTACCTGAAGCAGAGAAATATCAGACCAGTGTTGTTTACAGAGACAGAGAGAGGGAGGGGGGAGACAGAGAAGGGGAGAGAGGAGGTGAGAGCAACAAGAGAGGGAGGCAGAGACAGAGAGACACCGAGAGAGGGGGAGAGACACCGAGAGAGGGGGAGAGACACAGAGAGAGGGGGAAAGGGGGAGAGAGAGAGGAGGAGAGAGAGAGACAGAGATAGGGAGGGTGGAGAGATAGGGGGGAAGGGAGAGAGACATAGGGGGAGAGAGAGAGTGATAGGGGTAGACAGAGAGAGAGGGGGAGAGACAGAGAGAGAGGGAGAGGTGGAGAGAGAGAGGGGAGAGGTGGAGAGAGCGTGAGGGGGGAGAGAGAAAAGAGAGTGAGTATGACAGCATGAGAGGGAGTGGAGAAACTCTCTCATACAAACTCCATTAGACTCAGCAGCCAAATAACCAATAGTAACAACAAAACAGTTCCCTCCTGTCAAAGAGAAACACTACTTAGGCTGTTGGTCTACAAAATATTTCCTATATTATAATACATACCTTAATGCATGTGTGTACAGTACACTACAGTGTGCGTGTTGACTGCGATGTTAAGGATACAACAATGTTATGGATACAATGAGTCCGGATATCTACTTCCCCAGGGTCAGATGAACTCACGGTTACCATTTGTATGTCTCTGTGTCTAGTAGTTAGAGGTAGTTTCACGAGTCAATGCTAATTAGTGTTAGCGCAAAGACTGGAAGTGTATGGGTGCCTACTGAATGCTATCAGATACCCATAGACTTATAGTCTTTGCACTAACACTAGTTAGCATTGGCTTGCGAAACTACCTCTAACTTCCTTCATACTGGACACAGAGACATACAAATGGTATCCATGAGTTCATCTGACTGCCGAAGTACCACTTTAAGACTTAAGATCTATTTCTGTATTATTTATGTATGATTTATTTATTTTCTGTCGGTCTCTGTCCTCTCCTCAGTATCCAGTTAGTGCATCACAGCTCCATACAGAAGTCGACCAAGGAGCTGCGGAGCATGTCTAAGAACAGGGAGATCTCCTGGCCCCTCTCCACCCTGCCTGTCTTCAGCCAAAGTGGGGAGGTGGTGCCCCCCATACACCCAGACAACTACGAGACAACCAGCATGCCCCTGATGCAGACACAGACGTGAGTCCTGGCTGAGTGGCTGGGGTGTCAAAGCACACCGAGTGGCTGGGGTGTCCAAGCACACCGAGTGGCTGGGGTGTCCAAGCACACCGAGTGGCTGGGGTGTCCAAGCACACCGAGTGGCTGAGGTGTCCAAGCACACCGAGTGGCTGGGGTGTCCAAGCACACCGAGTGGCTGAGGTGTCCAAGCACACCGAGAGGCTGGGGTGTCCAAGCACACCGAGTGGATGGGGTGTCCAAGCACACCGAGAGGCTGGGGTGTCCAAACACACTGGGACACTGGAGTGTCCAAACACACACATGCAGGGAAACATGTAGAAATACCCACATACAAGGACAGATACACACATTATATTTCCTCTGCACCTCTCTCTCTCTCTCACACACACACACACACACACACACACGTGCGTTCACAATGTTGTCCTAACACAGTACGTATTGAGCTATACCATGTTTTCAACCAGCATAGTGAGACTTTTGTCGAAGCGCTCAGATTGAAACTGGTTTAAACTCTAAACGGTAAATCTGTCATATGATTTCTAGTATGGCATGGCTCAGGAAAACCAGAGCAAAGGGGTCCTGTTAATAGTTTCAAGTAAAAATGCTTTCCCATGATAATTATAGAACACACATTCTATACATGCTATACAAATCAAATCAAACTTTATTTGTCACATGCGCTGAATACAGCATGTGTACAGTGGTGGCCAAAAGTTTGGAGAATGACACAAATATTAATTTTCACAAAGTCTGCTGCCTCAATTTGTAATATGGCAATTTGCATATACTCCAGAATGTTATGAAGAGTGATCAGATGAACTGCAATGCAAATGAACTGAATACCAAAAAATAATTTACACTGCATTTCATCCCTGCCACAAAAGGACCATTCCGATTCTCTCGTTAACACAGGTGTGAGTGTTGACGAGGACAAGGCTGGAGATCATTCTGTCATGCTGATTGAGTTCGAATAACAGACTGGAAGCTTCAAAAGGAGGGTGGTGCTTGGAATCATTGTTCTTCCTCTGTCAACCATGGTTACCTGCAAGGAAACACGTGCCGTCATCATTGCTTTGCACAAAAAGGGCTTCACAGGCAAGGATATTGTTGCCAGTAAGATTGCACCTAAATCAACCATTTAATCGGATCATCAAGAACTTCAAGGAGAGAGGTTCAAATGTTGTGAAGAAGGCTTCATGGTGCCCAAGAAAGTCCAGTAAGCGCATGGACCGTCTCCTAAAGTTGATTCATCTGCGGGATCGGGGCACCACCAGTACAGAACTGGCTCAGGAATGGCAGCAGGCAGGTGTGAGCGCATCTGCATGCACAGTGAGGCGAAGACTTTTGGAGGTTAGGCCTGGTGTCAAGAAGGGCAGCAAAGAAGCAACTTCTCTCCAGGAAAAACATCAGGGACAGACTGATATTCTGCAAAAGGTACAGGGATCGGACTGCTGAGGACTGGGGTAAAGCCATTTTCTCTGATGAATCCCCTTTCCGATTGTTTGGGGCATCTGGAAAAAAAGCTTGTCCGGAGAAGACAAGGTGAGCGCTACCATCAGTCCTGTGTCATGCCAACAGTAAAGCATCATGAGACCATTCATGTGTGGGGTTGCTTCTCAGCCAAGGGAGTGGGCTCACTCACAATTTTGCCTAAGAACACAGCCATGAATAAAGAATGGTACCAACACATCCTCCGAGAGCAACTTCTCCCAACCATCCAGGAACAGTTTGGTGACGAACAATGCCTTTTCCAGCATGATGGAGCACCTTGCCATAAAGCAAAAGTGATAACTAAGTGGCTCTGGGAACAAAACATCGATATTTTGGGTCCATGGCCAGGAAACTCCCCAGACCTTAATCCCATTGAGAACTTGTGGTCAATCCTCAAGAGGCGGGTGGACAAACAAAAACCCACAAATTCTGACAAACTCCAAGCATTGATTATGCAAGAATGGGCTGCCATCAGTCAGGATGTGGCCCAGAAGTTAATTGACAGCATGCCAGGGCGGATTGCAGAGGTCTTGAAAAAGAAGGGTCAACACTGCAAATATTGACTCTTTGTATCAACTTCATGTAATTGTCAATAAAAGCCTTTGACACTTATGAAATGCTTGTAATTATACTTCAGTATTCCATAGTAACATCTGACAAAAATATCTAAAGACATTGAAGCAGCAAACTTTGTGGAAATTAATATTTGTCATTCTCAAAACTTTTGGCCACGACTGTAGACTTTACCGTGAAATGCTTACTTACAAGCCCTTAAACAACAGTGCAGTTCAAGAAGAGTTAAGAAAATATTTACAAAATAAACTAAAGTAAAAAATTATAAAAACGAACACAATAACATAACAATAACGAGGCTATATACACGGGCTACCAGTACCGAGCCAATATGTGGGGGTACAGGTTAGAGGTAATTTGTACATGTAGGTAGGGGTGAAGTGACTATGCATAGATAATAAACAGCGAGTAGCAGCAGTGTAAAAACAAATTGGGGGGGGGGGGGGGGGGTGTCAATGTAAATAGTCCAGTGGCCATTTGATTAGTTGTTCAGCAGTCTTATGGCTTGGGGGTAGAAGCTGTTAAGGAGCCTTTTGGTCATAGACTTATAATCTGTTGACCTCTAATTTCAGAAACCTGCAGAACCAGATTCAGATACCACAGCAACAGCCATCAGGTTGGTATTGAGTCCTGCTTTAGTACGATTGGTCTATTATCTCATGGACCAATGAAAATGTATACAGTAAAGCCCTCACTAAGTAACATAACAACCTTGGCCATAGATTAATTATGGTCATCCTCAATCATCTAACCGATCACATTTTAGATGAAATAACATGGAGGCTCAGTTCTGATAACATAGTTAATGTTGACTGCAATAGTTTTCTTTCCTGATTTTTCCTTTTTATTCACCTCGACCAAATACATTCTTCCAACCACCTACTGTTCTGTAGTGACTGTGTCTAACTAGAATATGGCTCCCCCTTGTGTGCATGTCAATGAACTACAAGAGGGCCCTCTAAATACTCTAAGTACTCTGTCTAAACCACTGCTCTAACTAACTGCTCTGTCTAAACCACTGCTCTAACTAACTGTTCTGTCTAAATCACTGCTCTAACTAACTGCTGTTTCTAACTAACTGCTCTGTCTAACTAACTACTCTGTCTAACTAACTGCTCTTTCTAAACCACTGTTCTTTCTAAACCACTGCTCTGTCTAACTAACTGCTCTGTCTAACTAACTGTTGTTTCTAACTAACTGCTCTGTCTAAGTGTTGTTTCTAACTAACTGCTCTTTCTAAACCACTGCTCTGTCTAACTAACTGCTCTTTCTAACTAACTACTCCGTCTCAACCACTGCTCTGTCTAACTACTCTGTCTAAACCACTGTTCTGTCTAAATAACTGCTCTTTCTAAACCACTGCTCTGTCTAACTAGCTACTCTGTCTAAACCACTGCTCTGTCTAACTAGCTACTCTTTCTAAACCACTGCTCTGTCTAAACCACTGCTCTGTCTAACTAGCTACTGTGTCTAAACCACTGCTCCGTCTAAATAACTGCTCTTTCTAAACCACTGCTCTGTCTAACTAGCTACTGTGTCTAAACCACTGCTCTGTCTAAATATCTGTTCTTTCTAAACCACTGCTCTGTCTAACTAGCTACTGTGTCTAAACCACTGCTCTGTCTAAATATCTGTTCTTTCTAAACCACTGCTCTGTCTAAACCACTGCTCTGTCTCAACCACTGCTCTGTCTAAATAAATGCTCTGTCTAAATTTTACATTTTTACATTTACGTCATTTAGCAGACGCTCTTATCCAGAGCGACTTACAAATTGGAATAACTGCTCTTTCTAAACCACTGCTCTGTCTCAACCACTGCTCTATCTAAACCACTGCTCTGTCTAAATAACTACTCTGTCTAAATATCTGTTCTTTCTAAACCACTACTCTGTCTAAATCACTACTCTGTCTAAATATCTGTTCTTTCTAAACCACTGCTCTGTCTAAACCACTGCTCTGTCTAAATATCTGTTCTTTCTAAACCACTGCTCTGTCTAAACCACTGCTCTGTCTAAACCACTACTCTGTCTAAATAACTGTTCTTTCTAAATCACTGCTCTGTCTAACTAACTGCTCTGTCTAAACCACTGCTCTGTCTAACTGCTCTGTCTAAATCACTGCTCTGCCTAAATCAATGCTCTGCCTAAATCAATGCTCTGTTCTTTTTACTGCTAACAAAGGAGATAGAGATAATTATTGTATGTCGACATTTCGGAGACTGGAGGCAAGTATACTGGTCTGCTTTTGCTTAAATGAATCATTCTCAACTATAGGAGAGAATATTTTATTTTGCACTTAATATAACAGTAGTAGACTAGTTGAAAAGGAGAAGGCGCTACGCTCGCTCAGCATTCAAATCATATTATTTTACTTAAACAGCTATTATGAGTTGGACGTTTTGGCCTTCACTCAATGATCACATTTTTGGTTTGCACCTCGACTCAAGTAGTTTGAGTGCCCTCATCTTTCCACAGTTACAATATAGTGACCATATTCCCATGAAGTTACAATATTCCCTCTCAGAACCTGTAAACAATCTATATTTCTCTTATATCCCAATAAATGATATTATGCAATATATTGATTAATGTATTTTATTCTCCATTCTAGGTAAATGGTATTCCTGAGGAGAGGAAAGTGGCTGAAGCAGTGAATTTGTGATGAGAGAGAACCCCCAGAGTGCTGGAGCTGCTGTCTTGTCTGTCTCTATCCCTTTTAGCCAAGTGTTTTTCTATGTTTACGTCCCAAATAGCACACTATTTCCTATATAGTGCACACTTCTGACCAGGGCCCATAGAGTAGTGCACTATGTAGGGAATAGGATGCCATTTGGAACAAACACTACGTCTGTGCCAATCTGCATGCCTAAGCAGTGCTTTCATACTTGACGCTATTGTCTTTCCGTGTGCACTTATATATGTGAGCAAGTGTTGCAGAGTACAGTAGACTCCTGATAAGGGCACATAGTATTGGTTAAAAAGACAACCAATTAATTGGGCCTGAAAAAAAATTACACTTCAGAACTTGCTTTGAAGTGGGGCGGCAGGTAGCCTAGCAGTTAGAGTGTTGGGACCAGTAACCGAAAGGTTGCTGGGTCGAATACCTGAGCTGACAAGGTGAAAAATCTATTGATGTGCCCGTGAATAAGGCACTTAACCCTACTTTATAATACATATTTTTGTGTGCACACTTACCACAATCCCAAGCAGTTGCATTTATCAGTAGTCAACTGTGCATGTTTGAGTGTATGAATGTGTGTATTCAAGCTTAATAATAAATATTAAAATGCTATGTTTATACGATATTTTTAAAATATTTTGTTCTAGAAATGACATGCCCTTAACGATATATTTGTATTTTTTAACTGGCACTCTTCAGATGAGAGACAGAGATGCTTTTATGTTTAATGTCTGACCATGTATGTGTAAATGCTAATTCTCTAAAAATACATTTGGTTTAAATTTGCTGTTTGGTGTCAATTGTAGAACCAGGCCTGTGGCAGGCCAGGAGGGCCCACTCTCTCCGTCTTTCTCCAGCATGTTGTATTAATTAGGTACTTCCTTAATCCTCTTCGTCCCGGGTCAGACATAAGGCACAGCGACTATCTTCTGCCACTGGAATCTGTCTTTTGCCACAGCTTGTGTCCTGTTCTATGAGAGACCCGTCTCTTCTAGCTCAGCCACCACTGTCCCGTTCTGAGAGACCCGTCTCTTCTAGCTGAGCCACCACTGTCCCGTTCTGAGAGACCCATCTCTTCTAGCTCAGCCACCACTGTCCCGTTCTGAGACCCGTCTCTTCTAGCTGAGCCACCACTGTCCCGTTCTGAGAACCGTCTCTTCTAGCTGAGCCACCACTGTCCCGTTCTGAGAGACCCATCTCTTCTAGCTCAGCCACCACTGTCCCGTTCTGAGAGACCCATCTCTTCCAGCTCAGCCACCGCTGTCCTGTACTAGGAGAGACCCATTTCTTCCAGCTCAGCCACCACTGTCCTGTACTAAGAGATACCCATCTCTTCCAGCTCAGACACCACTGTTCTATTCTAAGATCTGTCTCTTCTAGCTCAGCCACCACTGTCCCGTTCTGAGAGACCCATCTCTTCCAGCTCAGCCACCGCTGTCCTGTACTAGGAGAGACCCATTTCTTCCAGCTCAGCCACCACTGTCCTGTACTAAGAGATACCCATCTCTTCCAGCTCAGCCACCACTGTTCTAAGATCTGTCTCTTCCAGCTCAGCCACCACTGTCCTGTTTTAAGAGAGAACCATCTCTTATAGCTCAGCCACCATTGCCATGGCGTTTTTAGTCTGCCTCGCTTGCACTTTCTTGCTGGTGTCCACCTGAGGGCCATTTTAGTAGTGTTAACATAAAGACCAAAAATGAAACATTCTGGGCCGGCTTCCCGGACACAGATTAAGCGTAGTGATTAACCTCACAGTGTTCACAAGGAAGGGACAAAGAAGTCAGACAATATTTTTATGAAGGTATGTATTATTGACAACGTACAACAGAATAAAGGCATTTATAAATAAAATGGGTACATTTCACATTTTTAAGACGTCACAAAATAATTTACATAAAACTTCTCTGGGTATACATAGTTGCTTCTTTTAATTTGACCAAAACTCATTTAAAACAGAAACATCTCAAATTGTGAATAACATACTGTAATATACTTTATATCAAGGTAGATTTGCCGTCCATTTACAGTCGGTGCAATTTTGTCAACCTCCTTGATCAATCAATCAAATGATCAAAATGTGTAATGTTTTGACTTTCATGCAAATCGTAACAAACAAATGGCACCCTATTCCCTACAAAGTGTACTACTTTTGATCAGAGCCCTATGGGCCAGGGATTAAGAGGTTTGCATTACATAGGAAATAGGGTGCCATTTGGGATACAAGCCTTCTGAATAGGCCTCAGTGCCAAGACCTGTTGGACCAAGCTATGGTATTGAATTCATTTAATTGAGAAGCTACATGAACCTGTAGTAATTCTACAGTGTACACCCCATTCAGTTACCTTTCCACGGCACAGAAAATATACAGATAAAATTCCTATGCGATTAAACTAAAATAACTAACTAATTTGCAGTCTTCTTAATGTACACTTACAATATCTGCTAAGTTGCCTTAACATCCAGCTTTAAGCAGGTGATTTACACATTGTGAAGGGTGTTAAATAATGGGCACTATAACCAATGGATCAAAGTGGTATCTAAATGATTCAACAACTGGATATGAAGCGATTCAGTGTTTCCTTAAATCCATACAATTTTGGCCGTTGTATTTAGGCTACCTCCAAGGTGAGGTACAAAATGGATGAAGTAGCAGATATACAAAAATCTTAGTTTTACTATGCCATTAAATAAATAAAAAAAAACCTTCCTTTGTAAAAACCTTACAAGGCAGAATTGGAAAATACACACAAAGAACATGGGTTTGCCTAGTTGGCTGAAAGAAGGCTTGACTGTTGGTGTATATTATCCATCTGTAGGTAAATGACAGGCTCAACATGAAGTACTGCTTTTTATTCTTTAGCAATACTTTCCATTCACTCACCTTCTTTAAAATACATCATGAAGTATCACGACCAAGGATGGAAATTAAGCTAGCCCCGATGCTAGCACTTTTCAGACTGGGCTATTAGAAAACGTGCTTAACTGGCCCGGCGGCGAGTGAAATTTGGTGTTTTACAATATAGCACAGAATACCAACCGGGATAGTAGAAATTACGGTTTACTAGCCCAGCTGGCCACTGCCCAAAATCCTTAAATTCCATCCTTGATCACGACGCGTCAGATTTCAATGCAAACTTGGCACTGATGCCGTGTGGCAACTGAGGAGAAAACCGTAGGGAGTAGAACGAAGGCATTCAGTCAGGTGCATGTCAGCCATCCACTCATCCATTCATTAGCAGTGGCTTCGCTATAGTGGTAACTAATGTTGTACATGAAAGTATGCTTTGACGGATCTCCTGCCACGGTATGTTAGATGTATTTACAAAGCAGTGCCTGTTCTATTGTAGCTCTGAGAAGCCTGCTCTGAGAAGCCTGCTCTGAGAAGCCTGCTCTGAGAAGCCTGCTTTAAGATGACTAACAAACAACACAGAAACAACATCCACACTTCTCCTTTAACATACTAGTATGAATTGGTGAAACAACTGAACCTGCACAAACGGATGCACGCATACACCAGAGTGGTTGTTTACCCCCGATAGGATAGGCTCGTGTCAGACCCAGAATGCAACAGGATTCTGCAATGAAAATTCATTACTGCATCTTCTGCCTGGCCTGGCTGTGGTCTTTGAGGTGGTGACAAAATAAACTGAAAATATCTAGGCAATACTTCATTCACAAACAAACAGCAGTCATGGGCACACACACAACAAATGGAAAAACAAAAGCAACAACCAAAAATAACCCTGTATAAAATAGACGCTTAATTTAAATAATGTGCATAAAACAAAGATTTCAGAGCTAGGTGACTGCTGACCTCACCTTTCAGCACAAGGCAAACGTTACTTGTTTCTACATGCATCCCAAATAGCACCCTTCTCTATATAGTGCACTACTTTAGACCAGAGCCCAGTCAAAACTAGTACACTGCATAGGGAGCCATCTGGGGCGCAATTAGTTAAAAAAAATCCACACATCATCAAACCCACCATTACCCCCGATCCTCCACCCCAACCTCACCCTTCTTCCATTGTAAACGTCTATAGTATGAGTCAGTACCTTATTCATGTGGTGTTCAGTGATGTGTGGGCCCAAGTTGGGACCTCGTCCTCTTCAGTGTACGACTTTCCCCCCAGTACTCAGATCAGAGCAGTCAAGATAGACAGACAGCCATGACATATCCTTGACTTGGCCCGTGTCTGTTCAACTCCGTCATATTCATTGATGCAAACCGTAGCAAAAGGTTTTCAATGGAACACATCTATCAGTCAATTTTTCAGTTTGGTGCCAAATGAATACGACCCTGGGGTCATGGAAGACTAACCAGTCAGTCAGTCTCATTAGTCTAGAAATCAGTCTACCTCTCCCCCACAGTGGTACCCCCTCCTCCCCTCAGTGGCCTTCTCCCTGGTTCCCTTCAGCGCTCTTGGACATCAGAAGTAGACCCAGGGTGAAGACCCCGGCAACCAGCAGCCTCTTGAGCAGGGTGCCCCCGTCCTTGGGGATGGCCACCTGGGCCAGGTCGTTGGTGATCAGGGAGATCTCATGGGCCACACACACAAAGATGAAGGTGCTGAGGATAATGTTGAGCGAGGGGTTGCCTGGGATCAGCACCAGGATGCCCTTGGTGTCTGCCGCCAGCCAGATGTGGTACTGGCAGATGAACAGCTGGGGGTCGGAAAGAGAGAGGGAAAGGCAGGGAGTTCAATGCAATAAACGAAATTCACAGGTATCATACAGAGATTCTGCTGATGAACAGGGAGTGCAGCATCCCTGCAAGTGGCATGCATCTTACCTCTAGGGAGATCTTCCCGAACCATGCGAAGAATGAGCTGTATAAAGAGCGGGCGTATCCAGGAATGTTTCTGATTAGGATGAAGGCTAGGATCTGAAAGGAGGAGGAGGAGCAGAAAGACATTCCAGCCAGTCAGGGCATGGCATGGACCAACTGTATTAAGGGGGGGGGGGGGGGTAAGCACATCACAATGCTGACAGGGGCTGGACCAAAAAGACGATCCAATACATAGAAACAAGAAAATGTCAGTTTCATTTGGGAACAGCAAAACACGTTCTTTATTCTTCTTTAGCTGAGCTACAGTAAACTACACCCCTCCTGTTATTGTAGAAGGCAACTAATTCCTTTGTCATTTTGGGCTATGTATCGTAAACTCAACAAAAAAATAAATGTCCTCTCACTGTCAACTGTGTTCATTTTCAGCCAACTTAACATGTGTAAATATTTGCATGAACATAACAAGATTCAACAACTGAGACATAAACTGAACAAGTTCCACAGACATGTGACTAACAGAAATGGAATAATGTGTCCCTGAACAAAGGGGGGGGGGGGGTCAAAATAAGAAGTAATAGTCAGTATTAAGTACTGCAATGCATCTCCTCCTCATGGCCTGCACCAGATTTGCCAGTTCTTGCTATGAGATGTTACCCCACTCTTCCACCAAGGCTCCAGCAAGTTCCTGGACATTTCTGGGGGGTGGTGGCCCTAGCCCTCACCCTCCGATCCAACAGGTCCCAGACGTGCTCAATGGGATTGAGATCCGGGCTCTTCGCTGGCCATGGCCGAACACTGACATTCCTGTCTTGCATGAAATCACGCACAGAACGAGCAGTATGGATGGTGGCATTGTCATGCTGCAGGGTCATGTCAGGATGAGCCTGCAGGAAGGGTACCACATGAGGGAGGAGGATGTCTTCCCTGTAACGCACAGCATTGAGATTGCCTGCAATGACAACAAGCTCAGTCTGATGATGCTGTGAGACACCGCCCCAGACCATGACGGACCCTCCACCTCCAAATCGATTCCGCTCCAGAGTACAGGCCTCGGTGTAACGCTCATTCCTTCGACGATAAACGCGAATCCGACCATCACCCCTGGTGAGACAAAACCACGACTAGTCAGTGAAGAGCACTTTTTGCCAGTCCTGTCTGGTCCAGCGACTGGTGGGTTTGTACCCATTGACGACGTTGTTGCCGTGATTTCTGATGAGGACCTGCCTTACAACAGCCTACAAGCCCTCAGTCCAGCCTCTCTCAGCCTATTGCGGACAGTCTGAGCACTGATGGAGGGATTGTGTGTTCCTGGTGTAACTCGGGCAATTGTTGTTGCTGCCATCCTGTACGTGTCCCGCAGGTGTGATGTTCGGATGTACCGATCCTGTGCAGGTGTTGTTATACGTGGTCTGCCACTGCGAGGACGATCGAGCTGTCCTTCCTGTCTCCCTGTAGCGCTGTCTTAGGCGTCTCACAGTACGGACATTGCAATTTATTGCCCTGGCCACATCTGCAGTCCTCATGCCTCCTTGCAGCATGCCTAAGGCACTTTCACGCAAATGAGCAGGGACCCTGGGCATCTTTCTTTTGGTGTTTTTCAGAGTCAGTAGAAAGGCCTCTTTAGTGTCCTACGTTTTCATAACTGTGACCTTATTTGCCTACCGTCTGTAAGCGTCTTAACGAACGTTCCACAGGTGCATGTTCATTAATTGTTTATGGTTCATTGAACAAGCATGGTAAACAGTGTCTAAACCCTGTACAATGAAGATCTGTGAAGTTATTTGGATTTTTACGAATTATCTTTGAAAGACAGGGTCCTGAAAAATGGACATTTCTTCTTTTGCTGAGTTTATATCACAGTGTCGTGTTCGAGACCACCTAAAGCAAGACCGAATCAAGCCCAATACCAGAGCAAATCAAGTCCGAGTCAAGACCAAGACCGGAAGGGAGACCCGAGTCAAAACCAAGACCAGAAAAATGCCAGTCCAATTCAAGACCATGATTGTAATTTTGTCAAATCACCACCATAAGAGTTGAAAATGTCCAGTATTTCTGTGTTCATATTTCAGAACAACGTCTGGATTCTTTAGACATTCAGAACAGTGAATAAATGCTGCTGAGGAAAAATAGAGACACTCTACAAATGATTACTAACCCAAACACAGTGGGGAACAATGGGCCTTCTATGCCTTCAGAGTATGGCTAAGGATTTATAAAATAATAAATAATGAAATCCATGTCTGTGTCAACTACAGTAGGTTTCGTAGAAGGTGTGCATTAACTGTTTAAAGATGTTCACTAACTCCTTAGCTTAGGGGTAACTACTTGACAAGTAACAGAACTTACATCTGTGTATGGGAAAACTACTGTGAGCATGGCTTTGTCTGTGAGACCAACAGTAAGCAAGGCCTGACTTCCTATTGTGTTTACCTGGAGCCCTGAGATGTAGGGATGCATCTCGTTGCACTCGGTCTTGTTTTTACAGCTGCTGGCCCATATGGAGTAGGTCTGGAACAGATGAAACAAGGAGAGGTTAGGAAAGTGTTGTTCAAAGAGTACAAGGTAAAAGCTGAGGTTAGTAACAAGGAGCACAATGTGCATCAGATAGGGATAGAAGGGACATCTTCCATCTGAGATTTGCATTGACCTCAGAGTGTGAATGTTTACTAATAAAAAATAAATGATGAGGTTAACTTTATAAGAATAGGTGCTCAATATACTCACCTGACTGGTTAAAATGAATACTACAAAAACACACCATGACTGTTTTTACACTTCAAAACTGGACTGCTGACAAGCACAATGGTTTGGAGATTGATGGACTAATAAAGTAAATACTAGAATATGGTTTTAGAGTGTAGAATTAGTAATGGTTAAATAAATACCATGAATGAGACTACAGAGATGAGGAGTAGGATGTTAGAGATTCTTGTGGAGAAGAGAGGCTCTCCTTTCCCCTCAGAGAGGACCTGGAACTTCTGCAGCACCAGGTAGACAAAGGCAAACAGCATCCCGTGGATAATGGCCTGAACGACACACACACACAAAGTCAAAACACACACATTCAGATACTAATATGTATAATAATAACAATAATAAATGCCATTTCACAGATGCTTTTATGCTAAACAACTTAGTAGTGTGTGTATATATTTTGTATGGGTGGCTCCAGTGGGAATCAAACCCACACTCTTGATGTTACAAGCACCCTGCTCTACCGACTGAACCACACAGTACCACTTACTCACACTGACCAACCAATAGAACCATCTAGATCACTAACATTAAACAAACATCGACCAACAGATTCATCTGGGGCGGCTGTTAGCTTAGCGGTTAGAGTGTTGGGCCAGTAACCGAAAGGTCGCTGGTTCTAATACCAGCAACACCAAGTTGAAATGTACCAATATGGCTGACCCTACAAAACAGCACATCACGTGTATGTGACAATAAAAAACATGTTTGACAAGTTATTGGTGCAACTTCCTAAAGAGATGTGATACTGTGATATTTTGATACCGTATTAAGAAAATCTGATAGGAGAGAGCCACTTAAAGGGTGTCAAAACATGTTCAAATATCTACTTACAAATCGATCCAGCTTCCACCTAAACCACCACTCGTGAATGCTTCCGTTCAGCTCAAAGAGCTTGGAGACAGGCCAGACTGAGAAAATGTTCTCAAACAACCCCTGGAAGAGATAGACAGTTAAACATCTGCTGATTTAGGATCAGTTTAGCCTTTTAGATAAAATAAGATTACATGGACAGGGGGGCCTGATCCTAGATCACTATTCCTGCTCTGAGACGCTTTATGAATACAGCCATTGGTCTTAAACAGTGGCCCATACCAGTAGAGAACTTTTTAGTTCCATTCAAAATCTCAAGAGAATTAAAGCCTCTAAATGTGTGAATAAACCAGATGATGAACTCACCTGTGAATATGCAAAGAAGCAGATGAACAGGAGTAGCCCAAGCAGCTTCACTAAAATTCCAATGTGCCACATCCCACTACCTGTAAAAAAGACAAATGACTAAACACTCACTGTGCTGGACTGAATTTCTTCACAAATCAACACTAGTATGAATCACTTCTGAATTAAACACTTTTAAAAAGAAAACATTTCTTAGCTTTTAAAATCACTGGTTTATTTGCTATCTTTACTTCTACAGTACAATGGCTGACCCATACGGACCGTTGGCTTTCTTCTGCAGTATCTGGGGCCACATGGCCATGGTGGCGTAGATTATGACGAACCAGAAAGTGACCAGAGGCACAAAGTAGTAGAACTGGTACGGCCGATCCATCACCAGACACAAAACTATGACCAGGAAGTTGAGACGGAATAGGACCTGGAGACAGACAGGAATACAGTGAAGTTGCACCTAAACGCTGATCTGGGGTCAGTTTTGCATTTCCCCCACTAACGGTAAATGTTATTATTGGGGGAAGGGAAGCTAATCCTTGTTCTGTACCTAGGGGAATCTTCACCCCGGAGCGGACAGATACAGGAAATGGCTATTCTCACTTTTAACAAAGCATTCTAAAGAACAGACATGGAACGTGCTTAAAAATGATGATATTTATCTAAATGAACTAGAAATAGTTTGGCATGGTTGAACAGACATTGCTTTTAACAATGACACACAGAGGGTGACTTGAGATAAGGAACTTGATACTGCAGCATAACCAAAGTACAAGCTGTGTGAAGTAAGCTTGGACCAGACCATACGGATCCCTCTTATCAAGGGGTTCCTTATCAATACCTCTACATATGTGATCAATACAGTTGTTGCTAACTATCCATGTTTTGGTTTTTGATAAAAAATGTCATTGTTTCTATGGCATATGGTAGCACATGTCAGCAGTTGTGTATTTTACATTACATTTAGTCCCTTAGGAAAGGTAGAGCAGCTAAAACCAGTACCGCAGTAACATTTTATTAACTCTAATAAAACCTAGTAGTTACCTGGCACACTCTGTAGAGTCCAAAGTCCCCTTTGAGCCAGAAGAAGGAGAAGTGTCCGTATCCTGTCTGGAAGAGGTATGCTGCCACCAGGACCCGAACATGCATGTACACAGGGATGAACTGGGAAGGAAGGTGTACTTTTAAAAACACACCGCCCTTCACTTCATCACACATCGCAGTAAATAAAAAATACAAAAAATGAAATAGGTTACATGGATACTCACACGACACATGCTTTGTTTCAGCACTTTGAAAATAAATATAAATGGTAAATGCTTTCTAATGCAATTATACATGTGGTCATTTAGTTTATATTCAAAGCAACAGAGTTAACACATCATTATAAATCAAAGGTAATGGTAAAACTCACGGCGCTGGCTCCAGATATGTGGTAGATGAGGATGACCAGCTGCATCCAGCCCTTCCACTCGTCGGTCTGCTCCCTGTTCAGCAGCTTGGTCTGTGTGGGAAATAGAAAATCACTGAGATAGAGGAAAGAACCTTCTATCAGGTCAGACATGGACCATTGAGTTTAGCAGTCAACGACAACTCATTTAAAACAGAAACATCTCTGAATTCATGTAGGCCTAAGCTTCCACCTCCAAGAAACAACTCTGCAAAAAAATACCACTTTTTCAACTCCCTTAAACATTCCATCCCAAACCCTCTCACCTCCTTGCTGTTCTCGCTGTAGAAGATCCCCAGGACAAACATATAGATGAGGGGGATGAAGAAGGTGGTGTGGGTGTAGAACTTCTGCTCCTTCATGAAGATGTCGGCCCGGTCACACAGGTAGAAGTAAGCCATGATGAGGCCCATCTTACACATGGCCTGGAACGGAGCCTTGTGGCTGAGAGGCGGCGCCGCCGTGGCCGGCTTCTTCTCCTCGCCACTCTCCACGTCGGGGGGAGTGGGCCGGGACTTCCAGTACCTGTTAATATGTTTAAACTTCACTGCTTGACATGCATGATGAAATCCTTGGTGAGAATGAAATGACTGAACAAATGAACAACGAAATGGCACGGCAGCAAGTAAGTGAAAGAAATAGGCCTTGACTATGTTTTACTAGTAATGGGGACATACGTAAATGCCAAGAAAATAACTTTTTGGTCAGTGTGTGTGTGTGTGTCTCTGTGAGAGAGACGCGTTGTATTTTCATTTTCTGTTACTACATCAGCCAACATTTGCCAATGTTGATCTATGCCTAATGATCCTTTGGAATGCAAGAATAATGCAATATGTTGTATTAAATGTACTAACCCCCCCTTCCCTTTCCCTTTATCTGCAGATCCTAGGATACCTGACAGAACCTACTATTCCCAGGAATGAAGATGTACTTATCTACAGATCCTAGGATACCTGACAGAACCTACTATTCCCAGGAATGAAGATGAACTTATCTACAGATCCTAGGATACCTTACAGGACCTACTATTCCCAGGAATGAAGATGTACTTATCTACAGATCCTAGGATACCTGACAGAACCTACTATTCCCAGGAATGAAGATGTACTTATCTACAGATCCTAGGATACCTGACAGGACCTACTATTCCCAGGAATGAAGATGTACTTATCTACAGATCGTAGGATACCTGACAGGACCTACTATTCCCAGGAATGAAGATGTACTTATCTACAGATCCTAGGATACCTGACAGGACCTACTATTCCCAGGAATGAAGATGTACTTATCTACAGATCCTAGGATACCTGACAGGACCTACTATTCCCAGGAATGAAGATGAACTTGGATACTGGAGAAGTAACAAGCACCGTTTCCCCCATCCTAGCTAAAGCTGCGCACAAGTATCTTGGTTCTCCCTGTACTAGTGTGGACAGTGAGCGCTTTTTCAGTGCAGCTTCACACATTGTAGACAAAAAAAGAAACAGACTCTTGTGACAAAGCCGAGGCAGTCGTTTTGTAACCCAGCCATCTAATGGCACTGGGGAAAAAATGGACTAAGCCCTGTGGCTTTTCTGTTGTTTATTCATGGCTGGTATGGGTCAAGATTTTAATTTAATTTAAAACAAAGCCGTTTTGTTCTTTCGTAAAAAATAATAATTTCCTAAATGAAAGATGAGATGTGTTGTAAATTCCGCATTTGCTAGTCAAGTCAGTTAAGCACATTTGAAAAGTTGAAGCCATTTATAGCAGTTTATGACAGCCTAGAGACAGTACTTTTATCAAGCAGTTAAAGCTAAAATGATTAACTGCATTTTAGTTTCAACCAATATTTATTTTTTTTAGTTTCTCCACAGTCAAGATTGGATAGTAAGAAGAGCCACCAACAACTTAACCATCTTTGTAATACGGGGCAGCTAAAATAATTGTGTCATGAATAACTGTTGTGCGATTAAATACATTCATGGAATTGTCATTTTTCTCATTTACAAGTTATTAAGCAATCTGTTCCTAACTGAACAAATGAACATGTGACACCTTGTTTCAACTATTTAGATGTACTAGAATGCTTAAAAGGCCGATACCTTTTTAAATATCTCTATCTGTATCTGTTTTTTCGGGAAGGAAAATATTGGATATCGGTATCGGCCAACAATGTCATATCGGTGCATCCCGATCACAAACCTGACGTTTTTTAAAGAGACAGTGAACAAATTTGAATGTAATGCATCTCAATCGGAAAATAGTGCTTTTACACAATGTAGGAACCTAATATTCTACAAATGACTTTCATTTTAATGACAGGAATTCGTATCAACAATTTAGTTTTTATAACAAACTCATGTGTTTACAGTGTTACATATTTTCTAGGGCACAACGTGCTTCAAAAGCAGCTAGAATTCATATAGGCTCAATGTAGGCTGTATCTCGATCAATAAAAAAACATTTTTCTGGTGCGACTAAATTTCATGGGGTGCTCCTAACATTTTTTACGCTGGGAGCCCTGGCTCTGAACAACACAAAATAGTCTAGGTGCATATGTTTCAGTATATCTGGCCCCAGTGGGAATAGAACCCATGACCCTCTAACCGACTGAGCCACAAGGGAGCGTGTACCTGTTGTGGCCCAGAGCATGAAGCACCAGGAATACCAGTGCTGAGCCCAGGAAGACGCAGCCCGTCAGTTTCTGGAGGAGGTTGGGGGCCGGCAGGGACTGGCAGCAGGAGCCGTCGATGGGCCGCAGGACCTTGTTGCACACAGCGTTCATCAGGATCATGGCACCCTGGTGGAGGGTAGAGAGACATTTTTATAGAGCGGAAGACTCCAGCACAGTGCAAGCCTTGTCCTGGCTCCGGATGAAGGGTAACAGTTAGGTTTACTGTGACAGGGTTATCAGGTGTAGGGTGAAGTTGCCCTTAGACGTGGATCTTGCGTCAGTTTTGCATTTTCCCCACTAACGGTTAGGATTAGGGGGAGGAGAAGCTGATCCTAGACCTGTACCTTTGGGAAATTTCATACCCGGGGCAGGTTAGAATGAGCCATGCGCAGCTCGTGCTGTAACAGACTCGCAGGTTACCGCAGTCTTAAGGTATGTAACCTTATACGTACGGCCCAGTACATCGCTGGGGCTAAGCTCCTGCCTGCCATCCAGGACCTCTACACCAGGAGGTGCCAAAGGTCCTAAAATTGTCAAAGACTCCAGCCACCCCAGTCATAGACTGTTCTCTCTACTACCACATGGCAAGCGGTACCAGAGTGCCAAGTCTAGGACCAAAAGGCTTCTCAACAGCTTTTATCCGGACTATTTGCATTGTGTGTGTGTGTCCAACGCCTCTTTTACGCTGCTGCTACTCTCTGTTTATCATATATGCATAGTCACTTTCTTTCATGTACATACTACCATAATTAGCCCGACTAACCGGTGCTCCCGCACATTGGCAACCCGGACTATCTGCACTGTGTCCCGCCACTCCCTCTTTTACGCTACTGCTACTCTCTGTTAAACATATATGCATAGTCAATTTAACCATATCGACATGTACATACTAGCTCAATTAGTCCGTCTAACCGGTGCCTGTATACAGCCTCGCTACTGTATATAGTCTCGCTACTGTTATTACTCGCTGTCTTTTTACTGTAGTTTTTTTATTTCCTTACTTATCTATTGTTCACCTAATACCTATTTTTTACTTAAAAATTACACTGTTGGTTAGGGCATTTCACTGCAAGGTCTACACCGGTTGAATTCGGCGCAGGTGACAAATAAATTTGATTTCTGTTTGTACTTTGAACCCTGTCCTCAAAGACTCTGTTTCTATAAAAGGGGAGAACACCAATCATCTACTAACTAGGCAAATGCAGGTGAACATAGAAGCTGTCAAATGTTCAATGAATTAAAGTGCAAGGTATACGGGATGGACAGTGTAATTTGACATGGTGCTGGTTAAGAGAGTCATAGAGCCTGATGGTTTTTCAGCACTAAACTGTTTCAAACCATACATATTTCATTTTTGTTTCTTTATTAGCCTTAAGCCAGCTGTTATTTGATCATACAGATGCAGGAGGAGGTGCCGGCCAGATCACCTAAACACCTACCACGTTCCGGGTGTTCTCGGGCAGGTGCAGGCCATCAGCTGATTGGGCAATGGTTTCCATGGCAGCCTGGCGCGAGGCGCCCAAGAACCTGACTCTGGTCTTGGCGTTCTTCTTGTTGCTGTTCAGAGTGCCGAGCGCCGCCTCGTTGTACAGCTCCAACTGCTCGTTAGTAATCATCTTCCTGTTAACACTCAGAATTTCCTCATGGACAGGGTCTGGAGGAGAGAGAGAGGGGGCATGAGAGAGGGGAGGTTGAAAGAGAGCGATGGAGGGGGAGGAGGACAGTGAGATTGGAAAGAGACGGAAGAAGAGAGAAAATAAAGAAAGATGGAGCGAGGGAAGAGAGCGAGAGAGAAATGCTTAATCAATATAAATTCCTCACTTTCAAAGCACTCATTGATTGACTATTTTATTTATTTCACCTTTATTAGTAGATGAACAGTAAAGCACTAACCCTGTAAAACCCAGTAGACCTCCCCATCCTCAGCCAGCTGTTCCAGAGGCAAGGAGATGGCTGTGAGGTTGGCCCTGTACTGCTGCAGCGCCTCGCTGCTGCCACTACGCAACTTGATGGACCACTATGGGAAAGATTGAAATCTCTATGATGAAATGCATCTAAACTATGCAGGAGGAAATGTGATAAATATGTGGTTAACAGAGTTGAGAGTGAGCATATTTCACTAACAGTGGCAGCTCCGATGATGACGACATCTGGTTTTACAGAAGGATCCTGAAACACAGTCAAGAAGTCATATTAAATCATGCCTTGTTACTATTTTGGAATGATCTTAAAATCGCAGTAAACTGTTGCCATGTATGGTGTGCTTACGGGCAACAGAAATAGCCTAATGCTGAGGGCTCTTCCAATTCAATCAAACCTAAATAAATCACAGTATTTATACAGTAACACTTAAATATAAATTCTCTTGCATATTGCATATGCATTGTCAAACAAAAAATACATTGTAAATATCTCTCATTAAGTACACACTTTCACAAATAAGATGCGGATGTTTGAGGACAGAAGAGGTATAACCAAAGATGTGATTCCGAATTTGTTGGATTAGATCAGTGCTTCAAACTTTTTATAGTCCCGTACCCCTTCAAAACATTCAACCTCCACCTGCGTACCCCCTCTAGCACCAGGGTCAGCGCACTCTCAAATGTTGTTTTTTGGCATCATTGTAAGCCTGCCACACACACACATTATACGATACATTTATTAAACATAAGAATGAGTAGGAGTTTGTCACAACCCGGCTTGTGGGAAGTGACAAAGAACTCTTATAGGACCAGGGCACAAATAATAATCAATAATTACATATAACATTTTATTTGTTCATCAAAAATGGTGAATAACTCACCACAGGTTAATGAGAAGGGTGTGCTTGAAAGGATGCCCATAACTCTGCAATGTTGGGTTGTATTGGACAGTCTCAGTCTTAAAATCATTTTCCACACACAGTCTGTGCCTGTATTTAGTTGTCATGCTAGTGAGGGCCGAGAATCCTCTCACATAGGTACGTGGTTGCAGAAGGCATCAGTGTCTTAACAGCGAGATTTGCCAAGGCAGGATACTCTGAGCGCAGCCCAATCCAGAAATCAGTCAGTTGCTTCTGATTAAATTCAATTTTCACAGAACCGTTTGAAATTTCGATGAGGCTCTCCTGTTCAGATATCGGTAAGTGGACTGGAGGAAGGTCCTTGTTAATGCAGACAGAAGAGCTCTTACTTCTTAATCATAGCCTCAATTTTATCCAGCACTTTGAATATAGTTGCATAGTCCCTGTAATCCTAGATTCAGATCATTCAGGCGAGAAAAAAACTTCACCCAGATAGGCCAATCGTGTGAGAAACTCATCATCATGCAAGCGGTCAGACAAGTGAAAATTATGGTCAGTAAAGAACTTTAAGCTTGTGTCTCAATTAAAAAAAACGTGTCAATACTTTGCCCCTTGATAACCGGCACACATCTTCTGTATGTTGTAAAAGCATTACATGGTCGCTGCCCATATCAATGCATAGTGCAGAAAATACACGAGAGTTCAGGGGCCTTGCTTTAACAAAGTTAACCATTTTCACTGTAGTGTCCAAAACGTCTTTCAAGCGGTCAGGCATTCCCTTGGCAGCAAGAGCCTCTCGGTTGAAGCTGCAGTTTACCCAAGTGGCGTCGGGAGCAACTGCTTGCACGCGCGTTACCACTCCACTATGTCTCCCTGTCATGGCTTTTTGCGCCATCAGTACAGATACCAACACATCTTGACCACCAAAGTCCATTTAATGTTACAAAGCTGTCCAGTACTTTAAAAATATCCTCTCCTGTTTTCCTGGATTCTAGAAGATGTCTTCCTTAATTGACCCCCCATAAACGTAACGGACATATACCAGGCCCGCCAAGTCTGTTGACTCATCCAGCTGTAACGCATAGAACTCACTAGCTTGTATGCGAAGCAGTAATTGTTTCAAAACATCTCCTGCCATGTCACTGATGCATCGTGAAACAGTGTTGTTTGATGAAGACATTGTCTGTATAGTTTTTGTTGGCCTTTTCCCCCAGCATTGTCCCAGCCATATCCGCGTCAGCAGGAAGAATTAAGTCCTCCACAATAGTATGGGGCTTGCCTGTCCCATCCACTCGGTAGCTCACCATATAAGACGCTTCTAGACCCTTCTTATTAATGGTATCTGTTGCTTTTATACATCTTACTACTCAAAATAAATCTTAATTCTCGCTCAAAAAACTAAACTGGCTTATTTTTCAAATTGTCCGTTTTTTTTTTTTTTTAAATGTCTGTGCAAGAGTGAATGTTTCATCGAGTTGTGAGATAGTACTTTTGCACATATAACACACTGTGGCTGAGGAAAGGCACTACTCCCAATATAAGTGAACCCCAAATCAATGTAGTTCTCATATTTGCGCCTCTTCGATGGTCCAACGTCTGTTGTTCTGTGCTTTCCCAGGTAAGTAAGCAGTAACTCTTCGGCTGCATAATATTCACAACTGTCAGTGTCCATGCTAGCTGCACTAACAACAAATGTAGAATTACTGATGCTAGCATTGGATGTGCTCGTGGAAGCAGAACAACTTGTGTCGTCGACAGATGCAGGTATAGTATTGCTGCTAGTTGATAAGTCATTGAAAATGGATGTCACTTTTTAAATGATTAAATTGGAATTACAGCTTACTTTTTGAATTGACCCCAAACCTGTGTTAGATACAGTGGCTTGCAAAATAATTTACCCCCCTTGGCATTTTTCCTATTTTGTTGCCTTACAACCTGGAATTAAAATAGATTTTTTGAGGGTTTGAATCATTTGATTTACACAACCTGCCTACCACTTTGAAGATGCAAAATATTTTTATTATTATGGAACAAACATGAAATTAGATAAAGTGTGCAAAACTATTCACCCCCCCAAAGTCAATACCTTGTAGAGCCCCCTTTTGCAGCAATTACAGCTGCAAGTCTCTTGGGGTGTCTCTATAAGCTTGGCACATCTAGCCACTGGTATTTTTGCCCATTCTTCAAGGCAAAACTGCTCCTGCTATTTCAAGTTGGATGGGTTCCACTGGTGTACAGCAATCTTTAAGTTGAGACTGGAACCTCCGTCCCAGTCTCAAATCTCTGGAACAGGTTTCCCTAAAGAATTTCCCTGTATTTAGCGCCATCCATCATTCCTTCAATTCTGACCAGTTTCCCAGTCCCTGCCGATGAAAAACATCCCCACAGCATGATGCTGCCACCACCATGCTTCACTGCAGGGATGTTGTTCTCGGGGTGATGGGTTTGCGCCAGACTTAGCGTTTTCCTTGATGGCCAAAAAGCTAAATTTCAGTCTCATCTGACCAGAGTACCTTCTTCCATATGTTTGGGGAGTCTCCCACATGCCTTTTGGTGAAGACCAAACGCGTTTTCTTTTCTTTTTTTCTTTAAGGAATGGCTTTTTTTCTGGCCACTCTTCTGTAAAGCCCAGCTCTGTGAAGTGTACGGCTTAAAGTGGTCCTATGGACAGATATTCCATTCTCCGCTGCGGAGCTTTGCAGCTCCTTCAGCATTATCTTTGGTCTCTTTGTTGCCTCTCTGATTAATGCCCTCCTTGCCTGGTCCGTGAGTTTTGGTGGGCAGCCCTCTCTTGGCAGGGTTGTTGTGATGCCATATTCTTTACATTTTGTTAATAATGGATTTAATGGTGCTCTGTGGGATGTTCAAAGTTTCTGATATTTTTTATAACCCAACCCTGATCTGCATTTCTCCACAACTTTGTCCTTGACCTGTTTGGAGAGTTCCTTGGTCTTCATGGTGCCGCTTGCTTGGTGGTGCCCCTTGCTTAGTGGTGTTGTAGACTCTGGGGCCATTCAGAACAGATGTATATACAGTTGAAGTCGGAAGTTTACATACACTTAGGTTAGGTTGGAGTCATTAAAACTCATTTTTCAACCACTCCACAAATTTCTTGTTAACAAACTATAGTTTTGGCAAGTCGGTTAGGACACCTACTTTGTGCATGACAAGTAATTTTTCCATCAATTGTTTACAGATAGATTATTTCACTTATAATTCACTATCACAATTCCAGTTGGTCAGAAGTTTACATACACTAAGTTGACTGTGCATTTAAACAGCTTGGAAAATTCCAGAAATGTATGTCATGGCTTTAGAAGCTTTTGATAGGCTAATTGACATAATTGGAGTCAATTGGAGGTGTACCTGTGGATGTATTTCAAGGCCCACCTTCAAACTCAGAGCCTCTTTGCTTGACATCATGGGAAAATCAAAAGTACTCAGCCAAGACCTCAGAAAAAAGATTGTAGACCACAAGTCTGGTCCATCCTTGGGAGCAATTTCCAAACGCCTGAAGGTACCATGTTCATCTGTACAAACAATAGTACGCAAGTATAAACACCATGGGTCCACGCAGCCGTCATACCGCTCAGGAAGGAGACGTGTTCTGTCTCCTAGAGATGAACGTACTTCGGTGCGAAAAGTGGAAATCAATCCCAGAACAAAAATAGAACTGTTTGGCCATACCGACCATCATTATGTTTGGAGGAAAAAGGGGGACGCTTGCAAGCCGAAGAACACCATCCCAACCGTGAAGCACAGGGGTGGCAGCATCATATTGTGGGGGTGCTTTGCTGCAGGAGGGGCTGGTGCACTTCACAAAATAGATTGCATCATGAGGTAGGAAAATTATGTGGATATATTGAAGCAACATCTCAAGACATCAGTCAGGAAGTTAAAGCTTGGTTGCAAATGGGTCTTCTAAATGGACAATGACCCCAAGCATACTTCCAAATGGCTTAAGGACAACAAAGTCAAGGTATTGGAGTGGCCATCACAAAGCCCTGACCTCAATCCTATAGCAAATGTGAGGGCAGAACTGAAAAAGCGTGTACGAGCAAGGAGGCCTACAAAACTGACTCAGTTACACCAGCTCTGTCAGGAGGAACGGGCCAAAATTCACCCAACTTATTGTGGGAAGCTTGTGGAAGGCTACCCGAAACATTTGGCCCAAGTTAAACAATTTAAAGGCAATGCTACCAAATAGTAATTGAGTGCATGTAAACTTCTGACCCACTGGGATTGTGATAAAACATACTCTATTATTCTGACATTTCACGTTCTTAAAATGAAGTGGTGATCCTACCTGACCTAAGACAGGGAATTTTTACTAGGATTAAATGTCAAGAATTGTGAAAAACTGAGTTTAAATGTATTTGGCTAAGGTGTATGTAAACTTCCGACTTAAACTGTATACTGAGATCATGTGACAGATCATGTGACACTTAAATAAAGTCTACCTGTGTGCAATCAAACTAATTATGTGACCTCTGAAGGTAATTAGTTGCACCAGATCTTATTTAGGGACTTCATAGCAAAGGGGGTGAATACATATGCACACACCACTTTTCCGTTTGTATTTTTTGAAACAAGTAATTTTTTTCATTTCACTTCACCAATTTTAACTATTTTGTGTATGTCCATTACATGAAATCCAAATAAAAATCAATTTGAATTACAGGTTGTAATGCAACAAAATAGGAAAAAAATATTTTGCAAGGCACAGTACATGTACTTGCCTTTACCTCTGTCCACGACATCAAGCGCTCCTTCAGAGAGTTATTCACCTCTGCATACCACAGGAAGTCCTAACAACAAAACAGGAAACAATCGATCTTATCGGGACAATCCCCAAAATAAACATGCTGTTTGCCTTGAAAGAAAAATAAATAATTGGGAGGCGAATCTACATTTACGTCATTTAGCAGACGCTCTTATCCAGAGCGACTTACAAATTGGTGCATTCACCTTATGATATCCAGTGGAACAACCACTTTACAATAGTACAACTATATCTTTTTTTTTGGGGGGGGGGGGGATCTACATCATCAAATTAAAAAAAGCACATTGTTATTGTTGACTGAGACAGAGGAGATGTGAAAAGAGAGATACACAAATAGCTCACCACATTGACTGAAGAGCTCCTATCTTCAAAGGGAATGTTCTCGTGCTGGTGGACAGACATCACAACAGGGGATAAAACAGTCACTGTCCCCATTTCTCTACTCAAGATTAGAGCATTGACTGAGTGCAGCAACTACCCATCTTATTTTAGGAATACCATGGCTAAAAATCATATATATACACACACACACACACACACACACACACACACACACACACACACATATATATGATAGACACACAGACACTTACATTTGAGCAATTCAGCATACGCTCTTATCCAGAACAACCTCCAGGAGTAATAACAGTTACGCACTTAAGAGGTGAATCCTAATTTAACTGACTTTTGAATAATTCTGCATTGATGTCAATGGGAGCTTTGAGAGTCACTCAAGGGCAGAGATCTCAAGTTAAGATTCAGCCATAAGCTCAGAGATTCATGTTTGTGTGTGCTTTATGCCAGGGGGATTTAGCTTACCTTCCTTCCATTCTCTCTTTGTGTAGGATCGATTATTTGTATGTATGAATAGAATAGCTGCCGTATTCTGGAATCACCAATGAAGGCCACCCTTTTCTCAGCAAGGCAAGTCTTTGCTTCACTGTGGGAAAAAACAACAACTAATGACTCACTCGCACATAGTAACAACAACTGACAAACAATTTGATAATTGTGTAGTTGTGGGCTTGGTTAAAATGCTATCAAAAGTATGTAACATTTTACACACACACCACACTTACATACATTCCCCCCATTGGTGTGACTCACATGCTTTTATATTTGTGCATCATACAGCCATAGGGCTGCCATACGTTTTCTCCTAAGAACCGACCACTGGACAGCAACCACTCACATGTGTCTCCGCCTGAGGGGAAGACAGAGAGAACATTCCAGTAAGCCATACCAAAAACACACACACAATGAAACCTGCTGCCTCTACACAGTTTTCAACACTACAAATGCAGCAGTCCGGGCAATGCAAGGTTCAGCCAAGACACCATTGCAGCACAAATTAAGCCATCAACATTTTCCACTAAATCACACACATCTCATGGCGTTCACTGGTGTTCTAATTGAATAGAACCATCTGGCAATTAATCAATGCAAACGAGCAAAAGATGTGGGGTGACAAGAAAAGGCGTCAAGAGCAGCCAATGTCAACACCAGCCAGACAACAGCAGCAGCTGTTCTCAGTGTACACACAGAGAGCCCACTGTGTCCTATGCCTTCCATAAACAAAGATCACTATATGCAAGCCATCATCCGGGAGGCGAACGCTTGCCTCCCAGATACAAACAATCATTTATAAATGGCCAGCTAGGCTCCTGCCTCCTCTGTGGCTGTATGAGCATAATTGCCAATCATAAGACATACATTAGATTCCACAGTTAGCCACAGACTGCTATGGCTTTATTATCCCCACTATCAAATAAACAGTGATGTCAAATTTGAGCTTCCCGTAAAAATAAAAAATAAATGACGCTCTACCGTAACTAGCAAGCGTTAGCTAGTTATTACCACGCGCATGCGCAGTAGGTCACTCACGTTAACTTGTAAAGAGTTCATTAGCTAACGTTAACTGACCAGTTAACTAACGTTTGCTTAGGTTGATGACAGATAAGAGACATATTAACTAACAAGCTAGTTGCAATCAGCTAATACAGTAGGCTAGTTTGCCAGTAAGAGCGTAACGTTACTAGCTAGCTACTACAATGATGTAATTAAACATGGGTTAACTCGCGACGATGCCACTAGGATACTTTACACATTGTGCTTGACTGTCTCTTGGTTGAATGCATCACAGCTATGCACCAAATATGTTATATATCATTGTTCTATCTATGCTAAAACGATGTAGCTAACGTTAGTTAGCTAATTCAGGCTCCTGCAAGTGTATTCATGCTTCCTTGCAATTGCTTAGCTGTAGCTAAGTCCTTGCGGTTTTATTATTATGTTTTCTCAATTTGCAAATACCATATTGTTGTAACTAGTAAGATTGTGTTAGCAAACGCCCTAACAGCGAGAAAAATGGGCCAAAGGGGAGCTAACGTTAGCTAGCTACAAGTTCCCCGAACACATTTGAGTCAAGTGTCTGTTAGCCAGGTAACGTTACGTTAGTTATCTAACAAACATATTTAAGCCAGTCGCTTACCTCCATAATACCGAGAAGCTGTGTGAAACACGGTGAGTAGAATGACGGCAGCGAGAGATAATAATTTAGCATTTTTAATGCAAAAATACTGATTTATTTCCCGTTTGCCTAGGCTATAGGCCAGGACCGCCATCTTGGCTCCTCCATGACAACAAGTAGACAAATAGGATTCCACGGGGTGGTCGGGGGCTGAGTACACCCGCGCGTCCACGCATCCGCCGTCTGGCACTGTTGTGTGGGGCATAGCCGGTGCGCGATTTCTGACGCTGTTCGTAAACCTGCGGCTGGTTCAGACACCTGCTTTTCACCTTCCGTCGTCAATGCAAACATGATTTAAATAAATCAACAGTACAATTAAAGGATCCTGAAAACGTATGCTGCAAAATCGTATCAGTTGTTTGAATTGTATTCATTGTGTTGTCATCAGGGGCTCCAGAGTGGCGCAGCGTCGTCCGGGTTTGACCGGGGTAGGCCATCATTGTAAATAAGTATTTGTTCTTAACCAAGAGGTTAACCTTGACTTGCCTAGTTAAATTCAAAAATCATTCAGTTCCTGGAACGATAGAAATTGATATCAACTGATGGTACAATGATCTGCAAGACAAAGCAATTAGCTGCAGCTGCTCCAATGAAGATTAAATCAAATTGCGGGTGTTAATGGGGGATGTAGCGAAATTCTTGTGCTTCTAGCTCCGACAGTGCAGTAATATCTAACAAGTAATATCTAACAAATTACACAACATATACCCAATACACACAAATCTAAGTAGGAATTAATTAAATATGGACGAGGATGTCAGAGCAGAACGGACTAAGATACAGTAGAATAGTATAGAAAAACAGTATATACATATGAGATGAGTAATGCAAAATATGTAAGCATTATTAAGTGAATGAGATACCATAGAAAAGTCTAGAAAACAGTATATACACATGAGATGAGTAATGCCAGATATGTAAACATTAAGTGACTAAGATACTGTAGAATAGTATAGAATACAGTATATACATATGAGATGAGTAATGCAAGATATGTAAACATTATTAAGTGACAAAGATACCGTAGAATAGTATAGAATACAGTAGATACATATGAGATGAGTAATGCAAGATATGTAAACATTATTAAGTGACAAAGATACCGTAGAATAGTATAGAATACAGTAGATACATATGAGAGGAGTAATGCCAGATAGGTAAAACATTAAAGTGACTAGTGTTCCATTCATTAAAGTGGCCAGTAATTCCTAGTCTATGCCTATTGGCAGCAGCCTCTAATGTGCTAGTGATGGCTGTTTAACAGTCTGATGGCCTTGAGATAGAAGCTGTTTTTCAGTCTCTCGGTCCCCGCTTTGATGCACCTGTACTGACTTCGCCTTCTGGATGATAGCGGGGTGAACAGGCAGTGGCTCGGGTGGTTGTTGTCCTTGATGATCTTTTTGGCCTTCCTGTGACATCGGCTGGTGTAGGTGTCCTGGAGGGCAGGTAGTTTGCCCCCGGTGATGCGTTGTGCAGACCTCACTACCCTCTGGAGAGCCTTCCGGTTGTGGGCGGAGCAGTTGCCGTACCAGGCTGTGATACAGCCCAACAGGATGCTCTCGATTGTGCATCTGTAAAAGTTTGTGAGTGTTTTTGGTGACAAGCCGAATTTCTTCAGCCTCCTGAGGTTGAAGAGGCGCTGCTGTGCCTTCTTCACCACAATGTCTGTGTGGGTGGACCATGTCAGTTTGTCCGTGATGTGTATGCCGAGGAACTTAAAACTTTCCATCATCTCCACTACTGTCCCATCAATGTGGATAGGGGGCTGTTGTTTCCTGAAGTCCACGATCATCTCCTATGTTTTGTTGACATTGAGTGTGAGGTTATTTTCCTGACACCACACTCCGAGGGCCCTCACCTCCTCCCTGTAGGCCGTCTCGTCGTTGGTAATCAAGCCTACCACTGTAGTGACGTCTGCAAACTTGATTGAGTTGGAGGCATGCATGGCCACGCAGTTGTGGGTGAACGGGGAGTACAGGAGAGGGCTGAGAACGCACCCTTGTGGGGCCCCAGTGTTGAGGATCAGCGGGGTGGAGATGTTGTTACCTACCCTCACCACCTGGAGGCGGCCTGTCAGGAAGTCCAGGACCCAGTTGCACATGGCGGGGTTGAGACCCAGGGTCTCGAGCTTAATGACGAGTTTGGAGGGTACTATGGTGTTAAATGCTGAGCTGTAATCGAGGAACAGCATTCTTACATAGGTATTCCTCTTGTCCAGATGGGTTAGGGCAGTGTGCAGTGTGATTGCGATTGCGTCGTCTGTGGACCTATTGGAGCGGTAAGCAAATTGGAGTGGGTCTAGGGTGTCAGGTAGGGTGGAGGTGATATGGTCCTTGACTAGTGATAAGGGAATTTATATGCTTAAAGGTAATGACTAAACAATTCCACCCTGTCACGTAATTATGACATTATGTAACCGATATAATGAATAATTAGACAAACTTAACTACCATAAA
Organism: Salmo salar; assembly: GCF_965601325.2. NCBI lineage: Eukaryota > Metazoa > Chordata > Actinopteri > Salmoniformes > Salmonidae > Salmo > Salmo salar. Next base: position 91,987,573 of record NC_138304.1, on the reverse strand, counting down.
TTCCGGACTATAAGCCGCAACATTTTTCCCACGCTTTGAACCCCGCGGCTTAAACAATGACGCGGCTAATATATGGATTTTTCCCGCTTTCAATGTTTTTTTTTTTTTTTTAAACACATTCTGTGACGTGCTCAGTTTTTTGGCGGCATGAAGCTTTCATTAGACCAATGAAATTGCCGAACGGGTTAAGGTCAAACAACTTTTTTGTTTACTGTTTAGATTAAATCGAGCGCTCTCAAACTTCCCATCATTCTGATTACGGTAGTCATTTTGTCACCCTCATCATGGCAAAGAAATACATATGAAATGCATATGATGCAGCTTTCAAGTTGAAGGCGATTGATCTGGCCGTTGGAAAAGGAAATAGAGCTGCTGCACGGGAGCTTGGTCTTAATAAGTCGATGATAAGACGTTGGAAACAGCAGCGTGAGGAATTGACTCAGTGCAAAAAGACAACTAAAGCTTACTGCTCATTTTATATTTTTTGTTACAAGCCGTGTTTCGTTAAAGCCTATTTATTTTTGTTACAAGCCGTGTTTCGTTAAAGCCTATTTATTTTTGTTACAAGCCGTGTTTCGTTAAAGCCTGTGTAAAGTTAATTTGTTTCAATGTACCGGTAGGCACCTGCGGCTTATAGACATGTGCTGCTTATTTATGTTCAAAATATTATTATTTTTTAAATTCAGTGCGTGCGGCTTATATTCAGGTGCGCTTAATAGTCAAGAAATTACTGTATAAGTAATTATTAGATTCTGTAACATGTATAATGAATTAGAATGATAAACTTCAGTCTTATAAGGTTTGGTCGAGACAAGTAGAAATGTGTGTGTGACTAAGAAGATACCGAGAACAATTAAACTGTGTATGACCTGACCTGGCTAGAACTCTGAAAAACCTACAGCAGGACAGGGAGTCCTGTCAAGGTTCTTCTAATCTCTGGGGAATGGAACTGCCAGTTTGGTAGTGATAAACAGTGGTGAGAACCATGGGGAAGGATACATTCCACCTACTGTTCATGTGTATGTATGTGCGTAGGCTATCTACTGTTTGTGTGGAGGTATGTGCGTAAGTAGGGAGTGAGTTATAAAATGGCATGTCTTTGTATTGTGGACTTTAGAACGTTCTCGTGAATCAATTGTATGAACCTTTTGCATAAGCTGGGTCTTTGCCTAATTATTATTAAACCCAGGGTCTTACAAACCTTGGGGATTGGTCAAAGCTTAATTGATTGTTAGTTATTATCATTGGGATTGAAAATTCTCGTGACAACTAGTATCTCAAAGCACTTCATGATGACGGAAGTGAGTGCTACGGGGCGGTAGTCATTTAGCTCAGTTACCTTAGGTAATAGGTAAAATGTATCGGTGCTCATCGGCCATTGGACATAAACATTACACAACAAGTTGGAAATCGCAAATTCAACAATGAGTGGTTTGGAAGGAATCAGTGACAGTGGCTAACTGCAAGCATTGCAAAGCAATCTCTAGACTGCTATTCAGTGGAGTGGCTGTGTGGTCCCAAATCTGGGATTAAGTGTCTCTTTTCCAAGTTTAAAATGATAAACATTCAACATGGGCCATGCTGTCAATGAAGCATGATTTGTGCCGCGCTCAAGACTACTGTTAACTCGGAACTGCAAAAAACTTGACTTCAGTGAGTTCAAGACAACTGGGAATTCCGGAAAAACGAGCTCCAGCAGGGAAATACGTTTTGAACGGTCATCCAACTCGGAATTGTAAGTCGGAAACACGGGCCTCTTTCTAGAGCTACGACCTGAAGATCAATCACGTCATCATGATTCAACTCTTTCTCGTGCACTGCTCGGTGATGTAAGCGATACCGATTTAATAAGAACTGTCTACCGATTACCTTCCGAGGGACAAGTGCTGCTAAAAAGGGACAGTCATTTGAGGGTGACTTATCTTGAATGCTTCTCCTGTGTTATACACTGAGACGGTAGGCCTAATCAATAATGCCGTCAAACTTGGGGGGCAACTTGGTCTAGTGCTATTGTCTGGATCAGGCGGCCTGCAGGCCAAATGAGCACTCTGCTGCGTTTCATTCAATTAATTAGGTTTAGTGACCTTTGTATCACATTACCATTCTATGTGTGAAGAATTGGCCATTTTTTTTTACTCCTTTCCCAAATAAATGATTCTATGTAATATATTAACAAAACTGTAAGTGCTATTGTGTTTATTTTTTATAAAAAGAACACACCATCATGTTGATGTAGCAAGTGACACTTTGCTTCTTGAAAATACTATATCCTGAAAACTTGACTGCTGACATATAAAATATTTTGGGACTGTATCAACAGTGGGCTAATGAAAACAATTCCTAAATGAAAAAATTTGAGTGGATTTTTCCTTTAACCCCTCCACATTAGGCTTAGGCTAGTTGCTTTACATTTGTACACACATATTTTACTTTTTACAACAAATAAACACAATAGCATAGCACTTGCAGTTTTGTTAATATACACTGCTCAAAAAAATAAAGGGAACACTTAAACAACACAATGTAACTCCAAGTCAGTCACACTTGTGTGAAATCAAACTGTCCACTTAGGAAGCAACACTGATTGACAATAAATTTCACATGCTGTTGTGCAAATGGAATAGACAACAGGTGGAAATTATAGGCAATTAGCAAGACACCCCCAATAAAGGAGTGGTTCTGCAGGTGGGGACCACAGACCACTTCTCAGTTCCTATGCTTCCTGGCTGATGTTTTGGTCACTTTTGAATGCTGGCGGTGCTTTCACTCTAGTGGTAGCATGAAACGGAGTCTACAACCCACACAAGTGGCTCAGGTAGTGCAGCTCATCCAGGATGGCACATCAATGCGAGCTGTGGCAAGAAGGTTTGCTGTGTCTGTCAGCGTAGTGTCCAGAGCATGGAGGCGCTACCAGGAGACAGGCCAGTACATCAGGAGACGTGGAGGAGGCCGTAGGAGGGCAACAACCCAGCAGCAGGACCGCTACCTCCACCTTTGTGCAAGGAGGAGCAGGAGAAGCACTGCCAGAGCCCTGCAAAATGACCTCCAGCAGGCCACAAATGTGCATGTGTCTGCTCAAACGGTCAGAAACAGACTCCATGAGGGTGGTATGAGGGCCCGACGTCCACAGGTGGGGGTTGTGCTTACAGCCCAACACCGTGCAGGACGTTTGGCATTTGCCAGAGAACACCAAGATTGGCAAATTCGCCACTGGCGCCCTGTGCTCTTCACAGATGAAAGCAGGTTCACACTGAGCACGTGACAGACGTGACAGAGTCATGAGACGCCGTGGAGAACGTTCTGCTGCCTGCAACATCCTCCAGCATGACCGGTTTGGTGGTGGGTCAGTCATGGTGTGGGGTGGCATTTCTTTGGGGGGCCGCACAGCCCTCCATGTGCTCGCCAGAGGTAGCCTGACTGCCATTAGGTACCGAGATGAGATCCTCAGACCCCTTGTGAGACCATATGCTGGTGCGGTTGGCCCTGGGTTCCTCCTAATGCAAGACAATGCTAGACCTCATGTGGCTGGAGTGTGTCAGCAGTTCCTGCAAGAGGAAGGCATTGATGCTATGGACTGGCTCGCACGTTCCCCAGACCTGAATCCAATTGAGCACATCTGGGACATCATGTCTCGCTCCATCCACCAACGCCACGTTGCACCACAGACAGTCCAGGAGTTGGCGGATGCTTTAGTCCAGGTCTGGGAGGAGATCCCTCAGGAGACCATCCGCCACCTCATCAGGAGCATGCCCAGGCGTTGTAGGGAGGTCATACAGGCACGTGGAGGCCACACACACTACTGAGCCTCATTTTGACTTGTTTTAAGGACATTACATCAAAGTTGGATCAGCCTGTAGTGTGGTTTTCCACTTTAATTTTGAGTGTGACTCCAAATCCAGACCTCCATGGGTTGATAAATTGGATTTCCATTTATTATTTTTGTGTGATTTTGTTGTCAGCACATTCAACTATGTAAAGAAAAAAGTATTTAATAAGATTATTTCTTTCATTCAGATCTAGGATGTGTTGTTTAAGTGTTCCCTTTATTTTTTTGAGCAGTATATTATATACAATCACTTCCATCCTCTATTGTAGACCTACTAATGGTGCTGTATGTATGACTGAGTATGTGCTTCACAGCTCTTTTATTCCCAGCTGATTCATGTTCATAACCAACGAATGCACACTAATCACCCTGAAATATACATGTAGTTTCACCTTTCAGCTTGCTCTGCCTCTGTGTGTTGCTGGGTGCTCTGTATTGTTTCATGGCTCTTTTGACCAGTTGTTCTGGGTTCACAGGTGTTGTGGATGTCGTAGTGTAATGTAATAGGAATTTCCAGGTGATGGAAAGAGAAGAGCAGTGTCAGATAAGCAGTCGCTCCATCCATTATCACGAGCCCGGGTGCCACCAACCTCTTGTGGTGCACAAATAGGGCTCTACCCATTTGAGCACATGCGCATTTGCTCTTACAGTATCTAAAGTGCCATTTTGGCCGACGGTATAATCCCCCCCGCCACCCCACAATATATTTTTGCTATACATTTTTTGTCATTGTTCAGAGCCCGCAAGTTGTCATGACATCATCATCAAGTTCACCAACCCCCACCCCGTCCGTTGGTTGCGCCTGTTGTTCTGCCCTGTACAGAGCTTGCACGCCCAGTTGCGCCTGTTTCCCAGTCTTCCCGTGCACAGAGATTGCATGAGCCTGGTATCCAAACATGAATGGCTTGAGAGATGTGGCCACCGGGAGAGTGTGTGTAGGTAGCTACCTAGTTTAAATATCAACAGTACTGCCACAGCAGCATACCATTTGATCAACACTTGATAACACTTGATTTAGCCTACATCATCAGTAAAATCACTGGGGAATCCAAAGCCAGGGAAAAAAGCCATATGGCAACCTATGTGTTGTGATAATTGCATTGTTTGCTCTATAACCTGTTAGTTCTTATGCCTTGCCACCGTAATATATAGGCCAAAGGTCGAGACAATAAGAAGACACAGTGGCAAAATACATTCAACCACACCTTTTTTTCATCACAAAACAGGAGAGCAACATCTGTCCGGTGAAGTCCACAAAGTATAACAAACAGTTACATACAGGGGCGCAACTTTGGTTTTAGAAGTGTTTTTTAAACACTTCAAACAGCCTACCCGACTGCTCGGAGGCGTCCACATGGTCCTAAAGCACACCGTTGGCTCGTTTTGTATCACATGCCAATGACAAAACTTGGGGGGACAAAAATGCAATTTCAGAATATGGGGGGGGGGGGGGGGGGGGACGGACATGTCCCCCCACCATCAATGAAAGTTGCACCCCTGGTTACATGACCTACAGCATGGCCAAGCAAATTCATGTTTCTGACGTTTTCGGACTACCAAACAACCATTGATTTAGAACCACGGAGTCAAAGAGAAAACAGTAGCTGCCTACACTATTCCAGCACCATTTCAACTTACACATTTCAACATCATCAAATCACCTATGCTTAGTTTAATACAGTGACATTTTCTTGATTGCTTATGGCCTTAAACAGCTTGTTCAGTGCGGGCTTAGTGCCAGCTTCGGTTTGTGGTGGCAAATAGATGGCTACAAAAAATGTAGTTTTCATCTATATTTTTCGTAGCCGTCTATTTACCACCGCAAACCGACACTGGCACTAAGACCGCACTCAACGAGCTGAATAAAGCCATAAGCAAACAATAAAATGCTCATCCAGAAGCAGCACTCCTAGTGGCCAGAGACTTTAATGCAGGCAAACATAAATCTTTGTTACCTAATTTCTACCAGCATGTCACATTTGCAACCAGAGGGGAAAAAAAACTCTAGACCACCTTTACTCCACACACAGAGACGTGTAGAAAGCTCTCCCTCGCCCTCCATTTGGAAAATCTGACCATAACTCTATCTTCCTGATTCCTGCTTACAAGCAAAAACTAAAGCAGGAAGCACCAGTGACTCGGTCAATAAAAAAGTGGTCAGATGAAGCACATGCTAAGCTACAGGACTGTTTTGCAAGCACAGACTGGAATATGTTCCGGGATTCATCCAATGGCATTGAGGAGTATACCTCCTCAGTCACCGGCTTTATCAATAAGTGCATCCACGACATCGTCCCCACAGTGACTGTGCGTACATATCCCAACCAGAAGCCATGGATTACAGGCAACATCCACACCGAGCTAAAGGCTAGAGCTGCCGCTTTCAAGGAGCAGGACACCAATCTGGACGTTTCTAAGAAATCCCGCAATGCCCTCCGACGAACCATCAAACAGGTAAAGCATCAATACAGGACTAAGATTGAATCTTACTACACCAGCTCTGATACTCGTCAGATGTGGCATGGCTTGCAAACTATTACAGACTACAAAGGGAAGCACAGTCGCGAGCTGCCTAGTGACACAAGCCTACCAGACAAGCTAAATTACTTCTATGCTTGCTTCGAGGCAAGTAACACTGAAACATGCATGAGAGCATCAGCTGTGATCAAGCTCTCCATAGCCGATGTGAGTAAGACCTTTAAACAGGTCAACATTCACAAGGCCGCAGGGCCAGACGGATTACCAGGACATGTACTCCGAGCATGCGCTGACCATCTATCAAGTGTCTTCCCAGACATTTTCAATCTGTCCCTGACTGAGTCTTTAATACCAACATGTTTCAAGCAGACCACCATAGGCCCTGTGCCCAAGAACACTAAGGTAACCTGACTATATGACTACCGATCCGTAGCACTCACGTCTGTAGCCATGAAATGCTTTGAAAGGCTGGTCATGGCTCACATCAACATCATTATCCCAGAAACCCTAGACCTACTCCAATTTGCATACCGCCCTAACAGATCCACAGATGACGCAATCTCTATTGCATTCCACACTGCCATTTCCCACCTGGATAAAATTAACACCTATGTGAGATTGCTGTTCATTGACTACAGCTCAGCGTTCAACACCATAGTGCCCTCCAAGCTCATCACTAATCTAAGGACCCTGTTCACCCACAACTGCGTGGCCACACATTACTAAAACACCATCATTAAGTTTGCTGACGACATGACAGTTGTAGGCCTGATCACAGATGACAATGAGGCAGCCTATAGGGAGGAGGTCAGAGACCTGGCAGTGTGGAGCCAGGACAACAAACCACCTTTATTTTTTTATTTAACCTTTATTAACTAGGCAAGTCAGTTAACAACAAATTCTTATTTACAATGACGGCCAACTCCAGCCAAACCCAGACAATGCTGGGCCAATTGTGCGGTGCCCTATGTTATTTTAATTTATTTTACCTTTATTTAACTGGGCAAGTCAGTTAAGAACAAATTCTTATTTTCAATGACGGCCTAGGAACTTTTCGGTTACAAGTCCAACGCTCTAACCACTAGGCTACCTGCCGCCCCTATGGGACTCCCAATCACGGCCGGATGTGATACAGCCTGGATTCAAACCAGGGACTGTAGTGACACCTCTTGCACTGAGATGCAGTGCTTTAGACTGCTACGCCACTCGGGAGCACCTATCCCTCAACGTCAGCAAGACAAAGGAGCTGATTGTGGACTACAGGAAACAGAGGGCTGAGCACGCCCCCATTCACATCGACAAGGCTGTAGTGGAGTGGGTCGAGAGCTTCAAGTTCCTCGGTGTCCACATCACTAAGGACCTATCATGGTCCAACACACCAACATAGTTGTGAAAAGGGCACGACAACACCTCTTCCCCTTCAGGAGGCTGAAAAGATTCTGCATGGGCCCTCAGATCCTCAAGAAGTTCTACAGATGCACCATTTAGAGCATCTTGACTGGCTGTATCACCGCTTGGTATGACAACTGCTTTGGCATCTGACTGCAAGGCGCTACAGAGGGTAATGCATACGGCCCAGTACGTCACTGGGGCCGAGCTCCCTGCCATCCAGGATCTCTATACCAAGTCATAGACTATTCTCTCTGCTACCGCACGGCAAGCGGTACCGATACACCAAGTCTGGGACCAACAGGATCCTGAACAGCTTCTACCCCCAAGCCATAACACTGCTAAATAGTTAGTTAAATAATTAACCAAATAGCTACCCGGACTATCTGCATTGACCCTTTTTGCACTAACTTTGACTCATCACATACGCTGCTCCTACTGTTTACTATCTGTCACTTTATTCCAAGTTATATGTACATATCTACCACGGTCAGCTCGTACCCCTGCATATCAACTCGGTAACGGTACCCTGTGTATATAGTCAATTTATCGTTACTCATTGTGTATCTATTATTACTTTTATTACGTGTTACTACTTTTCTATTATTCTCTATTTTCTTTCTCTCTGCATTGTTGGGATGGGCCCTTAAGTAAGCATTTCACTGTTAGTTCACACATGCTTATGAAACATGTGACAAATACATTTAAAAAAAAATAGTTATGTGGGTGTATGGTATATACCTGCGTATACCTGTAACGGCTGTCTTCAGAAATGAACCAAGGCGCAGCAGGTATGTGAATACTCATATTTAATTACCCAAACAAAGGAGTAAAGCATCGACAGGAAACAATAAACATGACAGCAGCAACAGTTTGCAGGCTAATAAACGCAGTGCAAAACAACCACCCACAACCCCAAAGAAAAACACACACACCTATATAGGACTTCCAATCAAAGGCAACTCAACACACCTGCCTTCAATTGGAAGTCCCAATCAACAACACAAACATTTAACAAACACAAACCACCTGCCACATCCTGACCAAGACTAACACAATCACGCCTCTGCTGGTCAGGACGTGACAGTACCCCCCCCCCCTCAAGGTGCAGACCCCGGAATGCACCTAAAAAAAGAAAACACAAGAAAATCCCCAATACCCCAACAAAACCAACAAACATTAACCCCTAAACAATAAGGGAGGGAAGGGAGGGTGGCTGCCGTCACCGACGGCACTGTGCTACACCCTCCCTCCCCAACCCACCTATCCTGGAGGTGGCTCAGGTGCAGGACGTGGACCTCGCTCCACCTTCGGCGTCGCCCACTTTGGTGGCGCCGATAGCTGCACCGGGCAGACGGGCCACTCGGGCTGACCCTGGCAGACGGACCACTCGGGCTGGGTCGGAAGGCATGCGGGCCACTCGTGCTGGGCCGGAGGGCAGGAGGGCAGTCGGGCTGGGCCGGAGGGCAGGAGGGCCACTCGGGCTGGGCTGGAGGGCAGGAGGGCCACTCGGGCTGGGCCGGAGGGCAGGCAGGGCACCCTGGCAGATCCGGGCAGGCGGGCACCTCTGGCAGAACCGGGCAGCCGGGCCACTCTGGCGGTTCCGGGCAGCCTGGCCACTCTGGCGGTTCCGGGCAGCCGGGCCACTCTGGCGGTTCCGGGCAGCCGGGCCACTCTGGCGGTTCCGGGCAGCCGGGCCACTCTGGCGGTTCCGGGCAGCCGGGCCACTCTGGCGGTTCCGGGCAGCCGGGCGGCTCTGGCGACTTACGACTGGCGGGCGGCTCTGGCGACTTACGACTGGCGGGCTGCTCTGGCGACTTACGACTGGCGGGCGGCTCTGGCGACTTACGACTGGCGGGCGGCTCTGGCGACTTACGACTGGCGGGCGGCTCTGGCGACTTACGACTGGCGAGGCTGGGCTGACACACTAGACTCCTGATGCGTGGGGCTGGAGACACGCCTGGAGACACGCACCTCCATGCTAGTGCGTCTAGCGGGAAACACCGGACCGATAGGGCGCGCTGGCGGTCTTGATTGCAGGGTTGGCATCACCCCTTCCGGCTCGATGCTCACCTTGCCCTGGCACCTGCGGGGCGCTGGTACTGGGCGAACTGGGCTGTGCGTCCGTATAGGCGAGATGGTGCGTACCTCAGCGTAACATGGCGCCCTCCACCTCATACGCACCTCCCTGGCCTGGCCAAGCTACCCGTGTGCCCCCCAAAATTTTTTTATTGGGGGTGCCTCTCGGGTTTCCTTAGCTCCCTTAACTTGTCCTCCCAGAATTGTCTTTCGTCCTGCCAGGTCCATTCCTCCATTTTCTTCTCCTGTGGCTTCCTCCTCTTCTGCTGCTTGGTCCTTTGGTGGGTGGTTCTGTAACGGCTGTCTTCAGAAATGAACCAAGGCGCAGCAGGTATGTGAATACTCATATTTAATTACCCAAACAAAGGAGTAAAGCATCCACAGGAAACAATAAACACGACAGCAGCAACAGTTTGCAGGCTAATAAACGCAGTGCAAAACAACCACCCACAACCCCAAAGAAAAACACACACACACCTATATAGGACTTCCAATCAAAGGCAACTCAACACACCTGCCTTCAATTGGAAGTCCCAATCAACAACACAAACATTTAACAAACACAAACCACCTGCCACATCCTGACCAAGACTAACACAATTACGCCCTCTGCTGGTCAGGACGTGACAATACCCTCCATTACACCACTGTTCTTGACCCTACAGGTGATTACAGTAGTGTTTTTGCTTTCAGAAAGCCCACCAATAAGTATACTCTTACAAAAAAAAGAGTCCTATCTAGAACCTTAGTGTTCTTCAGCTGTCCCCCATATGAGAACCCTTTGAAGAACCCTTTTGGTTGCAGGTGTCATGACATTGGCCTGATGGGGGAGGTTTATGACCCCCATAAATACCTTCCCCCGTTTCTCTCTACTCTATAGAGTTGACTCTGGAAAAGCCCTTTGTTAACATAGAGATTCTGGGGACATCAAAAGGTGGGAAACGGAACCATATTTCGGTAATCCAACCAGTTGAAAATATGCGTTGGGACTTAATGAATATGATGTCAGTTCAGTTGGCGTCTGAGACAAGATTACTGATGATAGGACGACATAAACTGTATCTTGGAAAGTCTACACATTCTAGCTATCAGATTCACATGAAATTGTTGTGCAATTTAAATGTTTAAATATGAAACTATCTGTGAAAAGATTAAATGTAATTTTAGCTTCTAAATGAGAGAATTGGTTTGTCACAGAGAAACTCTGCTCACTCAGAGGCCCAAGTGAACAGACACTGGTTGTAAACTATGAAACACGGCCCTCTCCCAACCCTATATAAGCCCCTTTACGAAAATGTAACTTCTTGTTCCAAGGACGTGTGGACTTGAGGTCCCCACGTTGAAAGGACAAAGACCACCTACAGAACTAAGCCAACCTCAGCGAGACCCTAACAAAATTAGCATCGAATTTCAATGTGAAGGTGACGACCTACACTCCGGAAGGATGAATTTCGACTATACCAGCCAGAATATAGCATGAGCATATAGCATGGCAACTTGGTATGAACTTTGAACTCTTATTCACTAAAGAAGTGATACCTCCTAGCTGTTGCGTTAGCGCAGCAACTGTAGACGTGGGCTAGCAGAGGACGGACAGAGTATCTCTTCTACCACACAAAGACGGTACTACCAAGTACCCGTTCTACCACCAGACATTCTTCAAAAGACAAACCGGCCTTCCATCTACGACCAACCGATCGAAGCGCAGCTCAGAGTAAATATTTATTGCATTTTCCTTTTCCAAATGGGCGGTTATTTGGAATGCATAAGATTCTGTATTTACGATAGAGTAGCTGCCTATGGCCTGATAGCATAGCTTCTCCCTTTGTTACTCAGTCTTCCCGCTCTTTCATTTAAAACCCAACCCCCTTTCTTTGTGTAACCAGCCGTCATATCTGTCCCGTCCGCTAGGGACGTTTTCCTTTATGACATCATTTGTAATCAATGTATGATCCATTCTGTGTAGATGTAATTCTGTGTGATTATTTAGGTATTTAGTAAATAAATAATTAAACCAAATTTTGTATTGCTGATTCAACTTGTTAGCCAGGGTTCGTGAATTTACAACTTTCAGATGAGACTGAATAAGGCGACGATTAAATATTGACTGCTGTTGATGTAAAAGATTACCAGGTCTTTAAGAGTTTATTCGGAAGATAACAGCTCTATAAACATTATTTCACATTCTAGTTAATTACATTTACATGATTAGCTTAATCAGGTAATATTAATTACAGAGAAATGATTTTACAGAATAGCATGTCATATCACTTAATCCGGCATAGCCAAAGACATGACACAGGTATAGCCCTTTTGGGTTCCATGTTGAACCCTTTCTACAGAGGGTTCCACATAGAACCCAAAATGGTTCTACCTGAACCCAAAAAGTGTTCTACCTGGAACCAAAATGGGTTCTGCTATGGGGACAGCCAAAGAACACTTTTTTTCTGAGTGTATGCAAGACAGTCACATTAATAACAATAAGCGGAACAGACTCCAAAAGACACTCATATAACTCACTGCCCTGCTCACGCCAGACAGTGTAGCATAAGCACACATTTTTGACAAATATATAGAAAACTGTTCTTATAAGGACTAACATGACCAAGCATTATCAATTCCCTACTCTAGTGATGTGAGCAGAGCGCAGACATTTTCTTTAATCTGTGATGTAGTGAGGTTGGACCCAGGTATAGAGAAGAGACCAGATGAGGAAATCAGTGGTTAAGGATAAATGTAATACTTTAATGAGAAACAGTACCCACAGGGTCACAGTACACTTGAAAAACAACAAACACCACATCTCAAAAACCCACTCAAGAAACAACCACACACAGTAAACATTTCAAGCTTCTGCAAAGGACTACAGAAAACACACCTCTTTTAACAGGGAAATCATAATGCGAAAACGGCATTCACCTGAGTGTCGTTAATGTCTCTAGGACGGTCTCTGCCGCCCTCTGGTGACAGGTGGAACCATGACATAATAATCATTGTCCAATGGCAATCCATAGTTGAGTTCATTGTAACCATATTACTGTTAGCTGTGGTGGATGTTTTAGGCCTGTGTTAGCTGTGGTGGATGTTTTAGCCTACTGAAGGCCTGCGTTAGCTGTGGTGGATGTTGTAACCTACTGTAGACCTGTGTTAGCTGTGGTGGACATTGTAGCCTAATGTAGCGCTGTGTTCGCTGTGGTGGATGTTGTAGCCTAATGTAGCGCTGTGTTAGCTGTGGTGGATGTTTTAGCCTACTGTAGGCCTTTGTTAGCTGTGGTGGATGTTGTAGGCCTGTGTTAGCTATGGTGGATGTTGTAGCCTGCTGTTGGCCTGTACTAGCTGTGGTGGATGTTGTAGCCTACTGTAGACCTGTGTTAGCTGTGGTGGACGTTGTAGCCTAATGTAGCGCTGTGGTGGATGTTGTAGCCTAATGTAGCCCTGTGTTAGCTGTGGTGGATGTTGTAGCCTAATGTAGCCCTGTGTTAGCTGTGGTGGATGTTTTAGCCTAGTGTAGGCCTTTGTTAGCCGTGGTGGATGTTGTAGGCCTGTGTTAGCTATGGTGGATGTTGTAGCCTACTGTAGGTATGTGTTAGCTGTGGTGGATGTTGTAGGCCTGTGTTAGCTATGGTGGATGTTGTAGCCTACTGTTGGCCTGTATTAGCTGTGGTGGATGTTGTAGCCTAATGTAGCCCTGTGTTAGCTGTGGTGGATGTTTTAGCCTACTGTAGGCCTTTGTTAGCCGTGGTGGATGTTGTAGGCCTGTGTTAGCTATGGTGGATGTTGTAGCCTACTGTAGGTATGTGTTAGCTGTGGTGGATGTTGTAGGCCTGTGTTAGCTATGGTGGATGTTGTAGCCTACTGTTGGCCTGTATTAGCTGTGGTGGATGTTGTAGCCTACTGTAGACCTGTGTTAGCTGTGGTGGACGTTGAAGCCTAATGTAGCCCTGTGTTAGCTGTGGTGGACGTTGTAGCCTAATGTAGCGCTGTGTTAGCTGTGGTGGATGTTGTAGCCTAATGTAGCGCTGTGGTAGCTGTGGTGGATGTTTTAGCCTACTGTAGGCCTTTGTTTGCTGTGGTGGATGTTGTAGGCCTGTGTTAGCTGTGGTGGATGTTATAGGCCTGTGTTAGCTATGGTGGATGTTGTAGCCTACTGTTGGCCTGTATTAGCTGTGGTGGATGTTGTAGCCTACTGTAGACCTGTGTTAGCTGTGGTGGACGTTGAAGCCTAATGTAGACCTGTGTTAGCTGTGGTGGACGTTGTAGCCTAATGTAGCGCTGTGTTAGCTGTGGTGGATGTTGTAGCCTAATGTAGCGCTGTGGTAGCTGTGGTGGATGTTTTAGACTACTGTAGGCCTTTGTTAGCTGTGGTGGATGTTGTAGGCCTGTGTTAGCTATGGTGGAAGTTGTAGCCTACTGTAGGCCTGTGTTAGCTGTGGTGGATGTTGTAGGCCTGTGTTAGCTATGGTGGATGTTGTAGCCTACTGTTGGCCTGTATTAGCTGTGGTGGATGTTGTAGCCTAATGTAGCCCTGTGTTAGCTGTGGTGGATGTTTTAGCCTACTGTAGGCCTTTGTTAGCCGTGGTGGATGTTGTAGGCCTGTGTTAGCTATGGTGGATGTTGTAGCCTACTGTAGGCATGTGTTAGCTGTGGTGGATGTTGTAGGCCTGTGTTAGCTATGGTGGATGTTGTAGCCTACTGTTGGCCTGTATTAGCTGTGGTGGATGTTGTAGCCTACTGTAGACCTGTGTTAGCTGTGGTGGACGTTGTAGCCTAATGTAGCGCTGTGTTAGCTGTGGTGGATGTTGTAGCCTAATGTAGCGCTGTGGTAGCTGTGGTGGATGTTTTAGACTACTGTAGGACTTTGTTAGCTGTGGTGGATGTTGTAGGCCTGTGTTAGCTATGGTGGATGTTGTAGCCTACTGTAGGCCTGTGTTAGCTGTGGTGGATGTTGTAGCCTAATGTAGCCCTGTGTTAGCTGTGGTGGATGTTGTAGCCTAATGTAGCCCTGTGTTAGCTGTGGTGGATGTTGTAGCCTAATGTAGCCCTGTGTTAGCTGTGGTGGATGTTGTAGCCTAATGTAGCCCTGTGTTAGCTGTGGTGAATGTTGTAGCCTAGTGTAGGCCTGTGTTAGCTGTGGTGAATGCTACATTTGTAAACAGACATCTGTTTTCATGTACTTGTTGGGCTATTTGATTCTTAATCTATTGAAAAAAGGTGTTTGGTTTACTGATAGGTGTTTGGTTTACTGATAGAAAATACATAATGATGATTAAAGAAGTTACTTGCATACTGGCAGGGTCTTTGTATTCTCCTCTCGGTCGTGAAGATGATATGTGGAAGGAAGAGTTAAGTTCTATATATCACCAAAAACACAAAACAATCTTTCAACTCCAACCTCATTTAATAATATCATCATCTTAAAACATGAAAGTACTTTAGTCATTGAATGGTGTCGTTTTGGAACATTGGACATGCTTTATTTCAGAACTTTCACACTTTATTTAAACATCTCACATATACAAAATAGGTACAATAAACTTTGTGGTTTCGTTTTGAGAGAGAGGCCGCCTAAAATCCATTAAAAATGGATAAAATAATGTGCATGGACACTGCATTGATGGGGGGAATTGACGGAGTAAAATGTCTGAACAAAAAGAAAACAAAACTTTGAGACCAAAAAAATAATATTAAAACAAAACCAGAAACAAAGTCAAAACCAGACAAACATCAGACCAGATTTAGGAAAATTCCACCTGCTTAAAATGGGGTTTATCAGGGGGACCTGTACAAGACTCGTCAAAGTCAATACAAAGTAACACAATGAGAATGAGTGGTTTCCTGCTTTTCCACAGCTGCATGTTTAGCACCATAGATCTCTGCTTCAAGTAATTCAGCACCTTTGATACAGGACAGAGCTTGAAGCCGTAGAATTCGTAACATCTACGTTGTGGATCAGACAGCTTCTCAATAGTATTTTCTAAAACACAGGCATGAGGTAGCTTCAACCTTTTTTTTTTTTTATAAAAAAAAAAAAAATTGTGGTTTTAAACCTCCTCTTTGGAAGATATACAAAGACCACAAAGTGATGCATACTTTCAGCGTTTTTATTACACTTATTAGATTTTTTACAAAATGTTGACATGTTCCACAACATGGTGTTTTCCCGCGTCTCTTTGGGCTGCTGTATTAATTTGCATTGCACAACGCTCCGTTCAGTCCATTGGTCCTCTCCGATAGAGCCCAGCTTAAGCAAGTGGATGCGCAGAGGAAATGAGCATTCAGTATAAAAAAAAAACACACAAAGAAGGGCAGAGATTTTCTTTTTTTCTTTCTTTCTCCCTTTTTTTTAATTTATCATGAGTCTATTTATTTGAAACAGACTGGGCCAATGTCCAAACCAAACTCTTGATCAGCTTCACCAATGTCCAAAGGTGCAATGTCGAGGATGGGCAGGCGAGATGGTTTATTTGTTCTGTATTCAATGACTGTCTTGCTCCACTGGCCAGTGTGTCTCTGCAGAGGTAGGACAAAAGGAGAAACCATGTATCAAAATAGTGCACTCAGTATATCATATCTTGAAAACGTACAATAATACCCTACAGTAGAAACCTATGATACTTTAAATAAAGAGTCAGGTTCCCAAACTCTTTCACTAACCAGGAAGTTACAGAAAACTACCCTGAGCCTGAGTTCACCCTTCTACCATGCACTGTATCTACTTGTGGGAGTGAGCCCAGATAAGGAACCAACAAAGCTATTGTTCCAGACATTGCAGTATAAAAGAAAGGGGACTTACAGTGCAGCCATCCTCCAGAACGTTGAAAGTGAAGCGGCTGTTGCCCTCGGCCCTCAGCTCCACGTCGTTGGAACCCTGCAGGAGCACAGCCTTCTTCAGGTTGCCGTTCTCTCCGTCCATGTACGCCACGCTGTTCTTGCAGTGGTATGTGATGTTCTGGGTGGCCTGGTTGGCCAGGAGACGCATGAAGGCCAGTTGTGTGGCCATGCTCTGAGGGCTCAGGGTCTCGTCGTTGTAAGCAAACTGAGAAACAACATAGGAGGAATTAAGACAGGATCAGTGTCAAGATGCAGTAATCAAGCATTTAGAGAAAAACCTGGGTGAAGAATCTGATATCTGATGATCTCTTTCAAATGGAACCAATGCAATCAGGTTTATGGTGCTGGAGATGAATGTAAGCCAATAACATGGGCCTATACAATACTACTAAAATATGCCTAGAATCAAACTGGTGTCCCAATCAAATCGATATATCTTCCTCTCAGATGTTCAAACTGTCCGCTCTTGTCATTCGAAATAGTGCAGGTTCAGTCCGCTCACCTCAGTACCACCGTTAATGGTCTCTCCGAACCAGACGTGCTTCTTGTTCTCAGAGCTCCTGTACCAGTTCTTGCGGGCGATGCTCTCGGGGTGAGGGTGGATGCAGGTGTGTCCGGTGGAGAAGTCGCAGTAGGCCTTGATGGCGTCAGCAATGCAGCCCTGGTTGGGGTCGATCCAGTAGAAACCTGCAGGGGAGTACAAGAAAGAATGACATTGATTAGCACTGATAATGTTATTATCACTATTATTAATACTTCACTGGGGTTTTGCTGTGTTTAGGTGTTGTTTACGTTTTGAGTTTCATGTTTGATCGCTCAAGGAGAGTATTGATAGTGACATGTAGGGCGATAGATAAAGATATGGAAAGTTAGTTAGTCTGTGTTGAGACTAGAATGAACAAGATATTTTAGTGGTTAAGAGTTTACAAAGAGAGTGTGAGGGTTCTAAGGCACCTCGGTGAGTCAACCAATCAATGAAGAGAAAGACAGATGTTTCTGTTCCACCAACTCACCGCTGCTCCATTCGGGGTGGCTGAGTCTGATGTCTCTGCAGGTGCGGGCGGGGTTCTTCTTGGAGCCCTCGGGGGTGAGCAGGTTCTCGATCTGGGAGTTCAGGGACTTGATGGTGGCATCCACCTCATAGTCCTTGGCCCTGAGAGAGGGCTGATCGGCTCTGTACTCATCGTAACCACCAGACTGATCGTATCCACCACCAGCGGGACCTGCGGGTCCGGGAAGTCCAGGAGAGCCGGGTGGACCCTGTGGGCGAGAGAAGAGCGTTAACAAGCTCAACCTTAGTAAGGTGGGTCACTGCTGCTGATGCTGCTGCTGCAGAGAAGTATCTCATTCGCACTTTCTCATGCTAAAAGCTTAACTTGTATCAGTGAAGTACTTTTTAAGCAAATTATATGTCAACCTAGATCCATTATGTGTTGCTATGTTAACAGCTAGTGTCTGCCTTCACACCTTAAACAATCAGTCCGCTTCATCACCAATTCTGTGGCATTTGGCTGACTGACTGAGTGGCTGACTGGCTGACTGACTGGCTGACTGATTGAGGCAGTTATGCGAGTACTAGATATACTCACAGCAGGTCCAAGATGTCCAGGGGAACCACGGTGTCCAACAGGTCCGATAGCACCATGACCTCCAGCTCTACCATCCTTACCAGGGGGACCATGGGGTCCGGCGGGGCCCTAGAGACAAGGAGAGGAGGAGGACAAGGAGAGGTGTCAAATACATTTATCTGTCTAGTTGGAAGAAGATACAATGGAGAGAGCGTTTGATGTGGATAGTAATAGTTACTTACTCTGGGTCCAGCAGGTCCAGTGATACCAGCAGAGCCAGTCTCACCAGATGGTCCCTGTAGGGGAGAGATATGATTAGACAGGAGAGCTCAGGGGTAGCTAAAGTTGGTCCCTGTAGGGGAGAGATATGATTAGACAGGAGAGCTCAGAGGTAGCTAAAGTTGGTCTCTGTAGGGGAGAAATAGGATTAGACAGGAGAGCTCAGGGGTAGCTAAAGTTGGTCTCTGTAGGGGAGAGATATGATTAGACAGGAGAGCTCAGGGGTAGCTAAAGTTGGTCTCTGTAGGGGAGAGATATGATTAGACAGGAGAGCTCAGGGGTAGCTAAAGTTGGTCCCTGTAGGGGAGAGATATGATTAGACAGGAGAGCTCAGGGGTAGCTAAAGTTGGTCTCTGTAGGGGAGAGATACAGTTAGCTCAGGAGTAGCTACAGCATAAGAACATTGTCGTACTGTAAATGATTCTGATATTTACAAGAAGTGGCTATAAGGCGTCTATAAATAAAATGGTGATGCTAATACAAACTTGGGCATATGGGATATTTCAGGATATGAGATTCGATCATATTGAATTGATCTTGATGGATGGAGGATGGATGGTCACAGCAGTCATCATGACTTACATTAGGTCCGGGCATTCCCTGGAGACCACCATGTCCACGCAGACCCTTCATGCCTCTGTCTCCCTTCTCTCCAGCGCCACCCTTCTCTCCACGGGGACCAGCGGGGCCCTACAACACAAGGAGACACAGAACCATAACACAGGTGTGTTATTTCACATTTAGTATAGGCACAACTAGGCTACGGTGATGCACTAAGATAGTTGAAATGATTAGTGGAGTTCTAATTCAGCAGTCCGAGTCAAGATGAGTTTAGACAGGGTACTCACGGGGGCACCACGGGCACCAGCAGCACCGACAGGACCACCATTTCCAGTGGGGCCCTATAGAGGCAGAGAGGGAGAAGATATATCCACATCAGCATGCTAGAGTTAGAACCACAGGAACCATTCTTCTGTGTAGAGTAGAAGTTTCATGTGAATGCTTTTTTTCTAGAAATATTGTAGTATTTATTTAATCCTTATTTTACCAGGTAAGTTGACTGAGAACACATTCTCATTTACATTTACAGTAACGACCTGGGGAATAGTTACAGGGGTTATATGGGTATATGAAGAAGGAGCCTCTCATGGGAAAGCTAGGGGAAATACTGTAACATCATGCCATTGCTAACATGGACTCTACCGTCCTTCTAGAAACCAGGTAAAAAGTGCCCTTTGTCAACCCTGTTCAGGGGGGTCCAATTCGGGTAGGGGGGGCACTTACAGACTCTCCACGGTTTCCAGGTCTGCCAGCGGAGCCAGCGGGTCCGTTGGGTCCAGGTTGACCAGAGCTTCCAAGGGCTCCAGGAGAACCAGGCTCACCACGGTCACCCTGCGAGGGGGCAAAGTTCAAGATTCAAAGTTGAAAGTTCAAGACATTATAGTTTTAACTGATATTCATATGAATTTAACATGTTCCTGAGATGAAGTTTGTAAAATGGAAGCCAAAAGGAACATTTCCACTGAATTCAGCTCAGGTGAATGGTGTCGTCAGTACTGTGAGGTATAAATTACGCTCCGGGGTGAAGTTTTCCCAAGGTAAAAATCTAGGATCAGCTTCCCCTCTACCAATCGTAACCTTAACCATTAGAGGGGAAAATGCTAAACTGACCCCAGATTAGCGTCTAGGGGCAACTTCACCCTACAGCATAACTGACAGAGAGCATTGTACCTTGAAGCCAGCAGCTCCGGGACGGCCGGGAGGTCCATCGTTGCCAGGGTTACCCTGTGGGGTGACACAATAGCACGTTAATTGTGTTGTCATGGGAACTGTGGGTGAACTAAAATGTAGGATTTGGGCCATGTGTCTAGAATACATGCTCTGAGTACTTGTTTAACACATCAATCAATCCTTACCTCACGTCCAGCTTCTCCCTGGGTACCAGTCATACCGGGCATGCCAATGTTACCAGAGGGACCACGGGGTCCAGAGGCACCAGCAGGTCCAAGTCTACCAGGCTCACCCTGAATGGTACAGAGTATCACAGGGTCAACACAGTACAAACACATACCATAGTAAGTAACTATGTACTGTATCCATAACTCATCAATGGATTGCAGCGCAAACAAATCTGGTTGTCTGGGCTCCACCTGTCTGGAATAGAACTGTGATTTGCCCCATTTGATCAAAATCATTCCCATAAAATATGACAAATTGCTATTTTTACAGAGCCTTTTTGTTTGTTCTGTGGTCGGATGTGTCTGCTAGGGCAGTTTGAATAATGTTTTGAAACAACAGAAGGTATGATGCTCTCACCACAGCACCAGGACCGCCAGGAAGACCCTTGTCACCACGGGAACCAGGCAGACCAACGAAGCCAGCGTGTCCGAGCACACCTTGGGGTCCAGCGGTACCAGGAGGACCCTGAACAGGGACAGGTGATCAGGAGGTGAGAGTGGAGAAAAGCAGAGAACAGAGAAAGAAACACAATCACTTTCCCCCCCATCGCCATTAGTGGTGAATGGGGGTGTTTTGTTATGCAGCCCAAACAATGTAAAATGCTTTGAGACCTAATGAAAAGCTAGCCTGGTCCCAGAAGGGTTCTGTGCTGTTTTGCCAACTCCTATGGTCCTATGGCAAAACAGCACAAACAGATCTGAAACCAGGCTAGTGAAATCCACAGCATAAATCCTTTATTGAGGAGAAGCTTACTGAGAGGCCTCAATGGGAGTTATGATGACTTACGGGAGGACCGCTCTCTCCACTGGGTCCCTTGTCTCCAGTGATACCAGCGGGTCCAACAGCTCCCGGCTCTCCCTGAGGTCCACCGGGGCCAGGATCACCACGGAGACCACGAGGGCCATCCTTGCCAGCGGGACCGGCGGAGCCAGGGGGCCCAGCAATACCCTGTGTGTAGGGAAGAGGACAGGACAGGTGGTTGTTGAGGATAAAAAGTGGGAGGAGTATCTGTGTATGTTTGTTCAGAATCAGCCAGGATGTTGTTCTCTTTGATAAGAGACTGACATGAGTGAAATATGAACACAAGGGGTTTGAATAACTACATGATGTCTAGCCAGCATGATATTGCTTCTAAGTACAGATGTAGGCTCTTAATTCGAGCCAATTTGCTATAGCAAGAAAATAAACCTGCAGCAACAGGAAATGTGGATTTTTATGAATGCGCATTTTTGTAGGGGTTGATAATTTCTTTGTAAGGGAATGTCAAAGTCTAAATGAAAACTTAAGAAGCATTTTTAAACCTCAAACACACCACACGTTTTAAATGTGTAAAAGTTATCCTGCAACAGGGTGATCAAATTAAGATCCTACATCTGTACAAAATGGCACCTCCGTTTGTTTGTTTGTGTGTGTTAACACTACTGCCGCACTTACAGCGGGACCGGGGCCTCCAACTCTACCGGCAGCACCAGGGAAACCGGTCAGACCCTGAAGAGAAAGAACACACAACGGTCAAAGGTTAGAAAGCAGCCAAGGTCACTGGGTCACAGAGATATGGGGTGTCGTTGTGTGTGTGTGATATCAGTGACAGTACTTACAGAAGGTCCAGCATCACCACGACCACCAGGAGGGCCAGCGGGTCCACTAGCACCCTAGACAAGCACAGGAAGTCAGTTTACATCATCTTCACAAGTAGAGGATATCATTCCCAGTGAGGATGTATATCTTGTAATAATAACATTTGCCACTTAGCATAGGCTTTTATCCAAAGCGACTTAGTCATGCCTGCATGCATTATACATATTGGTGGTCCCGGCTATCAAACCCACAACCCTGGCAGTGCAAGCACCATTCTCTACCACCTAAGCCAAACAGGACCATGTACTGCATATAACTGTCTGTGTGAATGATTCAGTGGATTCCCATTGAAGTAGGTGGTAAGAATGAGCAGTGTGTCACACATTGGAATTAAGAGGACCAACTAAGTAAGTGACTTACAGAAGGTCCAGATTGGCCAGCAGGTCCAGCAGGGCCGGCGGGGCCGACATCTCCCTTTCCACCAGCGGGTCCCTTCTCTCCTCTAGGGCCAGACTGACCATCAGAACCCTGCATGGGATGCACAGACATGGGTCAGAACAGAATCCACAGAACAAAGGCTGCAGAAACACAAGGTAGTGTGTGTGTTTGTGTGTAAACGTGTGTGCACACAAGTTTGTGTATGTGTGTGTATGAGTCTGTCAGTCAGAGAGTGAGTTTGTGTATGTGTGTGTATTAGTCTGTCAGACAGTGAATTAGTGTGTGTGTTTGCGTGTGTGTTTCCATGCATCGGTCAGTGAAGGAGTGAGTTTGTGTGTATGTCTCCATGTTAAAGAACATCACTATATTTTGATGCATACGTGTATGTGACGTGTTTGTGTGTGGTTTCAGGGTATCATCCGAATGAGTACTTACAGGGGGTCCGGCGAAGCCGGGAGGTCCAGCAGGTCCACCCTCTCCACGCTCTCCCTAAATCAGAGCAGGAACACAGAGACAAATGGTCAGAAGAGCCCATCCATGTGCAGTAGAGATATACACATCCATCCAACCATCCGATCATCCATCTAACCATCCATCCATCTAACCATCCGATCATCCATCCAACCATCCGATCGTCCATCCAACCATCCATCCAACCAGACAGATAATCAAGCATCAACTAGACACTGATATAACATGACATTGTTGGATTCTATCTTGAAATATACTTATTCCTGTCACCATACTAGAATGTATTGATTACTTTACATCTATAAGAAATCTATATGTTGGGGTCAATGAAGGGTGAATAGGAACTCTGTGTACAGAAAGTTACAGTGTGAGACAAGGGACAGTACAGAAAGTTTCTGACTGTTCAAACATTTTATTGCTGAATATGAATATTTCTATGGAAGGAGGTAAAGAGCAACAGTCTAGACTCAGTTCCTGATAAAGGCAGGCCAGTTTCTGTAGAACTAGGAGAAGGAGAGATGTGGAACTCAACTCGACATAAGGTCAACAGTTGAAGAGAGAAGAAACCTCTGGGAGGGGGGCCAAAGGGGTCCTCCCCGAAGCCCACCTAACTACAGTCCTATCACACACACACACACACGCAGGGCTATGACAACACCAGTAAGAGGAACAGGCTGAGTTCCTGCCTAGCAACAGAGACAGATTGTTTATCTTAGACATACTAGGAGGTGACTCCGCCTAGTCAGAAGGTATAAATATGCTTGTGTGACTTGTATGTTGTGTTTATAGCTGAAGCACCCAGTGGGTTGAATGAACTTGGTTTGAGCTTTTTCTAGTCGTCCGTTTGAGTTTTTACTATGTTTGTTTAGAACCTAACATGATAGTGTTGACTGATATAGCGTCTATATTGGGTAGACATTCTGAATACTAGATCATGTTAGTCCTTAATTCCTTTGATGAGGGGTGATGAGCAGACATGTTATGTGTTATAGATGTGTTATATGTGTTATAATGTGTTATATAAGTGTTTGTAGGTACTTACACTGGGTCCACGGAGACCAGCAGGTCCGGCAGGGCCGAAGGAGCCAGACTCACCCTGAAAGAGAGCAAAGATGAGAATGTGTGGGCTGAATCAATCCAAAATATCAATCCAGTCTGTGATTAGTCAACACTAGACCTTCAAGTTCCACAGAATGTCCAGTATTTGAAGGTATTGACTATTTGTTTCCAAAAAAAAGGCAAAATAGTTGTTACTATGACTACCATCATCAACTGCCATATGCTGGTAGATGAGTTTGAAGTATGATGATGTATAATGGAGCAGGTGTCCAGGCAGTGTGCTTTCTGCCAGGTTCATGTCCAGCGTTAGGAGAAAACGTTTTGAAACAGGGTGGTGCTTGTCCAATTAGAAATGCTACTTTCTGTTTTCCGATGCAAAATGTTTCAAATATATGGGTGAGCGGTATGGTGTACCCTCCTGAACATGACCCTGGTTTCCATCCTTTGGAGATGGTTGTGACCTCGGCAGTGTGCAACTGCAAACTGCCCAGCAGATGGCGAGGTTGAGATTCTGGCTTCACAAGCTGTGGCAGGGGGTGTACTCATAGTCCTTCTCTTTGGTCTGGAGTAGACAGGCATTTGTTGTTGTCCAAATATTCAGAATGACCACACTCAACAATATGGTCCAGTCCATATCTTGATCACTTGTGGAGAGCCAAAGAGTCTTGAAATGGCCATTGACATCATTGCTCCTCTGAAGGTCAAGCCAAAGAGTCTTACTCCTCTGTAGGTCAGTGAACATTAGGCCTACTCCATCTTGGATCTCTTGGATATGCACAATCGTTGACAAATCTTCCCTAAGTGAGCCCCACAATATTTCTCATCATCTGAACCAACGTATTTCCTTTGTCCTTAGATATCCTTTCATGTGTTGAGGTTAAAGGAGCCGATATTCAGGCTGTTTACCTTTTCACCATTAGCACCGGAAGGTCCAGGGGGTCCACTTGGTCCGGGGGCACCCTAGAAAGAGACACAAGGTACAAAGTCAGACTAAAACACTAGAGACAGAATAACAATGAATTAGATGTTGTTTTCATTGTGAAAGTGACCACATTAGATGAGAGAGGAACTTACACGGGCGCCATCTCTTCCCATGTTACCCTCAAGTCCTCTGTGTCCACCCTCACCCTAGATCGGAAAGGGGGAAAAGACATGTTAGTCACTCATTTAAAATAGCCATTATATAGAGTTGTTTTTAGTCTAGGTCTATCAGATAAAATCAGTATTTCAAATTCTCCCAGTGTTTGTACTGTAGGATAACTTTATCAAGCACTGCATTTCACATCAGCATATCAGAAATTATAATTGACATCAATTATAGCTTTTATGCAACTTTTCACATGATTTCTGTTTTTCTTGTGAAATGTAACTTTTTTATATGTTTACAGGCAGCATATTCTGGGGGGACTTACCTTCTCACCCTTGGGTCCGGGAGTACCACCGGCACCGCGCTCACCGGGCATACCACCGGGTCCTTGGTGTCCGGCGGCACCAACAATGCCGACAGAACCAGGCTCTCCCTGAAACAGAGACATTGGTCAAGTATGGTTCCACCTATAAGTTATCCGTCTCATGGAGCAACCCCATGAGCGGTTAGGAGATTCATCTGACTACAATGCTTAAAAGAACAGTGGTGTATTTCTCATACAGAATACACCAGTACTATCAGATCTATCGTTCATATATTTTGGTTATACCGACTGTAGGGCCAGGAGGATTTCCAGACCACATGACCTGACCAGGTGAACAGGACAAACTCTAAGCCCTTAATAGAGCTGTGCTCACCTTGCCACCATCGGGGCCAGGAGTTCCAGCAGGTCCACGAGCACCGATGGCTCCCTGAGATCCGGCAGAGCCAGCAGGACCGGAGTTTCCACGCTCTCCCTAGGAACAGACATAGAGAGAGAGGGCAACAGTCAGCACCAGGGTTCTGTCATGGGCACACCACAGTATGTATACACTACAAGTGTGTGGATGTAAATTGTATATAAAAATAGGGTCTAGTTAAGGCCTATATAGGGCCTTCGTCCTACTTAAGAGTACAGGTAAATGGGTGAACAGCAACATGTGTATGGTTGACCAGCTTTTAGAAGATCATACTTAATGTTCTGTGAGAGGGATTCATGAGTGGATATACCTTGACACCAGCGGGTCCTGGGAGTCCCTGGTCTCCGGGCATACCCTGTTGAGAGATGAATGCTTTGTTAGTTAAAAATATTACAAAACAATGCTTTGTTAGTGCAAAATATTACATAGTGAGAATACTATTCAAATAAAATAAAATATACTGAAATGAACATTAAGTGGTAACATTTCTATAAACAAAAATATGTTTTGCAGTTAATGATTTTGTGGAAATATATATGTGCGTTTGTGGATGTTGGTTTGTTATGGCTTTGCGGATGTAGGTTTATTCTAGGTTTGTGGATGTACACTGGGTTTGTGTTACAGATCAAGGTTCTAGGTTTGTGTTACAGATCAAGGTTCTAGGTTTGTGGATGTATAATGGGTTTGTGTTACAGATCAAGGTTCTAGGTTTGTGGATGTACACTGGGTTTGTGTTACAGGTCAAGGTTCTAGGTTTGTGGATGTATAATGGGTTTGTGTTACAGGTCAAGGTTCTAGGTTTGTGGATGTATAATGGGTTTGTGTTACAGGTCAAGGTTCTAGGTTTGTGGATGTATAATGGCTTTGTGTTACAGATCAAGGTTCTAGGTTTGTGGATGTACACTGGGTTTGTGTTACAGGTCAAGGTTCTAGGTTTGTGGATGTATAATGGCTTTGTGTTACAGATCAAGGTTCTAGGTTTGTGGATGTATAATGGGTTTGTGTTACAGATCAAGGTTCTAGGTTTGTGGATGTATAATGGGTTTGTGTTACAGGTTTTAGGTTTGGTTACTCACTTGGTTGCCAGCTTTGCCAGCCTCACCGGCAGGTCCAGCGGGGCCGGGCAGACCCTGGAAACCAGGAGCACCAGAAGGTCCCTGCTCTCCCTTCTCACCAGCATTACCCTGTAGAAGAGGATGGCATCAAGTTCAATCAAATCAAATACAGTTCACTGTAAGATAAGATTCTAGTTATTACATGTGTGTATTTAAATGAAATAGTGCAGACTACTTACAACGACACCAGCTGGGCCGGGAGCTCCATTGTTGCCATCAGCGCCGGGGCCGCCCTAAGCAGAGACAGGGAGAGAGAGGTAGGTGAATGATCAATGATCCATTATAGTTTTTTCAGAGTTTATCCTGGAACTCATGATTTGAGGAAACACAACTCTATTGTAATGAATGACTATAAATCTAGAGTAAGTAATACATTTGTTTGGACTGTTTGGCTCTGTCCTGTCAGTCCTACAAGGTCACAGATTTAGGATACTCAGCTTTACCAACCGTCAATTTGAGAAATATCTACCATAATAGTAAATGAATGCCCTTTTACAGTAGAGGGTTGATAATGTAGTGAATGTTGTCTAATGCGGGGGTACTTACTCTCAGACCAGTTGCACCAGTAGGTCCCTTATCACCCCCCTTGCCAGCCTCACCCTGGAGGGCGAAAGGGAAGAAGAGACCATGGAAATGTCAGATGAACATTATGTTGATGTACAGACCATCATCAAGATAAGTACAACTCTTTCAACTCCTAAAATCACATTCTGTGCATATTTTATTTTATCCTTCAATATCACTTCCTTTTTACTCTTTAGATCATAATCTGTCCATAGTGAAGTGCAACAAGACCCTAGCTGTCTCTCTCATGATCCAATCTCATGCTAACAAGTCATCCTCTAGCAGATCTCCTTCCTGGTTTTACTTGCTGGTTCTACTTACTCCAGGTCCCTTGGGGCCGGGGAATCCGATGTTACCGGGCTGGCCTCTGGGTCCAGTTGGGCCGGGGGGACCAGTGCGGCCATCCAGACCAGCAGCACCCTGGAAGAGGACACACACAAAACAACGTGGATCAGATATGACACAACACCACCAGGTGGGTGTTAACATTGGTGGTGGATGGGGTGGGTAACCGTGCCACCAACACAATGGGACTGCTTTGAACCAATCCATTATCATGTCACCAGTTTTATTGTATACTTTTTTTTATGATGTAGAGCGTTTGAAAGGATCAATATTGGAGATGACGTGTTTGATCACTTACAGATGGGCCTTCCTTGCCTGGGGGTCCACCCTGACCAGAGTTTCCGGGGAGGCCCTATAAACAGACAGAACTTGTTAGTCATTCAGCATCACGGCTAGAGAACACATGCTATATTTGGTTCAGAGATTAGACAATCAGAGAATCCATTACACATCTGATACAAACATTTTGATTGACAGGTGTGTGTGACACTTACTCTGGCTCCAGTCAGACCAGACTCGCCAGCACGACCGGCATCACCAGGGGCTCCACGGATACCAGCAGGGCCGGTGGCTCCACGAGCTCCGGGCATACCCTGTCAGAGAGAGGAGGAGGAAGAGCAACCCATGAGTACAAAACAGTCACTAAATTACAAGGTAAAAGTCACCGTTTTTTTTTCTGCCTTTGAACATTTGTCATCATGGTAAATCATATTTTTGGTAACTTACAATGGGACCACCTCTTCCTTCCAGACCAGGCAGACCACGAGTTCCAGCACCTCCCTACAACACACACAGAGAGAGAGACAAGATTCAACCATAACCCCTCATCTGCAACTTATATCAAACACACCACAAAATATATCCCTAGCCTGGGTCTAGTAAACTGGGTCTGGGATAATATACTCACTCTAGCTCCACGCAGACCAGCGGGCCCGGTGGCACCAGCCTCGCCAGTCGAGCCTCTCTTGCCCTCCTCACCAGCGGGACCAGCGGGACCCTGGACACCAGAGTGACCCTGAAGGAGAAAGCAGAGACATTAGAGACCGCCACAAACACACACCATGTACTGACATAATGCTAGAGCATACCTATACTGCTAAACAGCAGTAGTATGGATACTCACAGGCTCTCCCTTAGCACCAGAATCTCCCTTTTGTCCAGAGGGTCCAGGGTCACCCTGCAGTCAAAGAAACACAGATACATGATCAAATCACTCAATATTCATACCGATTGTGTGAATAAAGTAAATGTTCTGTGAATAAAGTTAAGTGTTGTTGCATTGGTTTTTAGGTCCAGCGGTACTCACACCAAGGCCTCTAGCTCCAGTGGATCCTTGGGGGCCCTGGGGGCCGGGACCTCCTCTTGGGCCAGGGAAACCAGGGGCTCCAGCAACACCGGGGAGACCCTAGAACACACACACACACGAATGGAAGAAATGGTGAGTAAGAAGACAGCTGAAGGACCTACTGCATAAACATTACCATACCATTACCTAATCACATTACACAATATCCAATGGTTTCACTACAACAGTTACTTATGGCTAATATCACATGTATGTAATAACTGAACAACTGTAACAACTGAAATAAGTTCTGTACATCATGAATTCCAAAGCTGAAGTGATTCATTGTTGATGTTATTTGAGTGATATTTACTGTTGTGCTACATTCATAACTCATATCATACCTACACAAGTTCAAGGATCAAGTGAACAAGCTTTTCCATCTTGACCCTTGTCTGGCCCTAAATAACCATTGAACTGTCAATCTAGTCTACCCACAATGCAACTATGGCCAGAATACTTACAGCAGCTCCCTTGGCGCCGTTGATACCGTTGTTACCAGGGTTACCCTACAAGGAGGGGAAAAGGAAAGAGAGTGTTGCAGACAAGTGTGTGGAGGTGCCAAGATAACAAGAAACCATGATTCATGATGCAAAATAATGACGGTACATACAGTACATCAGGAAAAGATAACCAGAAAACAAGAGAGAGCCTTCAATGTGACATGTTTCACACTGAGAATGTTGTGGTTTGTTGGTATCTGTGTATACTTACAACGGGACCGACGGGGCCAACAGCTCCATTGATACCGGGCTCTCCTCTGCCTCCCTGAGGTCCGGATGGGCCATTGGATCCAACACCTCCAATCTCTCCCTGTTACAGAGTCACACTATCCAGTCAGATGGGTAGTGGGCTGTTTTAGGATGCTATATAGATGTTTTATGGTATATAAATCCTCATGGGAATACTATGCATGGAATCAGTAGTTTGATCAATGTGATTGGTCCCTTTACAGTAAACCAATCAGATTACAGGATAGTGATAACCAATTAGAGAGTCATGATGTTTTGGGTGTGGAGAAAGCTTCTTAGATGTGCCTTTACAGTTCCCAGAACTGGGTATTTGGGAATCTTCCTTGGTGTCCACACTAATAATGTCCATGATATTCTACAGATGACATTCTACAGATGATATTCCAAGGATGATATACTAAAGATTGTGATAATGAAGAACTGCACTGGAGATGACCATGATGACATCACACTTACCTTGGGGCCAGGGGCACCAGGGAAACCAGGGGGGCCAGCTGCTCCAAGAGGACCCTGGGAAACAGGATATAGAGAGAGGACATAGTGAAATAGAGGTCAAGGGTTACAGTAAAGGGTTGTTAGATGAAGCTACCCCTAGAAGCAGACAATCTAACTTCAGTTTTAGCATTTCCACCTGTAATGATTTAGGTTAGGATTAGGTTAGGATTAGGTTAGGATTAGGGGAGGGATCAGATCTGGGCCTAAAGGCACAGTGACTTCTATCTGGCATTATATTACACAACAGAGGGGTCACATGTATGTGATCCATTAGGTTAAGGGGTCAGAGGTTATTGGGTCAAAGGGGGAGCCGGACTCACAGCAGGGCCGGCGGGTCCAGTGCTTCCATCAGCACCACGGGCACCAGCAGGTCCAGCAGGGCCGGCACGCCCTCTCTCACCATTCAGACCACGAGAACCCTGGGGTGGGCGAGAGAGAGAGAGAGAGAGAGAGAGAGAGAGAGAGGAGAGAGAGAGAGAGAGAGAGAGAGAGAGAGAAAGAGAGAGAATGGTTGAGGACAAGTGCACTGAGATTTTGTAAAGTGTGTATGTACTGAGAATGTGTTGTATATAATCTATTCCTGGTTGTACAATTGATGTCCTCATCTCCACTGTGTGTGTCCTTTGCAATCAGCTATGTGAATGCAATGTCTTTTGAATGTGACAAATGGTAAAGAATCATCGTGAGGTACATTCAGACTATGCAGGTGACATCATGTTTCATTAGTGATACATGTACATATGCTTTGCCTGGCACCTGACAACATGCTGATGCTGACATTTCCCTCTAGGGAACAATACGAGGGAAAAGACAAGGGTGACATCATGTGTGAACTTACAGCTGGTCCGGGGTTTCCGTTAGCTCCGTGGGCACCTGTCTCACCCTATGGGAGAAGCAGAAGAACACATATTCAGATGACAGGCACTCATAGGAGGTACAAAGTTACGATGAGTTTGAACTCTGGGACATATCTAGATTGGTAAGCATGAGTGTCCTAAAAAATGTATTCTCTGAGATTTAGAAAAAATATGTAGTACTATGTATGTTAGTGGTAAAACAAGAACTGACCTTTGAGTAACTGCTATCAATGTAGACTGATCGCGACTAAACGTGCACTAAAATGTGCTACTGTATGTGAAACTCACTTTACTTTTAGGTGTTACAGGGCCTGTTTCCTGGACCCAGATTCATCTTATACGTGGAATAAAAAGCTTGCACAATGGATCTCTCCATTGAAAATGTTTCCTAGTTCAGGACTAGGCCTAATCTGTGTCTGGGAAACCAGCCCACAAAGATGAAAGCTAAATCTCTGTTACACCTCTGTATTAGGCCTCTTGTGAAATATGTTAGATTTGCCAGCAGTAAGAGAATAAATTGTGATTGAGGAACGTGTGGCTACAACGTTACCTTAGCACCAGCGGTACCAGACTCTCCCTTGCGTCCATCCAGACCATTGTAACCCTGGAGCACAACGAGAACAGGTTAGCATCCTGAGACAATACACAAATATTATAGTCTAAAATCAATTAAAACAGTAAAATATGTATATAAAATGATATTTTTCCCCATATCATTCAGAGCATTTTGATTATCTGGTGAGGGAGTTGTTTGTTTGATCATTATCTAGAGATCTCTGCTTCTTGTTGTTTGTTTGATCATTATCTAGAGATCTCTGCTTCTTGTTGTTTGTTTGATCATTATCTAGAGATCTCTGCTTCTTGTTGTTTGTTTGATCATTATCTAGAGATCTCTGCTTCTTGTTGTTTGTTTGATCATTATCTAGAGATCTCTGCTTCTTGTTGTTTGTTTGATCATTATCTAGAGATCTCTGCTTCTTGTTGTTTGTTTGATCATTATCTAGAGATCTCTGCTTCTTGTTGTTTGTTTGATCATTATCTAGAGATCTCTGCTTCTTGTTGTTTGTTTGATCATTATCTAGAGATCTCTGCTTCTTGTTGTTTGTTTGATCATTATCTAGAGATCTCTGCTTCTTGTTGTTTGTTTGATCATTATCTAGAGATCTCTGCTTCTTGCATTCTATTTGATATGGGATGCATTTTCGCTCAGCTTCATCGGATACAACTCCTCCTAATTTCCCATAATCACCACAGTTTTACCTTCATATCACAAGCTATTCCCTTCATAGTGCACTTGACTGGAGCCACATAGGTCAGAAGTAGTGCTCTAAATAGGGAATAGGGTGTCATTTGAAATGAGGGATATGTGTGCAAGAGGAAGCAGGAGGAGATGTGTGGGATACCGTGATATATCGTGAGATACATCTTTTCAGAACATGACAGGGTCACATTCAGTGAGGTGCAACATTACAGAACATCCAGATAGAAATGTATTATGTAGAATAGACACGCTTCTCTGTCATGTGGAATAGGGAATCACATCAGCTCTATATAAGTCATCTCTATCTGTAACCTTCAGAGCATTGCACCCTCCTGAAGGAGTTGGGAAGACGTTAGGAGTGGCAGGGCCTGGCAGGTATTTATGTAAATACTCACTCTGTGTCCCTTCATTCCAGGAAGTCCAGGAGTTCCGGGGAATCCACGAGCACCCTACAGAGGAGGGAGAGAAGAGGTTAGAAAAACTGTGTCTCTTTCTCTGCATGTTTTAAGTGATAACACTTAGTGGGTTCATGCATATTTAGTGTCAAATGTAATTTAGTTAACAAATCTGTCAGCTCTGGACATTGCCCTTACCTGAGTTCCGGGGCCACCTCTGTCACCAGGCTTGCCAGGTCTGCCGTTGTTACCCTACAAGTGAACAGACAAGCTGCATTAGATGTGTATACTGTAGGTCCACTATCATGAAAGAATTTGTAGCATGTAGATTTTCCACATTCACTTATCGCCCCAGTAGGCAAGTAGTGCCACAGTTAATTATTTAAAAAGTTAGACCAAAATAACGCAGATGATTTTAACTGTTTACTTACGTCCTCACCAGGCTTGCCAGCGGATCCAGGGGGTCCACGAGCACCAATGGCGCCCTTGGATGAGAGAGAGGTCTCAGGTCAGAGGTCAGGGTTCAGGGTTAAGGTCACAGTCACATTCTAAGTTCTGGGTTCTAAGTTATAGATTGCCTTTCTGTGTAGTAGTGTCAATTAGTAAAAGGCTTGATGATTAGTTGACTAATGGAATTAGGTGTGCCAGTTTAGGTTAGAGTTTCCATGAGAGAGTTATCTTACAGTCTGTCCGGGTTCTCCAGGCTCTCCAGCGTGTCCTGTGAATCCTTGGGGTCCCTGTTGATGGGAAGACACATCAGTGAGCCATTTTGTCCAAATGAGACATAGAAATAAAACAACAATATCAGTTAGGTGTAAGGAGCAGAACCAGGAGTTATTCCATCCTGACCATGTGACCTGACCAGGGAAAACAGGGGATTTTTACTGATCAGGTCACTTAGTCAAGAAGTCCTCCTGGCCTTTGTGTTGAGTTTATATGAGAGAAAGACACAACATTGAGTCATTTGACATATTACATTAGTGAACTACTTACAGGGGATCCGGGAGGTCCGTTGGGTCCTCTAGATCCCATTAAACCCTGAGGAGAGAAAGACAAATCACATTCAAATAAGATCAAACAAAAGCACCTACATCATTTCAATACTGTTCAATGGAAGTGCACATCCAATTTAGATATAAATCAGTGTATGGGGGAATGCAATTGGAAATATGGCAACCCAAAAACGTTTGCATAAAATCGGGGAACGCATGCCTATAAAAATCGAGAAATGTATGAGATCTGAAATGAAATGTATGAGATCTTATCTGAAATGAAATGTATGAGATCTTATCTGAAATGAAATGTATGAGATCTTATCTGAAATTAAATCTTAAAGGATTTGGGAGGAAGGGGAATACAATTTGAAGAGAATAAAAGGGTAATACAACTATTCATGTTTACCCAATTGGTATTCTATTAGTAAACACTTAGCTATGTATCTATTGGTAAACACTTAGCTATGAGAGGGGTCACAGCAACAGATGAAGAAATAACTGCAGTGCACCTATCATGTCCAGAGTTTGGTGTAATATTCTGGCAGCTGCTCCATGCAGGACGATGAAGAGGTTATGATCAGTGCATGATCTACAATGATCTATTCCACAACGTTGTTTCTGGCTGAATTCCAATATAGACCCATAGGCACTGAGAAGATTAGGAATAGGTAGAAGCCTTACGGTTATAACTCTACCTTGCCCTCTCATAGGCCAGGTGGAATTTTCACAACATTACTTGCTTACATCCATCTTATCAGATCCACACAAGTGCCTAGGGGCCAGGGGCTAGGCAAGGGCTAGTGCCAAGGGTATATGCCTATGGGCTAAGCAGGGACAGTGCCAAGGGGTTAGGGGTGAGGGTTTAATTTGGGGTTAATTCATGGTCACACTCTCCCTCTTGAATTTGGGGCCTCACCATTGGTCCAGGTCCGGGGTCACTGCCCTTTCCTCCATCAAACTGAGCAGCAAAGTTCTGGCAAAAGAAAAAAGGGACACAAATCATTAGCACACACATTAACAAGGAATAAAAGCCATGTTCAGGTAATTATGATAATATACATGTATTGTGACAAATAATAATTGCACAGTAGTCATAAATTCCATTGGTTAATCCCATATATTCGGTTGAGGGTCTTGAGACATGAGAGTAGTAGTCCTTAGTGTCAACCATGATGAACCACACTGAACAATACTAACAAACTGTACCAGTATTGAACATTTATTTTTGGTCTAAAACAAAATAATCTCATAATATAAACTCACTGGAACCTACATTCACCATGTCATGTGTGTAATAACATGGTAGTAACTATGTAACAACAGCACTGGCAGCCATGTTTATGTTTTACTGTGTCACAGGGTCATCGTGGGGTCAAAGGGTCATAGGCCACAGGGTCAAAGGTCAACAGGGTATCAGTTCATCAGGGCATGAGGTCATGGGGTCAAGACCACCCAATTGAACCCATCCCTAGTGAGTAAGGCACACTTTGAACACTTAACATGGCTGATTTGAAAGAGGAACCAAGTGCCATGCCTGATAAACACACCAGAGCAGATGGGTGTTGTTGGGTGAAAAATGTCTGCCATATAGGTGAACTTACTCCTCCAAGTCCAGGGGGACCAGGGGGGCCGGCAACCCCGGGGAGTCCAGGTTTACCATCTCTTCCATTAGGACCTTGGGGACCCTATCAGACAGAGAGAGAGAGACAGAGAAATACTTATTATTAAAGAAAGTCTGAGCTAAAATACTTTATATTCTATACATATTTCTGTTATTGTTGATGTTGTTTATGATGACTTTCTATTTCAGTTTTGTTTTCTGTTTTGTTTTCTGGTGTGATTGCACTGTCCTGCACTGTCCTGTGACATACTGTAAGTGCCATACCGTACACTATAGACAAACAGGAAAACATATTACATAAGCACAATTATTACAAAATTGGTATGATTTACATAATGATGTATAATTTATTTAAAATCATATAAAATATGTAATTGCTAATATGTTCAGAATATATCTGGGTAAAAATACATCCAATAATATTGTTGTCAACATCGAGGATCTAGGTCTCTGTGCCATGACAACAAGTGGGGAGGCAATGTAGCCCTCTCAGAAATTTGCATTTAAACAAGTGTAGTGACTTACAGACACATAACATACAACCTCTACACACCAAAGGAAAATTACAATAATTATTGAACAAGGAAAATGTCAAAGCATTTTAAAGTTCACACAAAACAGCTGTGTTTTCTTTGCTTACCCTGTCACCTCGAGGCCCCTTAGCTCCTCTTGGGCCCTATGGTGGGAAAATATCTCAATCAGACAAACATACAAGACAGATGACTCAAATATACATTTTAAAAGCTTATCAGTGCCTCTAGCAAAGCAGGTCATAGACCCTAATCTCAAATGAATGATTGCATCAATGTTAATAAATGTATAGCATTTGAAGGTAGTATCACATTATGTGTCATAATGTATACGTATGTGTACATAATGTGTACATAAACTTGACCTTACGGTTTAAGGACAAGCATATCCACACATTAACTTTACTGTATGAGTCAACAGTGCATGCTGACTAGGCCTCAACATTTGATCTTTGACCTTTGAGCCTGAGCCTCAAAGTTCAGATATGCCACACTTTTCTATACTAGTAAATGACACATAAGAACATGTTGTTTGCTCACCTTGAGTCCCCCCTAGATAGAAAATAAGATAAATAAATATAAGATTTATTTATTCAGTCTTTTCCCCCACATTTCTTATGTCATTCAACGTGTAGGCTATATCAACTGAATATCAGCTTTTTTCATCCCTCTTATTTGCCAACAAAGCATATTAGTTGCCAGTGTCATTAAACATTATTGCATGCATACATGTATATTATAAGCCACATGCTCGTGCAGATAACTACAACAAATATCAAACACATAACATCACATACAGATCTAATGTTATCTTATTCACAATTGCAGAGAGATGTTTAAAAGAGCAGTATGGAGCTGGTTAACTAGCTGAATGCCAAATCCAGATTGATGTTGGATGACAGTAGGCTATGTAGGTGGATAGGCCAATCAGTCAATCAATCACTCCTAATCTATCATAATCAATTCACCTTATAGATCCACTGCTCCTTTAAAACATCAGAATGCCAATATAACTGCTGAGATACAATTTGTGAGCAATTTGTAGCAATCTCAACTATACCAGGCAATTCTGAACAGGCCAAACTTACTTCATACTGTAAAAAATGTCTGATAAAATAAACATGACCATGGTCCATTCCAAATCGAGTTATCATAGAAGGAGTTCTGATCTAGGATCAGGTCCCCCTTGTCCAATAATATTTTTTGTTAGGATTTAAAAGGATAGACTGATCCTAGATCAGCACTTCTCTGAGTCTTAGTGAATACGGGCCTGGAATGTATCTGCAATGTTTAGCTTTCAAACCTTTTCCTGATTCTATTAAAGGACATCTTGTGCCCAGTGGCCCCATGGGTAAACCAGCACCAGCACAGGCGGTTTTAACTTTCACTGACACTACCCCTGACCAATAGGACCCTCACCTATTCATTGGCAGAAAGTGAAGTAAAAAGGGAGAGCCTAAAATGAAACTGTAACAGTCTGCTATAGTTGAGATGGCTCAAATTGCCAACAGAGGGAACTTTCCACCGAATATCAGCTGGAATTTGGAACAGACAAGAGGCAAAAGGTAAAATATCTTCTAAAAGCGGTTTGATAGATAATATCATGCACATGTACTAACCGCTGTGATGTTGCAATAAGGAGGAGGAAGAGGAGGAGGAGAGGAGGAAGAGGAGGAGAGGGAAAAAGGGATACTCAGTTAGAACATGATAACTTTAGGAAAAACAAATGTCTAAAATTTGAAGTACAATCGTTTTTTTGTTGTTGAAGCAATCTACATTTTTTATCCACTTTCTATATTCCAACCATTTGTTCAATTCAAGTTGCCCTCTTCTTTTCCTTCAGAGCAAATTACTGTTATGAATTCTATGATTATATAATATACACTGAACTGGATCTAATCAATGAAATGCAAGGGAGCTGACATTAGCCTATATCAAAATGTATGAATAAATGAATAAAGATTAGCATTAGATGCATCTAAAATCCTATCTGACAACAAAAAAAGTGAAAGTGATATCGAAGCTGGCCATATACATGTTCTAATCGAGTTAGTCAACACATTTGGGTTTCAGAAGGCCTGAGGTTTTCTTTAGGGCCCATAGTACTGTAAGCATTGGCTCAATACACACACTGCTAATAAACTAGCTTCTACAGTTAAGCAGCAGTTGTCTCTCAGGAATGTGTCTAAAAACCATTATAATCTTCTACATTGTTCACAACATCCCACTGACTGTTCATTTCAGTGTGAATCGAACACTAGCTAATGAGGCAAGCAGTCAGGTGAATACAGGTCTGTACTGCCACATCCCATAAGGACAACAACTTGGCATTGTGGTGGAGAGGAGATCAGAAATAAGTATTTTGTTTTTAGGTATGTGGATGCACAACTATAACTCAAGTGACAAGTTTTTTTACAATACCTGAGCAAATTATATCGTGTGCTATGCCATCCTATTCTGTTTCATTCCATCCTTCCCAATTTTATCCTATAAATGGCAACTTCATTTTTAGGAGTTCAATTTGGTCTAAATGACTAAATGAGTTGAATAAAGATTTAATCCAAGAACCTACGGGTGTGAGATCCAAGAACCTACGGGTGTGAGGATGTTAGAAGAACTATCATCTTATGTCGCTGGTGATGACCAATGATGAACTAAGCTTTTCCTGTATAAGCCTCAGTGGTGTCCTCAATCTGATGTGGCATAACAACTGGTTATTTACTCTACATTTGGTCCTGCCCTGCCGATGATGGAGTGGCATTGCACCTCCTCTGAAATACTGCGGTGTCAGGCCCTCACCACTAGAAGGCGCCTTTGGACACTAAAAATAATATAATCATGGAAAATATTGTTTCAATTTATAGTACTTGTAAATATAAATCAAATGTCATGTGTATTGCTTGAAACTAATGCTTTAT
Source organism: Salmo salar (assembly GCF_965601325.2). Classification (NCBI taxonomy): domain Eukaryota; kingdom Metazoa; phylum Chordata; class Actinopteri; order Salmoniformes; family Salmonidae; genus Salmo; species Salmo salar. The sequence goes on along the minus strand of NC_138304.1, from coordinate 91,948,598 downwards.
ATTCTTATAATACTGATAATAACTTTTTTTTACGAAATAGCCCTAGCCCTAACTATGCAAAACATTATCTTCCACAATGCCCAGAAAATAAGCCCTACATTGCACTAAGTAACTTCAATAATATGTAGAAATAATTATGGGATCGAAAATCAATTTTTTTGTTAAGATCTGTATGTATTTCTATAGAAAATAAATCGAAGAGGGTTGATGCCAAAAGGGATCCTGTTCAATATGACCACTGGGGGGCGGCCTTTCAATTCCCTATAATAAAAGTTAATTCCCTGGACTCCTGAAACAGTATGTACAACGCCCCAAACTTTTCATACTAGGAGTTTACAGATACATTCCATTTGTAGTCTAAATGTTGGTAGTTCCACTGGGCTAAAATCTATTCAAAATCACTAAATTAACAACTTCCTTCAAGGCCGTTAATTATTTTCATCAGGGCGTTTCTCTCTCTCTCTGAGACTAATCAAATTGACAATTGTATCCACGGAAGAATAATGAAGAATCCACCGAAATGACCAGGATCCGGTCGGTTTTATACGGGATAGCCAGAGGGAAGCACTCAAAATAACTTTTAGCTGTCCTCGGGTTGATTTCCAAGTAAGTTCCAAATAAAAACCGACCGGAGCATAAGAGTCCTCCCGAACTCTTAAAACGGGACCAAAAATCCTCGGTAAAACACAAAAAGCAGATATCAAACTTACATTGGCATGATGCTAGCAATGAAGTTACTGCAAGCAGCAACAGAATCCGGTTATCCACAAAGCTGAGCATGTCTAAGCAGACATGCAGACTCCTTGTGCTGCAGTGCCCTGTTTTAACTACTTCAAGCAGGCATACAGTTGTGGTGACTAGAATAACTCCAAGCTTGGAAACCTACTGCCGTGATGCTAGAATAATAAAGACTAATCAGTCCTATTTATATGGCAGGAGGTTCCTTTGTCTGCGTGTCAAGAGTTAGCCCCTGGACCAATAGGAGAAGTGAAATCCTATGACTCCCATCCCATCCCAGCCCCAATAAGTCATGTGGTCCTACATCTCCAGCCTTCCCTCAGAAACGTTGGCAATGCTTCGGCGATGATGACGAGTGCAACCGTTTAATTAGATCCATTCTTGAGGACGTGGACAATGTAGACGTTTTAAAAGGAGCAAGACCTGCATTTTTTTCAGACTTTTTGTAAGGTGGTTCATCACACTGGACGTGTAGCCGAGAGGGAAGCGGTAGTCCAGTCAGTGCGTCGGGGCTGAGTGAGGGCGCGTTGGGCATCAGACTGTCACCTTGCGCTTTGCCCGGTTCGGGTCTGGTGCGTAATATGTCCAGTGCGGTGCGCGCAGTAATGCATGGGCACCGGGGACTTGCATCTCTTTCAATAGGATTTAAAGAAGCAAGTGCCATACAGGGAGAGGATGCAAGAGATGTTTCTTTTTTTATAACTCATTTCATTTCGAAGTGTCTGTTTGTACTTCAAGTTGTACTTTACCGCGGATTTAGCTTATATTTGACTTATTTTCCACAAAAGCCATCTGTATTCACTTTATTTAATGAAATTATGCTTTGTTTATTATAATCATTATTTACTGTTTGCACAATCATTTAACTGACTTAACACACAGGCCTCTGCCTGACAACATTGTAAAGCTTCCCTAAATGGTCTAAATTACTCCTAGCTAAAACACAGCAATTTCATCTAATCAAAGCAGAACATTTATGAATAGCATTTAGTTTCCAAACATTTGACATGTCTATCTGAGTGAATAAAATCCCACATTTAATGACAGATCACCCCCAAGCAACATTCATTACAGTAGAGTGTATGAGTTTTGCTGCTATAAATGATAACACATCTGTTAATGAATGAATACATTATAACACAGGTGTTGGTGGATCCGGTACTCAAAAGGTACTAAGCCCTATATTTAGGAAGAGCCTGTGCATTACCATGGAATGAAAAGGAGGTAGTCGACACCTTAGATGGGAGTAAACAAAGGGCAGGTGAGAGGGATCTAATTTCAGATGGCCACATGACCAGACATGTCAGTAGTCACATTACTACCTCAATATTGCTATCTGTACCTCTCACAGTCACTTGGCCTCTTTAAAGATTTAGCACATTAAAGATGTTGATATTATCTTACATTGAATAGTAAATACATGGTTACTATAAAGACTGACATGTCCTTTCCACATCAAAGTTGTGAAAGTCTATATATGTATATCATTTATGGAAGCTGCATGCCCTGTAAAGTAAAACAGACATAGTTTAATGTAGTTTGGAAAGAATCAAAAGTAGGCTAGAAAGACTGTTCTCTCTGAGAAGAAGAGTGAATCACACATCACAGACACTCCAAAGACACACACTCCTACAATAGGACTTTATATGTCCCCTTAGAGAAATGAGGGTCTGCTTCGTATGGCTGTCGTGTTCAACTTCACCAGAGAGGAAAATGATTACAGTAACATCTATACAGATTCTCATATCAGAAATACTCATATGTTCTAACTTGATCAAACTTACCACAGTTGCCAACGGTTTGGCAGTTATATGTTTTACAAGTGTCGGCCCATATCCTGACTCTCTCTTGATGACATTCGTGGCCTTTCTCCACCCTGACAATATTCCACTTGTATTGTCATGTGCTGGTTTATTAATTGTGTTCATGTATTGATTCTTGCATTTAAACCGTTATTCAACCAGAAGTCAAACAAGAACACAGTTATTTGCAACGAAGCAGATATCATTTACAAGATGCCCTATTTTCAATTAGGAATACCACCTCTGATATCTGTGCTATCCCGAATAAGCCCAGGCAGTGCTAACAATATAGGAAGATGTGGACCATGCACTGTAATGATGCCAACAGTCTTAAAACAGAGAAAATTAATTGGGTATGAGTGTTGGGGCCCTAATCTAGTTAGTAATGTAGCCTAGTCTGCCTCAAAATGCCCGAAGCACTGCTCTTCTTTTTCCATGGGCCTCCCCTCTCCTCCCTGAGCAGTGCCAGAAAAAAATGAGTCATCACTGGAATAGCCAGACAACCCATACTCAACTCTCTCCCAGAGTGAAAGGAGAGGAGAGATCAGAGAGGGGAGGGCGAGTGCTGCTGGGATGAAATGTGTTTGAAAGATGGCTGCACGCCCAATGCACTGCAGCTGAACATGGCTCATGTTCTCTGACTGAGACGCTGGAAATCTTGATCTACTTTGAGATCAGCCTGCAGCCATGAATATGAAATGAAAGATCCTCCCTGCCTGCAAGACTCCAGTATCTTTTCATTATGACAGACACAACAATAGTGGCTACGACTCTACTGTAGTTGACAACAATTACAGGACTACGTGTAAAAACATTACTCCTTGTTTGAGTAGTATTTAGAACAAGAGTTCTGTTGATATCTGTGTGTAGTGTTTGACCCGTCTGAACATCAAGCATCAACAACCAGGAGTTGAATCAAAAGATGCTCATAAAGGCCAAAGTCAAGTCAAGACCTAATACAGAGGAAGAGACACACGGGAGACACTGGGGCCACAGTGTCTCCCGACCACTCCTGTCTCAGCATCCAGTACTTATGCTGCAGTAGTTTATGTGTCGGGGGGCTAGGGCCAGTCTGTTATATCTGGAGTATTTCTCCTGTCTTATCCGGTGTCCTGTGTGAATTTAAGTATGCTCTTTCTTTCTTTCTTTCTTTCTTTCTTTCTTTCTTTCTTTCTTTCTTTCTTTCTTTCTTTCTTTCTTTCTTTCTTTCTTTCTTTCTTTCTTTCTTTCTTTCTTTCTTTCTTTCTTTCTTTCTTTCTTTCTATCTTTCTTTCTTTCTTTCTTTCTTTCTTTCTTTCTTTCGGAGGAGGAGGAGGACCTGAGCCCTAGGACCATGCCTCAGAACTATCTGGCCTGATGACTCCTTGCTGTCCCCAGTCCACCTGGCCGTGCTGCTGCTCCAGTTTCATCTGTTCTGCCTGCAGCTATGGCATCCTGACCTGTTCACTGGACATGCTACCTGTCCCAGACCTGCTGTTTTCAACTCTCTATAGACAGCAGGAGCGGTAGAGATGCTCTGAATGATCGGCTATGAAAAGCCAACTAACATTTACTCCTGAGATGCTGACCTGTTGCGCCCTTGACATCCACTGTGATTATTATTATTTGACCCTGCTGGTCACCTATGAACATTTGAACATCTTGGCCATGTTCTGTTATAATCTCCACCCGGCACAGCCAGAAGAGGACTGGCCACCCCTCATAGCCTGGTTCCTCTCTAGGTTTCTTCCTAGGTTCTGGCCTTTCTATGGAGTTTTTCCTAGCCACCGTGCTTCTACACTTGCATTGCTTGCTTTTTGGGCTTTTAGGCTGGGTTTCTGTACAGCACTTTGAGATATCAGCTGATGTAAGAAGGGCTTTATAAATACATTTGATTTGATGTACTGTATATGAGTCACCATAGGTGGTAATGCACCTTAGACATTGACTTTCACCAATAGTGAAATTCGAATAGTGAGTCACCATAGGTGGTAATGCACTTTAAACATTGATTTTCACCAATAGTGAAATTCGAATAGTGAGTCACCATAGGTGGTAATGCACTTTAAACATTGATTTTCACCAATAGTGAAATTCGAATAGTGAGTCACCATGTCTTGATAGTTGTTCAGACAAAAGTCTTTCTCAGAGGACTAGTGGATAAGACTTGTGTTCAAGTACTATTTAAAATAATTTCAAATACCTTATCTGGTTTTCCTGGCTTAATGGACCAATAGAATAGTCCCAAAATAGTAAACCCCGCACATCTGGCACATCCAGGCAGCCAAAGCAAACGCTGAAAGAATTTGAAAGATTTTAAATCGAATTTGAGTCCAGGTCTCTATTGGATAGTGGATAGTGGTTGTCTGGTCCAGCCTAAAGCACTGGAATGTGAGGTTTCCTAAGGGCCAGAGAGTTTATCACACAGTTGAAAATCTCCCCAGGATTCCCAACTGTTTCCCTTCAAACATTAATGCAACAATCAGTCATCACTCAACTATGTCCGGTCTGTGTTTGAGGACTATGTGAAGATTTCTCTGACCTATAAAAACTAAACATTGCGTTTAATTCCTGAGTGTGGTACATGTTGGTCACAGATGGGAATTAAATGTCCACAGTATAAATTATATATTTTAAAGTATATATTTTGCCCTTTCATTTGAGTGGGTGAAACATTCCCTCTGATTTTCATCCCCTTGTAGCACATAATTGATCACTTTAATGTAATTGATTAGCTAAAGAGTTCCAGTCTAAACTCCACATTCTCTCCTACTATAAGTTAACATCGAGAATTCCCTCATTCTATTCTTCTTGCTGTCGGCCATTTTGCTGAAAGGTTTCTTTTTCTTTTCCACTGTTGCCTCCAACCTCTATCTCTGTGTCAGGCTTGCCAGAACTGCCTGTAGTCAGATTCCAGATGTTCTGTGTTCTGATTGGCTAGCATCAGCGTCTCGTCTCGCTGGCCCCTATCACGGTGTCTCATATTTCCTACAGATCCAGAAGCAGGCGCTGAGGATTATGGGATGGATGAATACCTCTAAGCCACCTGCCAGCTGGTACACGAGAAAAAAGCTAGAGAAAATCTTATAAGACATGACTTTCATCAGTTTTAAATGATGTAGCTTGGATGCCAAAACTACAAAATAAATTATACTCAAAGTATACATAGGACTCGTTGATATGCATCTACTAAAACAACCTGGTTAATTGGGTAGGAACATTTCTTCTGCAGCCTCAAACTTTCATTAGTAAAAGGAAACAAGACATCAACCTATGATCTGTTTTAAAGCACATTCTGTTTGACAATGGATACAATAGTGTGTGTTGAAACACCAATACGTTTTCATACACACAAGACATACTCACAAAGGATGCCTGCAGGGGGCCTATTTAAGACCGCCAGTAGAGCTGATTCTTAGTTCCTGAACCTGACTGTGTTGTTAGAGTGAATATTTAGCCTGGGGTATCCCCTGTATACTCCCTCACACTCCTTCCTCTAAGCACTGGGGCTGACACTCATTGACACACCCTAAGGAGGCATGCCTAATGAACCCATGAACCATTCTCCGCTGCTCCTCTCTCAGACTTATAGGGAGGGGCTGGGTGGGGTTATCTTGTTACCTTCCACAGGTAACAAAAACACTGTTTAACTGGTGTGTTTAAGACACTCTAAGAAAAAATAGTTCCAAAAGGGTTCCATATGACAACCCTTTTTGGTTCCAGGCGGAAATCTTTCGTGTTCCATGTAGAACCCTCTGGGGAAAGGGTTCATCATGGAACCCTATAAACACACCAGTTAAACTGTTTTTGTTACCTGTGGAAGGTAACAAGATAACCCCACCCAGCCCCTCCCTTCCTATAAGTCTGAGAGAGGAGCAGCTGGAATCAAAAGGGTTCTATCTGGAACCAAAAGGGTTCTTCAAAGGGTTCTCCTATGGGGACAGCCAAAGTACCCTTTAAGGTTCTAGACAAGAGTGTATAGCAGTGACTTTGTGAGATCATGTTGGTTTAAGATTGATTTCACATTGGGGGAAATTAGAATTTCACATTGGGGGAAATGTGTGATGCATAGAACACAATGTTCAAAAGAAATGGATGGCATAAGAAAGCATGAACAGTTATTTTGATTGTGTGATTGATTTCTTCCTTTGAGCCAACATTGTTTGACATTTCAAGAACTTGAGACTATAAGGTTCTATCTGCATTTCTGTCAAAATCTGCATTTCTGTCAAAATGTAGTTATTAGCTGTCACGATCGTCTAAAGGAGTAGACCAAGGCGCAGCATACTTAGAGTTCCACATGTTTAATAAATATGAAACTCACCAAAACAATACAGATGAAAACGAAGCGTGACGTTCTGGGCTGCTTACAGGCAGCTACACAAACACAAGATCCCACAAAGCACAGGTGGGAAAAGGCTGCCTAAGTATGATTCCTAATCAGAGACAATGATAGACAGCTGCCTCTGATTAGGAACCATACTCGGCCCAAAACAAAGAAATACAAAAACATAGAAAAAGGAACATAGAACGCCCACCCTAGTCACACCCTGGCCTAACCAAAATAGAGAACAAAACCCTCTCTATGGCCAGGGCGTGACAGTACCCCCCCCAAAGGTGCGGACTCCGGCCGCAAAACCTGACTCTAAGGGGAGGGTCCGGGTGGGCCTTCCTTACGGCGACGGCTCTGGTGCGGGACGTGGACCCCGCTCCACCTTCGGCTTGGCCCACTTAGGTGGCGCCTCTGGAGTTGGGACCCTCGCCGCTGACCCCGGACAGGCGGGTGACTCTGGCGGCTCCGGACAGGCGGGCGACTCTGGACAGGCGGGCGACTCTGGCAGCTCCGGACAGGCGGGCGACTCTGGACAGGCGGGCGACTCTGGCGGCTCCGGACAGGCGGGCGACTCTGGCGGCTCCGGACAGGCGGGCGACTCTGGCGGCTCCGGACAGGCGGGCGACTCTGGCGGCTCCGGACAGGCGGGCGACTCCGGATTGGCGGGCGGCTCCGGACTGGTGGGCGGCTCTGGCAGCTCCGGACTGGCGCTGGGCGCAGGCACAGGATTCACCAGGCTGGGGAGACATGCAGGAGGCCTGGCTCTGGGCGCAGGCACAGGACTCACCAGGCTGGGGAGACATGCAGGAGGCCTGGCTCTGGGAGCAGGCACAGGCTTCACCAGGCTGGGGAGACATGCAGGAAGCCTGGCTCTGGGCGCAGGCACAGGACTCACCAGGCTGGGGAGTACATGCAGGAGGCCTGGTTCTGGGCGCAGGCACAGGACTCACCAGGCTGGGGAGACATGCAGGAGGCCTGGCTCTGGGAGCAGGCACAGGATTCACCAGACTGGGGAGACATGCAGGAGGCCTGGCTCTGGGAGCAGGCACAGGACTTGCAGGAGGCCTGGCTCTGGGCGCAGGCACAGGACTCACCAGGCTGGTGAGACATGCAGGAGGCCTGGCTCTGGGAACAGGCACAGGACGCACCAGGCTGGGGAGACTTGCAGGAGGCCTGGCTCTGGGAGCAGGCACCGGACTCACCAGGCTGGGGAGACTTGCAGGAAGCCTGGCTCTGAGCGCAAGCACAGGACTCACCAGGCTGGGGAGTACATGCAGGAGGCCTGGTTCTGGGCGCAGGCACAGGACTCACCAGGCTGGTGAGACATGCAGGAGGCCTGGCTCTGGGAACAGGCACAGGACGCACCAGGCTGGGGAGACTTGCAGGAGGCCTGGCTCTGGGAGCAGGCACCGGACTCACCAGGCTGGGGAGACTTGCAGGAAGCCTGGCTCTGAGCGCAGGCACAGGACTCACCAGGCTGGGGAGTACATGCAGGAGGCCTGGTTCTGGGCGCAGGCACAGGACTCACCAGGCTGGGGAGACATGCAGGAGGCCTGGCTCTGGGAGCAGGCACAGGCTTCACCAGGCTGGGGAGACATGCAGGAGGCCTGGATCTGGGAGTAGGCACAGGACGCACCAGGCTGGGGAGACATGCAGGAGGCCTGGCTCTGGGAGCAGGCACAGGACTCACCAGACTGGGGAGACATGCAGGAGGCCTGGCTCTGGGAGCAGGCACAGGACTTGCAGGAGGCCTGGCTCTGGGCGCAGGCACAGGACTCACCAGGCTGGTGAGACATGCAGGAGGCCTGGCTCTGGGAACAGGCACAGGACGCACCAGGCTGGGGAGACTTGCAGGAGGCCTGGCTCTGGGAGCAGGCACCGGACTCACCAGGCTGGGGAGACTTGCAGGAAGCCTGGCTCTGAGCGCAGGCACAGGACTCACCAGGCTGAGGAGACATGCAGGAGGCCTGGGTCTGGGAGCAGGCACAGGATAGACCGGGTCCTGGAGACGCATTGGAGGTCTGGAGCGCACGGCCTGCACAACCCGTCCTGGCTCGATGCCCACTCTAGCATGACACTTGCGGGGGGCTGGCCTATAGCGCACCGGGCTATGAGTGCGCACTGGAGACACCGTGCGCTTCACAGCATAACATGGTGCCTGACCAGTACCACGCTGCTTCCGGTAAGCACGGGGAGCTGGCTCAGTTCTCCAACCTGACTCTGCCACACTCCCCGTGTGCCCCCCCCCAAATTTTTTGGGGGAGATGCCTCTCGGGCTTCCTTGCCAGCCGTGTTCCCTCATACCGTTGCCGTCGGTCCTTTTCTCTTGCTGCCTCCGCTCTTCTGAGTGCCTCTACCTGTTCCCATGGGAGGCGATCCCTTCCGACCAGGATCTCTTCCCAAGTGTAGGATCCCTTGCCGTCCAGGATGTCCTCCCATGTCCAGTCCTTTCTCTCCCTGGCCCAGGATCCTTGCTCCTCCTGGGCACGCTGCTTGGTCCTTCTTTGGTGGGATCTTCTGTCACGACCGTCTAAAGGAGTAGACTAAGGCGCAGCATACTTTGAGTTCCACATGTTTAATAAATATGAAACTCACCAAAACAATACAGACGAAAACGAAGCGTGACGTTCTGGGCTGCTCACAGGCAGCTACACAAACACAAGATCCCACAAAGCACAGGTGGGAAAAGGCTGCCTAAGTATGATTCCTAATCAGAGACAACGATAGACAGCTGCCTCTGATTAGGAACCATACTCGGCCCAAAACAAAGAAATACAAAAACATAGAAAAAGGAACATAGAACGCCCACCCTAGTCACACCCTGGCCTAACCAAAATAGAGAACAAAACCCTCTCTATGGCCAGGGCGTGACATTAGCCTTGTTCTGTTCAATGTTCTCTACCCATAGAGTACTCTAAATACCCCCAATTGATGTTGTTAAGTTGAAAAGAATACAAGATAACAATTGCTGGCACCATTCAAACCAATGAGGGTTCGGAACTTTAACGCCAATGATCCAATAATCCTGTTTTTGCAGATATAACCTTATTAGTCTTAAACTCTTGATTTTATATGTGTAGATGCACGTAGGCAAAGTCAGGGTCACAAACAGCAGACAGGTCCAGAGCAGGGCCGTAACCAGGGTCTGAGTTTTTGTGAGATTTTTAGAAAGTTGAAGCTCATTTACTGCATTTCTATACAGTTTAAAAACTGTAAAATGCTTTTTGGAGAACAGAAAAAACAACCCCAGCCATTATCACATTGGTTGCTGTAGCTTCCTTCACCTCAGTCCATCTACAAACTCACAGCCTGTTAGCTATACCATTAGCTGCTATACAGTAACTTACATTAATGTGTAGCAGTAAAAACTAGAATTTAATACCTACAGTACAGAAGGATCTGTTAGCAAAAAAAATATTTTATTAACAAAAAGTGAACCTGTTTGGGATAGGGGGCAGTATTTTCATGGCCGGATAAAAAACGTACCCGATTTAATCTGGTTACTACTCCTGCCCAGAAACTAGAATATGCATATAATTAGTAGATTTGGATAGAAAACACTCTAAAGTTTCTAAAACTGTTTGAATGGTGTCTGTGAGTATAACAGAACTCATATGGCAGGCCAAAACCTGAGAAGATTCCATACAGGAAGTGCCCTGTCTGACAATTTGTTCTCCTTCTGGGGTATCTCTATCAAAAATACAGCATCTCTGCTGTATAACGTGACATTTTCTAAGGCTTCCATTGGCTCTCAGAAGGCGCCAGAAAGTGGAATGACGTCTCTGCAGTCTCTGGGCGAAAAACAGCAGGAGTTTTTGTGAGTGGTCAGGCAGGGAACAATGACACTGGAGATGCGCGTCCACGAGATGACTCCATGTTTTTCTTTCAGTCTTTGAATGAATATAACGTCACCCGGTTGGAATATTATCGCTATTTTACGAGAAAAATAGCATAAAAATTGATTTTAAACAGCGTTTGACATGCTTCGAAGTACGGTAATGGAATATTTTGAATTTTTTTGTCACGAAATGCGCCCGCGCGTCACCCTTCGGATAGTGACCTCAACGCATGGACAAAACGGAGCTATTTCAATATAACTATGGATTATTTCGAACCAAAACAACATTTGTTGTTGAAGTAGAAGTCCTGGGAGTGCATTCTGATGAAGAATAGCAAAGGTAATCAAATTTTTCTTATAGTAATTCTGGGTTTAGTGAGCACCAAACTTGGTGGGTGTCAAATTAGCTAGCCTGTGATGGCCGAGCTATCTACTCAGAATATTGCAAAATGTGCTTTCGCCGAAAAGCTATTTTAAAATCTGACACCGCGATTGCATAAAGGAGTTCTGTATCTATAATTCTTAAAATAATTGTTATGTTTTTTGTAAACGTTTATCGTGACTAATTTAGTAAATTCACCGGAAGTTTGCGGTGGGTATGCTAGTTCTGAACATCACATGCTAAAAAGCAGTTTTTTGATATAAATATGAACTTGATTGAACAAAACATGCATATATTGTATAACATCATGTCCTAGGAGTGTCATCTGATGAAGATCATCAAAGGTTAGTGCTGCATTTAGCTGTGGTTTTGGTTTTTGTGACATATATGCTTGCTTTGAAAATGGCTGTGTGATTATTTTTGGCAGGGTACTCTCCTGACATAATCTAATGTTTTGCTTTCGCTGTAAGGCCTTTTTGAAATCGGACAATGTGGTTAGATTAACGAGAATCTTGTCTTTAAAATGGTGCTAAATAGTCATATGTTTGAGAAATTGAAGTTATAGCATTTTTAAGGTATTTGTATTTCGCGCCATGCTCTACCATTGGATATTGGTGAGGCGTTCCGCTAGCGGAATGTCTGTCCCTAACAGATTTAACAAATGAATTTGCTTGACAGATTTTTTTGTTGTTGTTGCAGGTTTACAGTTAATTTCCCACAATTCTACACATTTTGCCATGGGGTTTGGATAATATTTTGAAGTTAATGCTAATTTCCAAAATTTCTATACATTTTGTCATTGGGTTTGGATAATTTTTTGAAGTTAATGCTAATTTCCTACATTTCTACACATTTTGCCATGGGGTTTGATGTTTTGGCGGTGTCGAAGGTGTAACTGAGCTGGAGCTGTCAAATCGGTGAGCAGTTTCTCTTGATCATTGTCACAAAGCCACACGTTAGAGATTCAGAACAAGAAAGTGTAGGCTATGCAGAATTAACAACGCTCAAATAAAAAAAATATTAAACTAAATACTGAGGATTTCTATCAGCCTAATCGAGGTGTAGATTACATCTCACATTCCAGTGTTCGAACTTGTAAACAAGGCTGCATGGGATTTATCTTAATGCGTCTCAGTGCAGCCAATGGCAATTTCCGCTTTAGATATAATGCCGGGAGCTGCTTGTGGATTTGACAGCTCTAACGCAGTTCCACCTCAGACACCGTCAAAACATCACCTATGCAGATGACGGCTAAAGTGGATCTGATTGAATCGGACCCTAATTTACCATTCTACAAAAAAATACTGAAATGGGCTAATTGAGTGGCTGTCAGTTAGTGAGTTACAGTACAGTGTAACAAGAGGAAAACAGCTGATGCAAAACTAAGTTTCAAAATTGAACCATGTTTATTCTACTATTCTAACTCTCAACAGCAAGTTGAGACCCTGACTGAGTCCCTAAAAACATGTTTTATTATTACCGAGGTCCGGACCTCATATGTAGTTATGGCCCTGAAAAGAAGTTCGCTATAGGGGGAGGGTGATGAGAGAGACACAGGGCAGAGAGAGAGTCAGTGATTAAAGAGGAGGAGCACACACTCCCATAATGATGGACTTATTTCACTGACTGGAGAGGGAGAGAGAGAGGAAAGAGCGAGAGAGAGAACTGGAGCGATAGAGAGAGAGAGGGGGGGGGGGGGGGGGAAACTGAGGAGAGAATAAAGCACAGCAGCAGTAAACAACAACCAGGGCGCCTGGGGTTTATAAATGCCAGGCTATGCTCCAAGACAGATATTATCTTTCTCAGCTCTGGACACTGTAGTGATGAACTTTCAATATGATATATTGAAGACAAGAATCTGCAAGGAAACGTCTACCGTGAAACTGTACTGAAGCAATATTCCTTCAAATTTCTGCTGGCAGCACCTTTTTGGCATTACTTGGATGCACTGTAGAATGCATGACATTTCAACAAGATGCAACTTTAGGTACTTAAGTCTACTATATAACAGTTATACTGTACCATCCTGTAAAAATTACTTGTTGCCTTTGCCCAAGATAGACCAAAAGTCAGTAATAGATTAGCAGCTGTACAATATTCCCCTGCATTCCTTTGATATCAGCGCAGTAGGTTCTCTGATAACGTACCTACTGTACTGTAGGAGGTTGCTGGCACATGCACCATCAAACAGTGTGTCAAAGAATTCAACGCATTAGACCAACAGGCCTGAGCACATATCAGAATGCTGGGGCCACTGCCATTCTGTTCCCAGCTCTACCTATATAGACCAGGAAGGAAGGAACCAGGGTTAAAAACTAGTAAAAAAACACCACACATTTTAAAGAGCGCTCATTTACTTTATATTCTTCAAATTACACAACTCCAAGTCCATAAGTGGCCTCTTCTACCTCCCCAATTCTCTCTCTCTCTCTCTCTCTCTCTCTCTCTCTCTCTCTCTCTCTCTCTCTCTCTCTCTCTCTCTCGCTCGCTCGCTCGCTGTCTCTCTCTCTCTCTCACTCTCTCTCAATCTCTTTCTCTCTCTCGCTGTCTCTCTCTCTTTCTCTCTCTCGCTGTCTCTCTCTCACTCTCTCTCAATCTCTTTCTCTCCCCTCTCCCTACCCCCCCCTCTCTCTCTCTCTCTCTCTCTCTCTCTCTCTCACTCTGTCTCTCTCTCCTCTTTCCCTCCCCCTCTCTCTCTCCCCCTCTCTCTGCTGCTTGTGGCTACCACATCTGCAGGCTGTTCCAATGGAACATATTTCTCTAAAATGCTTCAGAGCGCTGTTTCTAAGTGAGTGAGGGGGTTGGGGTTATTGAGGAGTTATTACCGTAGGATGAGGTGGGGGTAGGGCCTGTGAGTATAAAAATTAGTCAACATACATAAACATGGGTGAGAGCGGACTGGGAACACTTGATTGTCCTGTTGGAAGCTCAGAACACAGTTGTTTTTCGTCTCCAATGTTCTATGTTAAAAGGGCTCTTGGAGCCCTGCAGCTGTCTGAATTTTTGCTCATTGCATTGCTTGCTTTTCTGTAAGCTCACAGTCAAAGAAAATCGTTCACTTTGATTGGGAAAAATACCACCCAGGGTATCCAATGTTGATCCAACAACAAAATGCTAGCTATCCCTATCCCTGTCTGTGAGAGTTGAATTTTAGTGAGAGAACGTGTATGTCGTGAAAGAAAATCAAAGTTGGGAACCACCCTTGGTTCTGCCTAACACGTAGTTATCTTCCTCTGCGTCCACATGACTCATGGTCTGGTCAGCAAAGGCATAATAAACGTGACAGAAATATCCCCACACAATGTCACTGGAGTCCAGAGCAACAGGCAAATTGGTGGATAGCTCTGTCTGTGGTTTCAGAGAGAAAACCTGCAACGCATAATAGGATTGTCCAATAAAATATGCATTTATAAAAGTCTAGCGGTCATGAACAAATACAAAAAGGGCGTCTCAGTTCAAGTTCAAAGAATGTCAATGATTTTACAAGGGTTCAAGCCTTGCTATTGTCTTGCTGGACATCCAAAGACATGAGGTTCACATACTCTTTGGATATAAGGGTAGTTGGGGCAAGTTTGCTTGGATTGTTCCCACACTAGAGAGAATGTTTGCATTTTATCTATCCAAATTCTTACAGGTTGTGAGGATGTCTAAGTCAAAAACATAAATTAGCATGTCAGTGTCACTTATAGCCTCAGCCAGGTTGCTCAAGATTCACTTCGAAAATGCACGTCCATCCATATCCCGAGGACTTCGGGAGATGCCTTCAAAAGTGGCCACTAGGGGCAACATTGAGCGCTATTACATTTTTACATTTACATTTTAGTCATTTAGCAGACGCTCTTATCCAGAGCGACTTACAGTAGTGAATGCATACATTTCATACATTTTTTTTTTGTTGCTCTGTCACTTTTTTTTGGTACTGGCCCCCCGTGGGAAACAAACCCACAACCCTGGCGTTGCAAACACCATGCTCTACCACTGAGCCACAGAGAGTATTCACACCCCCTGACTTTTTCCACATTTTGTTGTGTTACAAAGTGGGATTAAAATAGATTTTATTGTCATTTGTTTCAACAATCTACGCAAAATACTCTGTAATGTCAAAGTGGAAGAAAAACTCTTAACATGTTTTATTTTTATTAATGCAAAATAAAACAAGAATATATATTTTAATTAGATAAGTATTCAACCCCTTGAGTCAATACACTACAGCTGTCTTTCTGAGTATGTCTGTAAGAGCTTTGCAAACCTGGATTGTACAATATTTGCCCATTCCTTTTTAAATTCTTCAAGCTCTGTCAAGTTGGTTGTTGATCATTGCTAGACAGCAATTTTCAAGTCTTGCCATAGATGTTCAAGATGATTTAAGTCAAAACTGTAACTAGGCCCACCATGAACATTCAATTTCATATTGGCAAGTAATTGGCCTTGCGTTTTAGGTTATTGTCCTGCTGAAAGGTGAATTAATTTCCCAGTGTCTGTTAGAAAGCAGACTGAACCAGGTTTTGCTCTAGGACTTTGCCTGTGCTTAGCACTATTCATTTTATTTTTATCCTCGTCCTTGCCAATGACAAGCATACCCATAACATGAAAGCATACCCATAACATGATGCAGCCACCACAATGCTTGAAAATATGAAGACTGGTACTCAGTGATGTGTTGTATTTGCCCCAAACATAATGCTTTGTATCAGTGGTGTAAAGTACTTAAGTAAAAATACTTTTTGGTGTATCTGTACTTTACTATTTATACTTGTGACACTTTTACTTTTACTCCACTACATTCCTAAATAAAATAATGTACATTTTATTCCATACATTTTCCCTGACACCCAAAAGTACTTGTTACATTTCGAATGTTTAGCAGGACAGGAAAATGGTCCAATTCACACACTTGGTCATCCCTACTGCCTCTGATCTGGAGGACTCACTAAACAGAGAACATCCCTGGTCATCCCTACTGCCTCTGATCTGGAGGACTCACTAAACAGAGAACGTCCCTGGTCATCCCTACTGCCTCTGATCTGGAGGACTCACTAAACAGAGAACATCCCTGGTCATCCCTGTTGCCTCTGATCTGGCAGACTCACTTATTAACACAAATGCTTTGTTTGTAAATGATGTCTGAGTGTTGGAGTGTGCACCTAGCTATCCGTAATTTAAAAAAACAAGAAAACTGTGCTGTCTGGTTTGCTTAATATAAGGAATATTAAATGATTTATACTTTTACTTTTGATACTTAAGTATATTTTAGCAATAACATTTACTTTTGATCTAAAGTATATTTAAAACCAAATACTTTTTAACTTTTACTCAAGTAGTATTTTCCCACGTGACACGTCATTTTCTATAAAAGTATGATACTTTTTACACCACTGCTTTGTGTTCAGGGAAAAAGTTAATTTCTTAGCCAAATTTGTTGCAGTATTACTTTAGTGCCTAATTGCAAACAGGATGAAAGTTTTAGAATATTTTTATTCTGTACAGGCTTCGTTCTTTTCACTCTGTCATTTAGGTTAGTATTGTGGAGTAACTACAATGTTGTTGATCCATCCACAGTTTTCCTATCACAGCCATTTAACTATGTAACTGGTTTAAAATCACCATTGGCCTCATGGTGAAATCCCTGTGCGGTTTCCTTCCTCTCTGGCAACTGAGTTAGGAAGGACGCCTGTATCTTTGTAGTGACTGGGTGTATTGATACACCATCCAAAGTGTAATTAATAACTTCACCATCATAAAAGGGATACTCAGCGTCTGCTTTTTTTTTTACCCATCTACCAATACTTTAGCATTACCATCAAGTAGGCTTGGATTTTGCTAGTGCTTTGTGGATGGGGATAGCGGATGGGTGTAAGCTGCAAGCTCTGGCTCCGAGGGTTGCGTGTTCAATCCCAGTGCTACAGTAGACAGTCGTTTCTTTTGTTTAAACCTTTCCCAAACTTCAAATGCCAATTCCGTCACTTTCAACCTTATATTCATTATCTCCAGCACAATACCTAGTGTCTACATATGTGAAAACAGTGCATTTCTTTGATCTGTGGTTAAAAAGATAAAGTCCTAAAAAGTGCTTCTCGGTGACATCACAGGGTAGGATTAAAAGTACTAAAAACCGTGGACCTGCAGTGAGTTTCTAGCCAGATGGAGGGTATTTTCTTGCTCCCCACGTCATCCCAAATCTCATAGTGTTTGAAAATCATTGTTTTTTGTCATCAGGTAGAACTTTTAACTTTATATTTTTTTCTACAAAACGTAGAAATGTGAACGTTTTCACATATGTAGACACTGGTATTATGCTGGAGATGATGATGATGAGGATGAAAGTGGTGGGGTTGCCCTTTAAACCTTAACTTAACCATTCAGAATGAATGGTTATCCCAAACCTTAACTCTTAACTTAACCATTTGGAATGAGTGACAGAAGCGGTGCAACCCAGGGGGCAGCTGCAACAAGAGGAGCAACCCAGCGTGTCTAAAACAATTCACATTTTTACATTTGCAGCAACTTCAAAATGTGACTTTTGGATAAACATGTAAAAAACGTCTGGATCTGAAGTCAAATTGGTTAAACCGTGAAATCTTGTTGGCCTACCGTTTAAGTTGCGGTTCAAGTTCATGTCAATGATACAGTTTAAGTTCATGGAAAATTTGATGTAAAACTTGCTGCTTGAAACAAATTGCTACTTTTACCTTCATATAGGCTATGCAAAAAAAAATCTAACAATTTTACCAGTTGTTGTCCCCCATTAATTACTACACACATGATATTGCCAGCTGGCAGAGAAGAAATAACTATTGGATATAGCCAGCTGGCAGAGAAGAAATAACTATTGGATATAGCCAGCTGGCAGAGAAGAAATAACTATTGGATATAGCCAGCTGGCAGAGAATAAATAACTATTGGATATAGCCAGCTGGCAGAGAGGAAATAACTATTGGATATAGCCAGCTGGCAGAGAGGAAATAACTATTGGATATTGCCAGCTGGCAGAGAAGAAATAACTATTGGATATAGCCAGCTGGCAGAGAAGAAATAACTATTGGATATAGCCAGCTGGCAGAGAAGAAATAACTATTGGATATAGCCAGCTGGCAGAGAGAGAAATAACTATTGGATATAGCCAGCTGGCAGAGAGGAAATAACTATTGGATATTGCCAGCTGGCAGAGAAGAAATAACTATTGGATATAGCCAGCTGGCAGAGAAGAAATAACTATTGGATATTGCCAGCTGGCAGAGAAGAAATAACTATTGGATATTGCCAGCTGGCAGAGAAGAAATAACTATTGGATATAGCCAGCTGGCAGAGAGGAAATAACTATTGGATATTGCCAGCTGGCAGAGAAGAAATAACTATTGGATATAGCCAGCTGGCAGAGAAGAAATAACTATTGGATATAGCCAGCTGGCAGAGGAAATAACTATTGGATATAGCCAGCTGGCAGAGAAGAAATAACTATTGGATATTGCCAGCTGGCAGAGAAGAAATAACTATTGGATATTGCCAGCTGGCAGAGAAGAAATAACTATTGGATATAGCCAGCTGGCAGAGAAGAAATAACTATTGGATATAGCCAGCTGGCAGAGAGGAAATAACTATTGGATATAGCCAGCTGGCAGAGAAGAAATAACTATTGGATATAGCCAGCTGGCAGAGAAGAAATAACTATTGGATATAGCCAGCTGGCAGAGAGGAAATAACTATTGGATATAGCCAGCTGGCAGAGAGGAAATAACTATTGGATATAGCCAGCTGGCAGAGGAAATAACTATTGGATATAGCCAGCTAGCAGAGAAGAAATAACTATTGTATATTGCCAGCTGGCAGAGGAAATAACTATTGGATATAGCCAGCTGGCAGAGAGGAAATAACTATTGGATATAGCCAGCTGGCAGAGAGGAAATAACTATTGGAGGAATACTGGCAATTGGGAGAATATTAGGAGTCTGTTCATGAGTCAATTTATAATGGACGGTCAAATGAATGTAGGTTACAGTAGGATGTACTTACTGTACATAGGGCTCAGTATGGAATAGGTGTATGTGTCTGCAGTACCATGAAAGGGTTAAGTCAAGCCAAGGCAGTATGAGAGAAGTTGAACGCTGACATTTTTTCCATATTACGGCACACATGAGGAACAGATTTAAGTGAGTCCAGCTGTCTGGAGCGTCTCTCTGTATGCGCCTCAAATGGCACCCTATTCACTATGTAGTGCATTACCTTTGACCAAGACCCATAGCACTACATAGGGTGCCATTTGGATCACGGACTCTCTCACTGGCAATAGGGGGCAAGAAACACATTGACTGAAAGGCAGTCTGGACTGGGCTGGAAGATACAGGAGAGAGAAGAGACAATGTGCTCTATCCGTAACCAGCTTTATGAAAAAGAATTTAGAGCTGAAAAGATAAGTCCAATAGACATAGAACAGTAAAGTAAAGTAGATGGTTGTAAACGAGTGACTAATACTGTATTGAACTCCATAAACTTGCTAAATTACATCCATTTGTGATCCAATATTATGTGGGCGGTAGTGAGAGCTGGTGAGGTTGTTAAGGGGGTTAGGATGAGTCATAAGGGCCTGTTCTCATTGGTTGTGTCACAGCAACCGTGCTGTCTTTTTTAAAAGGTGGGAGGGAGGTTGCCATCAGGCTCCGCCTTCTTCGTCTGTACGCAAAAAAATCATGAGAGGGAAAGATGGCGTCATCATTAATATTAATGTTGATGGGAATCTGAGAACCTGCTCTTTGCCTCCTCCTATTCATTCTCTTTGATAACTCCTCCCCCTTTAAGTGGTTGCCTTGGTTTCTCCGCTCTCTTTTCATGTGTCTGGAATAGATGTTCATTGGCTCATTTTTCATGGAGTTGAGGTATTTTTCCCTCTATTTTTTACAATATGGAAAATGTTGTTGCCTGCCTGTCTCAGCGTCACATACCACAATAATATCCTTTCCACAACTTCAACTGCAGTGCTGCTGACCCTTCAGGGAAAGGCTCAGCCTTTAGGAAAGGGGGATACCTAGTCAGTTGTCCAACTGAATGTATTCAACTGAAATGTGTCTTCTGCATTTACCCCAACCCCTCTGAATCGGAGAGGTGCACAGGGCTGCCATAATTGACATCCACGTCTTCACCACCCTTGGAACAGTGGGTTAATTGCCTTGCTCAGGGGCAGAACGACACATTTTTACCTTGTCAGCTCAGGAAATCGATCTTGCAACCTTCTGGTTACTGGCCCAACGCTCTAACTGCCGCCCCATATTTACTTCAGACAATGTTGGAATATGGTGAAAATGTACCTTCATGAAAAAATAGAAAGCAGTGGGATGTTTCAGGATCATCCCCTTTCAAAGCCTTATCTTTTCTCACTCCCCAACACACACACACACACACACGCAAGCAAGCATGCACACGTTAAACACACCAAATCTGCTCCCCACCCCCACAGAGGGTCTCTTCTCTGCACCCAGATGTAAACAGCTGGAGAGGGTGGGTCACTGTCAAGAGTTATGGAGGGGAGGTCAGAGATGAGAAAAAACAACAACAACAAACCCCTGCATCAGCTCATGTTCCGCACCCATGCCTGACTTTAATTTCAACTTCCTGTTCACAACTGAAGGGTTCGTGGAGCCCGTGGAGACCCTAAAAGAAACTTCCTCATCTTGCACTTTCTTGTTGCCTCTCTCTCTCTCTCTCTATTTCCCCCTCTTTCTTTTTCTCTCTCTCTTTCTCTTGGTTGAGCAACCAATCCCATCTAGAGAAAATTCTTCCTTTTCACTCAGATGTCATTTAATCAATTGTCCCACAATCTAACAGCATGTCAAACTTTTCTCCTCCAACTTTCAACACAAGTACTGCATTATTGCATTGATGGACTCAGAGAAGAAACTCTATTGTCTGTTGCGATCTTATTTCATTGGAATGGACAGGAGCACATCACCCTTCACTCCTATTCTACCAAAGGAAACATTATAGAAAAGTCAAGTATAATTTGTGGCTTAGACTGGAAAGACCACAGTTGAGAGAATTCTACTTCTTTTCCACCAGCTCCATCTGAAAGTGCTGAGAGTGATATCCAACATCACCTCAAATTCACCAATGTTGTTAAGTTTTGATTATGAGGTAGGTGAAGGAGTCAAGCGCAGGAGAGCAGAGATGTCCAAGGAGCGTCTTTTAATAGGCAAGTCCACAACAAAAAGACAGGTACAATACCAAGAACAACGCCCACACCAAAAAGAGAATACAGTTACTCATGGAAGGGAAAAAACAACGCTCCTCAAACTTATACACAATCGGTATATACGTGAAATAAACTGAGGCACAACCTCAACGAGCAACCTGAGACAAATAGTCCCGCACAAACCTAAGCAGGCAACAGGGGTAAAATATACACACAGAAATTAAAGCAAATGAAACCAGGTGTGAAAAAACCAAAGACAAAACAAACGGAAAAAGAAAAATGGATCGGTGACGGCTAGTAGGCCGGCAACGCCGACCGCCGAGCACCGCCCGACAACGGAGAGGAACCACCCTCGGTGGAAGTCGTGACAAATGTATCCAATTAAAGTAATTCAGACATAGATTTGTTTGAACACAATCTATCTTATATGTATATTTTCTAACTATTATTAATGTTAACAATTCCAGGTTTCCTGTTGCAGTCTGTGTGTATCCCTCCCCGAGGGGGGAGGATCCAGTCTCCTGCTTTAAGGCTGCTGTAGCCACCTACGTCCCAGGAACTAAATGACTCTTCCAGGCCTCTCTCTCTGTGTGAGTAGTTTTACAGATGGAGATGGGGGAAAGAAAATGGCCTCTCAAGAATGAGATATAAACGGGAAAGACCCCTGGTAGTACCACTCACTCTCCTTATGTCTGGTTGAAGTGCCAGATGGGTGGGGTTGGCAGTTTTGGAACAGGCACAGATTTTTTGGTAAACCCAGGTCTGTACTGATTGTATGATGATCAAATTGTTGTTATATTACTATGACATATGGAGTGTAGTTGGGTTAAGTTAACCATCTAATTGGAATGCATATGCCTCTCCATTTCAGGGTTATGGGCTGAAACTAGAAGCTCCAACGTCTTTAACCTGTTTAAAATCAAACCCTCACCTGCTAGCTATATAAAACCTGTGAGGGCACTTGTTAAGGACACTCTGGTTTTAAACATCTCTGAGCTTGTGGTAAAGTTATCACTTAGACAGATCTAGTGCAGACTTATGTAGTACCATGGAACCCCAAAAGGTTCTACCTGTAACCAAAAAGTGTTATCCTATGGGGAGAGTCGAAGAACCCTTTTGGAACCCTTTTTCTAATAGTGTATTGTTATT
This sequence comes from Salmo salar, assembly GCF_965601325.2. Classification (NCBI taxonomy): domain Eukaryota; kingdom Metazoa; phylum Chordata; class Actinopteri; order Salmoniformes; family Salmonidae; genus Salmo; species Salmo salar. Next base: position 91,926,197 of record NC_138304.1, on the reverse strand, counting down.
AGCATTGCTACTGTTGTTAGCAAGTTGTTGTTAGCTTTTTTTTAGCTACTGTACCTGTTTGATATAAGTATGAGAAATGCCTTGCACAGGTATGTTGGTGTCAAGATAGTGATAACCAAATGATTGGTAAACATACAGGGGCAGTTTCCTGGACAGAGATTATTCCTAGTCCTCGACTAAAAACCACATTCAATGGAGATTACAGGAGTAATCTCTCTACAGGAAACTGCCCCACAGGGTGCATAGCTAAAGCTCCTACCTAAACCTAGTATGGAAAAAATATATTTGACTCAGATCAAGTCTGTTCACATGTAATCCCAAACGTTGTCCTCCTCAGTCATTAGCTTTCACACACTGCTAATTCACTGGATCACTTTGTAATCGTGACCCCATTTCTTTGATACAATAATCTTCTTCCATTGAATAATGTGCTGTTCCCAAAGACAGGCTTGGCATGTGTGGTTGTATCTGCATCTGTTTCAATACAGGAGGAAGTTCAGCTCCCATCTGTCTGTCTTAGTTTGTCTTTACGCCTGCAGGTTCGTCTGAACGTTTTGGTTTCACAGTCAAGGATGTGATTCTTTATTTATCCTTCACATCTCTGTTCTCTGTCTCAGACTGGAGAGGAAGTGTAGAGGCATTCAAACAAAATCCTCAGGCCTAGAAAGAAAACTATGTACTGTAGGGTTTAAAAACACGTTCAAGTGTCAACAATGCCTTTTAAAAGTCTAGATTTAATGCACAGTTTATTTGTATTAGGAGGTATATATGAGTTTAGTTCTGTAAAGAGGCCTGACCTACAGGGCTGGAAGAAAAACTGTGTGGGGCATAAAAAAAATGTCAGTAATGCTTTTTCAATTTCAGTGTTTTAATGTACTGTTAATGCTGTTTAAGGATTGCTGTACGTAGTCTATGAGTATCAGAGTCTCTGAAGTGATGTCTGTGAGGAGTTACCATCAGTGTCAGCTCTGCTGCTCTGTCATTTTTTCCAGCCTGTAAGCCAGATGGAAGAGGAGGGTTTGAGTTGAGGGTTGAAGCTGTGGGTGCATGTAGGGTTACTGCTATCATCTGCCTCATACGCACTCTTTCTTTCTCTTTCTTTTCTCTTTTCTCTTTTTCTTTTCTCCTCTCTCTCTCCCTCTCCCTCTCCCTCTCTCCCTCTCTCTCTCTCGCTCTCTCCCTCTCTCTCTCCCTCTCTCCCTCTCTCCCCCCTCTCTCGCTCTTTCTCTCTCTCTCGCTCGCTCTCTTCCTCTCTCTCCCCCTCTCTCTTTCTCTATCCTCTCTCTCATTGATTTCCTTGGTGTCTTTCTCACCCCATAAATATAGCATTTAATTTTTTCAAAGATGCTAGTTTAAAATCATAACCATCTATCCTCCTCTCTCCGTTTCCTTTGTCTTTCTTCTTTCCCTACTGCTCAATGTGTCTGAATCTTTAGCTTTTGGAGAGCCAGTCCAAATGTTAGAGTTTGGCTTCCAGAGAAAAACAACCTACAGAGCCAAGGCTAGCAGAGGGATGAAAAAGATTGAATGAGGCACTGGCAGAGAAGTCTGTTCCCACCTCTACACTGTATAGTTTGAGGTGCAGATTGAAGACTAAACTTTGTTGCACTTAGTAAGAGTATACAGTGCTTTGTTTCAAGGCAGAAACACGTGGCATGCTATGTGGGTACCATCCATTTATAGCATGTGTGGGAAGAGAAGAAGAGAAGGAGAGCTGCTGCTTTTTCTTCTAAATAACATGGGATTGGGCCAATCAGATATGGGGCCTGTAGTCCCTCCCCTCTTAGGTTTGAGAGGAAACAAATGGTCAGCTAATTACAGCATCCCCAAATAAATCATCCCCAAATAAAAAGTGCAGCAGCTTTTGGTCTCTTTTACCATTTAAACTCCCTGCTTGGGATCTGTGGCACAACAGGACAGTCGTCCTTGCTTGATGGGATAGTTTAGATAAATACATTTTGTAAAAGATATGAGTTCATAGCTGGATGCTCTCAGCTGTAAGGACATTTTGTTTGGCGACTTTGGGTCTTTTGAGCGTCATGCTGCACTGTTTAAATGTCAGCAACCAGTGCTGGCCATAACCCTGTATAGGCCACCAAAGTGCTGCCACCCTTTCTTTACTGATTTATCTGAACTATTCAAAAATCATTGTGTTGGGTGATTTTAATATTCATGTTGACAAAGAGACTGATTCCAAGGCCACTGAATTGGACTCTTTTGAGCTCTATGGACTTTATCCAACATGTTACTAGGCCCATGTCACGCTCTGACCTAGGCGAGCTGTGTTTTCTCTGTTTAGTCAGGTCAGGGTGTGATAGGTGGGTGGGCATTCTATGTTTTGTTTTCTATGTTTTGGGCGGGTATGGTTTCCAATCAGAGCCAGCTGTCTATCGTTGTCTCTGATTGGAAGCCATACTTAGGCAGCCTGTTTTTCCCTTTGTTTTCGTGGGATCTTGTTTTTGTGCAGCTGTGTGTGAGCAGCCCCAGAACGTCACGTTTCTTTCAGCAACTTGCCCAAGGCACCCCCGCTTCTCCTTCACCCAAATCCAGATAGCTGATGTTCTGAAAGAGCTGCAAAATCTGGACCCCTACAAATCAGCTGGGCTAGACAATCTGGACCCTCTCTTTCTAAAATTATCAGACCTATATCTATCCTGCCCTGCATTTCTAAAGTCTTCGAAAGCCAAGTTAACAAACAGATCACCGACCATTTCAAATCACACCGTACCTTCTCCGCTATGCAATCTGGTTTCTGAGCTGGTCATGGGTGCACCTCAGCCACGCTCAAGGTCCTAAATGATATCATAACCGCCATCGATAAAAGACAGTACTGTGCAGCCGTCTTCATCAACCTGGCCAAGGCTTTCGACTCTGTCAATCACCGCATTCTTATCGGCAGACTCAATAGCCTAGGTTTCTCAACTGAGTGCCTCGCCTGGTTCACCAACTACTTCTCAGACAGAGTCCAGTGTGTCAAATCAGAGGGCCTGTTATCCGGACCTCTGGCAGTCTCTATGGGGGTGCAACAGGGTTCAATTCTTGGGCCGACTCTTTTCTCTGTATATATCAATGATGTCGCTCTTGCTGCTGGTGATTCTCTGATCCACCTCTACGCAGACGACACCCTTCTGTATACTTCTGGCCCTTCTTTGGACACTGTGTTAATTAACAAAGCTACAGACGAGCTTCAATGCCATACAACTCTCATTCCGTGGCCTCCAACTGTTCTTAAATGCAAGTAAAACTAAAAGCATGCTCTTCAACCGATCGCTGCCTGCACCGGCCCGCCCGACTAGCATCACTACTCTGGATGGTTCTGACTTAGAATATGTGGACAACTACAAATACCTAGGTGTCTGGTTAAACTGTAAACTCTCCTTCCAGACTCACATTAAGCATCTCCAATCCAAAAATACATCTAGAATCGGCTTCCTATTTCGCAAAAAATCCTCCTTCACTTATGCTGCTAAACATACCCTCGTAAACCTGACTATCCTACCGATCCTTGACTTCGGTGATAGCCTCCAACACTCTACTCAGCAATTTGGATGTAGTCTATCACAATGCCATCCGTTTTGTCACCAAAGCCCCATATACTACCCACCACTGCGACCTCTATGCTGTCGTTGGCTGGCCCTCGCTTCATATTCATCGTCAAACCCACTGGCTCCAGGTCATCTATAAGTCTTTGCTAGGTAAAGCCCCACCTTATCTCAGCTCACTGGTCACCATAGCAACACCCACCCGTAGCACGCGCTCCAGCAGGTATATTTCACTGGTCATCCCCAAAGTCAAATCCGCGTTTGGCCGCCTTTACTTCCAGTTCTCTGCTGCCAATGACTGGAATGAATTGCAAAAATCATTGAAGCTGGAGACTTATATCACCCTCACTAACTTTAAGCATCAGCTGTCAGATCAGCTTACCGATCATTGCACCTGTACACAGCCCATCTGTAAATAGCCCACCCAACAACCTCATCCTCATATTGTTATTTACTTTTGCTCCTTTGCACTCCAGTATCTCTACTTGCACATCAAATCAAATCAAATTTATTTATAAAGCTGTTCTTACATCAGCTGATATCTCAAAGTGCTGTACAGAAACCCAGCCTAAAACCCCACACAGCAAGCAATGCAGGTGTAGAAGCATGGTGGCTAGGGAAAACTCCCTAGAAATCCCAGAACCTAGGAAGACACCTAGAGAAGAACCAGGCTATGAGGGGTGGCCAGTCCTCTTCTGGCTGTGCCGGGTGGAGATTATAACAGAACATGGCCAAGACGTTCAAATGTTCATAGGTGACCAGCAGGGTCAAATAATAATAATCAAAGTGGTTGTCGAGGGTGCAACAGGTCAGCACCTCAGGAGTAAATGTCAGTTGGCTTTTCATAGCCGATCATTCATTGTATCTCTACCGCTCCTGCTGTCTCTAGAGAGTTGAAAACAGCAGGTCTGGGACAGGTAGCACGTCCGGTGAACAGGTCAGGGTTCCATAGCCGCAGGCAGAACAGTTGAAACTGGAGCAGCAGCCCGGCCAGGTGAACTGGGGACAGCAAGGAGTCATCAGGCCAGGTAGTCATCATCATCATCATCTGCATCTGCACATTTATCACTCCAGTGTTAATGCTAAATTGTAATTATTTTGCCACTATGGCATACTTATTGCATTACCTCCATAATCTTACTACATTTGCACACACTGTATATACATTCTTCTATTGTGTTATTGACTGTACGTTTGTTTATACCATGTGTTATTCTAAGTCGTTTTTGTCGCACTGCTTTGCTTTATCTTCGCCAGGTCGCAGTTGTAAATGAGAACTTGTTCTCAACTGGACTACCTGGTTAAATAAAGGTGAAATTATATATATTTGTTTTTAATTTTAGATGATAACTTTAATAGAAAATGAAGGGCAGCCATTGACGCCATAGTTCCAGTAATGTTGAAAAAGGCCATGGATGGCCATGGATGAGTGAGGAAACTAATCAATTAAAGAGAAAATGGAGAAAAGCAGAGCGGAAGTGGAGAAAGTCAAAGTTGCAGGACTATTATGATATTCTGAGATAGCAACTTGGCATATACAGTGCATTCGGAAAGTATTCAGACCCCTTGACTTTTTACAAATTTTTGTTACATTACAGCCTTATTCTAAAATTGATTAAATCGTTTTTTCCCCTCATCAATCTACACGCAATACCCCATAATGACAAAGAAAAAAACAGTTTTTTAGACATTTTAGCAAATGTATTACAAATAAAAAACTGAAATATCACAATTACATAAGTATTCAGACCCTTTACTCAGTGCTTTGTTGAAGCACCTTTGGCAGCGATTCCAGCCTCGGGTCTTATTGGGTAGGATGCTACAAGCTTGGCACACCTGTATTTGGGGAGCAGGTTTTCATCAAGGATATCTCTGTACTTAGCTCTGTTCATCTTTCCCTCGATCCTGACTAGTCTCCCAGTCCCTGCCGCTGAAAAACATCCCCACAGCATGCTGCCACCACCGTGCTTCACCGTAGGGATGGTGCCAGGTTTCCTCCAGTTCAATCTTGGTTCATTAGACCAGAGAATCTTGTTGAGGTGCCTTTTGGCAAACTAAAAACGGTGTGCCTTTGACTGAGAAGTGGCTTTCGTCTGGCCACTCTACCATAAAGGCCTGATTGGTGGAGTGCTGCAGACATGGTTGTCCTTCTGGAAGGTTCTCCCATCTCCACAGCAGCACTCTGGAGCTCTGTCAGACTGACCATCGGGTTCTTGGTCACCTCCCTGACCAAGGCCCTTCTCCCCCGATTGCTTAGTTTGGCCGGGCGGCCAACTCCAGGAAGAGTCTTGGTGGTTCCAAAGTTCTTCCATTTAAGAATGATGGAGGTCACTGTGTTCTTGGGGACCTTCAATGCTGCAGAAATGTTTTGGTACCCTTCCCCAGATCTGTGCATCGACACAATCCTGTCTTGGAGCTCTACGGACAATTAATTCATTCCTTCGACCTCATGATTTGGTTTTCGCTCTGACATGCACTGTCAACTGTAGGACCTTATATTGACAGGTGTGTGCCTTTCCAAATCATGTCCAATCAATTTACTTTACCACAGATGGACTCCAATCAAGTTGTAGAAACATTACATTTTAGTCATTTAGCAGACGCTCTTATCCAGAGCAACTTACAGTAGTGAGTGCATACATTTCATTTCATGCATTTCTTTTTTTTTTTTTTGTACTGGCCCCCTGTGGGAATCGAACCCACAACCCTGGTGTTGCACACACCATGCTGGCGTTGCAAACACCATGCTCTACCAACTGAGCCACAGGGAAGACTGATCAAGGATGATCAATGGAAACAGGATACACCTGAGCTCAATTTCGAGCCTCATAGCAAAGGGTCTGAATACTTATGTAAATAAGGTATTTATGTTTTTTATTTTGTGGGGGGAATGAATACTTTCCGAATGCACTGTATAACGCGGCAATTAGAAATGCCAGACGGGCTCATTTTTCTAACTTGATCATTATTATTCCAAATAATTTGAGAGTGTTCTTCACGACCATTGATGGCCTGAATCCTACCAGCACAAACTTATGTGAAATTTCCTCCACATCTGAATGTGATGAGTTTGCGGCATATTTCAGGGATAAGATAACCAACATTAGGCTGGAAATCAGTCAAGCAAGACGTGATGAGAAGTTTGATGATTGTGTGCCCTAGCTTACCACACAAAGGCACTATGGATTTATGTTCCCTGGTTGACACAGACATGCTCAGGAAAGTAATATCACAATTTAAGCCTTCTGCCTGCCTTCTCGATCCTATCCCCACCACCTTCTTCAGAACAGTTTTTAATTGCATATCTGAAGAAGTGCAAGCTATTGTTAATCACTCCCTGTTCACAGGCACTTTCCCCACTGCGCTAAAAACTGCTATGGTGAAACCCCTTCTGAAGAGAAATAATCTAGATTCCCACCACAGCACAGAAACAGCCTTAGTTAAAGTGGTAAATGATCTTAGAGCCAACACAGATGCCAAACAGCTCTCTGTCCTTGTACTCTTAGATTGAAGTGCTGCATTCGACACTGTTGACCATGATGTCCTTCTGGACAGACTGGAGAGGTAGGCTGGCCTCTCCAGTCCAGTTCTAATAGGTTTAGGGTCTATTTAACCAGTCTAGGGGTTTTTGTCACCCTTGGTGAACATAACTCATAGAAAATACATGTCACGTGGCATTCCACAAAGTTCGATTTTGGGTCCGGTACATTTCAGTTTATATATGTTACCCCTTGGCAGCGTTATCAGAAAGCACAGCATTGATTTCCACTGCTACGCAGATGATACACAACCTTATAGGCTGACCACACCGCTCGTCTCTCGTGCAGGCTTGACTACTGTAATGTTCTCCTGTCTGGTCTACCCAAGAAACCCATTGGACAATTGCAAAACATACAGAATGCTTTGGCTCGCGTACTGACCAAGACCAGACGGAGAACACAGATTACATGGTTTGAAGGAGTTTGCACTGTGAGTTTTAGAATTCATTTGAAGATTCTTCTATTCGTTTTTAAATCAATCCACGATTGTGCACCCCAATACATGTCAGACATGCTTTTAAGTTATGTACCCAGTAGGTCCCTCAGGCCCTCTGGCACTGGCCTTTTAACTATCCCAAAGCCTACGACAAAGAGGCATGGAGAGGCAGCCTTTAGTTACAATGCCCCATGTCTTTGGAATAGCCTGACAAAGAACTTGAGGGGTGCCGAAACTGCGGCCATTTTTTAAATAGATCTTAAAACACATATTTTTTGCTTTGCTTTTCCTTAGGGTGCTTTTAAGTTGTTCAATTTGTGTCATTCTTTCGTTTTTTATCTTATGTTTGTTGTGTAGTAAATATTTCAGCTTTTGTTGTTTTTTCTTCGTTTTTTTTTTCCTGTAAAACACATCGCGTTGCATTCCATGTCTGAAATGTATGTCTGAATAAATAAACCTTGATTAGATTTGATTTGATGCCCTGGTATGTATTCACTGGTGTTACCATCTAGTCTTATTGTCTTACAAAACAATGTACAATATAAGATCTATGCAATATTGTACAAGACATTGTTTTAAGGTTAGGGGTTTGGGTTAGGATTAGGGGTTTGGGTGGGGTTGGGAGGAGGGGTTGAGGGGGGTTTGGGTTAAGGTTAGGGTTAGGGTTAGGGGTTTGGGTTAGGGTTTGGATTAGGGGTTTGGGTTAGGATTAGGGGTTAGGATTAGGGGTTTGGGTTAGGGTTAGGGGTTAAGGTTAGGGGTTTGGGTTAGGATTAGGGGTTTGAGTTAGGGTTAGGGGTTTGGGTTAGGATTAGGGGTTTGAGTTAGGGTTAGGGGTTTGGGTTAGGATTAGAGGTTTGGGGTTAGGGTTAGAGTTAGGGGTTTGGGTTAGGGTTAGGGGTTATCGGTTAGGGTTAGGGGTTTGGGTTAGGGTTTGGATTAGGGGTTTGGGTTAGGATTAGGGGTTTGGGTAGGGTTAGGGTTTTGGGTTAGGGGTTTGGGTTAGGGTTAGGGGTTATTGGTTAGGGTTAGGGGTTATCAGTTAGGGTTAGGGGTTTGGGTTAGGGTTAGGGGTTATCAGTTAGGGGTTTGGGTCAGGGTTAGGGGTTTGGGTTAGGGGTTTGGGTCTGGGTTAGGGTTAGGGGTTTGGGTTGGGATTAGGGGTTTGGGTTAGGGTTATGGGTTAGGGTTAGGGGTTATCAGTTAGGGTTAGGGGTTTGGGTTAGGGTTAGGGGTTATCAGTTAGGGGTTTGGGTCAGGGTTAGGGGTTTGGGTTAGGGGTTTGGGTCTGGGTTAGGGTTAGGGGTTTGGGTTGGGATTAGGGGTTTGGGTTAGGGTTATGGGTTCGGGTTAGGTTTAGGGGTTATCAGTTATGGTTAGGGGTTTGAGTTAGGGTTAGGAGTTATCGGTTAGGGTTAGGATTAGAGGTTTGGGTTTGGGTTAGGGGTTATCGGTTAGGATTAGGGGTTAGGGTTAGGGGTTAGGGTTAGGTGTTATTGGTTAGGGTTAGAGGTTAGGGTTAGGGGTTATCGGTAAGGATTAAGGGTTAGGGTTAGGGATAAGGGTTATTGGTTAGGATTAGGGGTTAGGGTTAGGGGTTATTGGTTAGGGTTAGTGTTATGTTACAGGTTTATTAGCTGAGCAAATGCACAGACAGGGGTAATTTATTTAGACATTAGTGGTTGCCCAGGGAGGTCTTTGTGTATAACTTGGCAGAGATGCCATAGCCCCTTGGTGGCTTGTGGTTTACAGGTAAGTGCTGCTGGCTGCTGTACTGATTGACATGATGGATGGCACTGCATTGCACTGGACTCAAAGCAGACGTTGCCCGATATAAAACTTTAAATCGCCAAGATTTTCTAGCTTTTGGTTGTATATAATAGAATAGAATAGATGAATAAATAAATAACTTCATTTTCCCAGAGGGCATAGGTTTATACAGTTCATTTGGAAAGTATTCAGACCGCTTGACTTTTTCCACATTTTGTTACGTTAAAGCCTTATTCTAAAATGGATTAAATACCTTTTTCCCCTCATCAATCTACACACAATACCCCATAAGTGAAAACATAAATACCTTATTTACATAAGCATTCAGACCCTTTGCTATGAGACAAGAAATTGAGCTCAGGTGCATCCTGTTTCCATTGATCATCCTTGAGACGTTTCTAAAACTTGATTCGATTCCAGCTGTGGTACATTCAATTGATCGGGCCGACTCTCTTCTCTGTATACATCAATGATGTTGCTCTTGCTGCTGGTGATTCTCTGATCCACCTCTATGCAGACAACACCATTCTGTATACCTCTGGCCCCTCTTTGGACACTGTGTTAACTAACCTCCAGACGAGCTTCAATGCCATACAACTCTCCTTCCGTGGCCTCCAACTGCTCTTAAACGCAAGTAAAACTAAATGCATGCTATTCAATCGATCACTGCCCGCACCTGCTCGCCCGTCCAGCATCACTACTCTGGACGGCTCTGACTTAGAATATGTGGACAACTACAAATACCTGGGTGTCTGGTTAGACTGTAAACTCTCCTTCCAGACTCACATTAAGCATCTCCAATCCAAAATGAAATCTAGAATCAGCTTCCTATATCGCAACAAAGCATCCTTCACTCATGCTACCAAACATACCCTCGTAAAACTGACCATCCTACCGATCCTCGACTTCGGTGATGTCATCTATAAAATAGCCTCCAACACTCTACTCAACAAACTGGATGTAGTCTATCACAGTGCCATCCGTTTTGTCACCAAAGCCCCATACACTACCCACCATTGCGACCTGTACGCTCTCGTTGGTTGGCCTTCGCTTAATACTCATCGCCAAACCCACTGGCTACAGGTTATCTACAAGTCTCTGCTAGGTAAAGCCCCACCTTATCTCAGCTCACTGGTCACCATAGCAACACCCACTCGTAGCACGCGCTCCAGCATGTATATCTCACTGGTCACCCCCAAAGCCAATTCCTCCTTTGGTCGTCTTTCCTTCCAGTTCTCTGCTGCCAATGACTGGAACGAACTGCAAAAATCTCTGAAGCTGGAGACTCATATCCCCCTCACTAGCTTTAAGCACCAGCTATCAGAGCAGCTCACAGATCACTGCACCTGTACATAGCCCATCTGTAAACAACCCATCTATCTACCTACCTCATCCCCATACTGTATTTATTTATTTATCTTGCTCCTTTGCACCCCAGTATCTCTACTTGCACATTCATCTTCTGCACATCTACCATTCCATTGTTTAATTGCTATATTGTAATTACTTCGCCACTATGGCCTATTTATTGCCTTAACTTACCTAATTTGCTCTCACTGTATATAGACTTTTTGTTTTCTTTTGTTCTACTGTATTATTGACTGTATGTTTTGTTTATTCCATGTGTAACTCTGTGTTGTTGTATGTGTCGAATTGGTATGCTTTATCTTGGCCAGGTCGCAGTTGCAAATGAGAACTTGTTCTCAACTAGCCTACCTGGTTAAATAAAGGTGAAATATATAAATAAATACAAATCGGGCATGATTTGGAAAGGCACACACCTGTCTATATAAGGTCCCACAGTTGACAGTGCATGTCAGAGCAAAAACCAAGCCATGAGGTCGAAGGAATTGTTCGTAGAGGGAAGGGTACTAAAAATGTCTGCAGCATTGTGGGTCCCCAAGAACACAGTGGCCCCATCATTCTTAAATGGAAGAAGTTTGGAACCACCAAGACTCTTCCTAGAGCGGGCCGCCTTGCCAAACTGAGCAATTGGGGAGAAGAGTTTGGTCAGGGAGGTGACCAAGAACCCAATGGCCACTCTGACAGAGCTCCAGAGTTCCTCTGTGGAGATGGGAGAACCTTCCAGAAGGACAACCATCTCTGCAGCACTCCACCAGCACATGACAGCCCGCTTGGAGTTTGCCAAAAGGCACCTAAAGACTCTCAGACCATGAGAAACAAGATTCTATGGTCTGATGAACCAAGATCGAACTCTTTGGCCTGAATACCAAGCGTCACATCTGGAGGAAACCTTGGCAACATCCCTACGGTGAAGCATGGTGGTGGCAGCATCATGTTGTGGGGATGTTTTCAGCAGCAGGGACTGGGAGACTAGTCAGGATCGAGGGAAAGATGAACAGAGCAAAGTACAGAGAGATCCTTGATGAAAACCTGCTCCAGAGCACTCAGGATCTCAGACTGGGGCAAAGGCACACCTTCCAACAGGACAACGACACTAAGCACACAGCCAAGACAATGCAGGAGTGGCTTCGGGACAAGTCTCTGAATGTCCTTGAGTGGCCAAGCCAGAGCCCGGACTTGAACCCGATCAAACATCTCTGGAGAGACCTGAAAATAGCTGTGCAGCGATACTCCCCATCCAACCTGACAGAGCTTGAGAGGATCTGCAGAGAAGAATGGGAGAAAATCCCCAAATACAGGTGTGCCAAGCTTGTAGCATCATACCCAAGAAGACTCAAGGCTGTAATCGCTGCCAAAGGTGCTTCAACAAAGTATTGAGTAAAGGGTCTGAATATTTATGTAAATGTGATATTTCCGTTTTTTTTAATTTATTCTAAAAACCTGCTTTTGCTTTGTCATTATTGGGTATTGTGTGTAGCTTGAGGGAAAAAACAATTTAATACATTTTAGAATAAATCTGTAATGTAACAAAATGTGGAAAAAGTCAAGGGGTCTGAATACTTTCCCAATGCACTGTATGTTTGAATAGGATAGCTTTATTTTCCCATTTTGGTTATGGCATAGGTTTATAGGTTTCTCATCCTAACGTGAATGGAAAAGAAAGTAGCCATACAGGACTAGCCATGTTCATTAAGTGGTCTAATCATTTTTGTCTTACAGTAATATTGGAACAGTATGGGGCACCATGGTGAGGCTATGTTGGTGTAATTAGCTAATTGCTCCAACTTTATGTATGTTTTCCTCTGTAACCAGCCACTTCACTAACCTCACACACTGCTATTCTGCATGACTCAACGGCCTGCTAGAAATGCTTTATTTTTCATGTCTACCCCTCAGAGTCTACCACACAATCCCCATTTCACTATTGAAGTCACTTTTTCCTGGCTATAGGAAATAGCCAGTGTTTCAGATACATTTTGGACTCTATCATTTGTGTACTCACATGCAGTCTCAACTGAATTCTGCGTACTGTGAGAATATGTACAGGTATAGATGTGTGTGTGTGTTGTATTGGTATTTACAAAACTGTTGTGCTTCTCCATGGTTGACCAGCGTTCATCAGGTTATCCAGTGTGAGGGGTGGGAGACCCCCTGGATTTGCCTGTAAATTCTGACCCAGTTGAAGATCAGAAGTCCTAAGCTCCCTCCAGGGACCCTAAACACACCTCTCACCGCATCTGGAACGCATTATACCATGTAGAACCATGTGGCTGGCACATTGAGTCTTAAAGAGGTGTGTGTGTGGAGCTGCCTTTACCACATTTTAGTCATTAGCCGAGCGAGCACCCCTCCGTAGGCGCAGTGTTTGGACTTATCTGGTGATAACATCACCTGTGGATGGCATGGTCCTCTTGATGTCTTCTAAGGCTGTTGATACATTACTAATAATCCCTGGTCAGACTGGCTGCCTAGAGGAGGAGGTTTCTAACTGAGGAGGTTTCTAACTGAGGAGTTTCTAACTGGGATAATGTCTGGATTTTGTTTCACCCCTAGCCCCTAGCCCCTAACCACCAGACCCTAGCCCCCAGGCACCAGCCCCCAGTTCCAAGCCCCCAGTTCCAAGCCCCCAGTCCCAGTTCCAAGCCCCCAGTTCCAAGCCCCCCAGTCCCAGTTCCAAGCCCCCAGTTCCAAGCCCCCAGTCCCAGTTCCAAGCCCCCAGTCCCAGTTCCAAGCCCCCAGTTCCAAGCCCCCAGTTCCAGTTCCAAGCCCCCAGTTCCAAGCCCCCAGTCCCAGTTCCAAGCCCCCAGTCCCAGTTCCAAGCCCCCAGTTCCAAGCCCCCAGTTCCAGTTCCAAGCCCCCAGTTCCAAGCCCCCAGCCCCCAGTTCCAAGCCCCCAGTTCCAAGCCCCCAGTCCCAGTTCCAAGCCCCCAGTTCCAAGCCCCCAGTTCCAGTTCCAAGCCCCCAGTTCCAAGCCCCCAGCCCCAGTTCCAAGCCCCCAGTTCCAAGCCCCCAGTTCCAATCCCCCAGTACCAGTTCCAAGCCCCCAGTTCCAAGTCCCCAGCCCCAGTTCCAAGCCCCCAGTTCCAATCCCGCAGTTCCAAGCCCGCAGCCCCAGTTCCAAGCCCCCAGTTCCAAGCCCCCACAGCCAATCCCCCAGCCCCAGTTCCAAGCCCCCAGTTCCAAGCCCCAGTCCCAGTTCCAAGCCTCCAGTTCCAAGCCCCCAGTTCCAAGCCCCCAGCCCCAGTTCCAAGCCCCCAGTTCCAAGCCCCCAGTCCCAGTTCGAAGACCCCAGTCCCAAGCCCCCAGCCCCAGTTCCAAGCCCCCAGCCCCAGTTCCAAGCCCCCAGTTCCAAGCCCCCAGTCCCAGTTCCAAGCCCCCAGTTCCAAGCCCCCCAGTTCCAGTTCCAAGCCGCCAGTTCCAAGCCCCCAGGCCCAGTTCCAAGCCCCCAGTTCCAAGCCCCCAGTTCCAATCCCCCAGTACCAGTTCCAAGCCCCCAGTTCCAAGTCCCCAGCCCCAGTTCCAAGCCTCCAGTTCCAAGCCCCCAGCCCCAGTTCCAAGCCCCCAGTTCCAAGCCCCCAGTCCCAGTTCCAAGCCCCCAGTCCCAAGCCCCCAGCCCCAGTTCCAAGCCCCCAGTCCCAAGCCCCCAGCCCCAGTTCCAAGCCCCCAGTTCCAAGCCCCCAGTTCCAAGCCCCCAGTCCCAGTTCCAAGTCCCCAGTCCCAGTTCCAAGCCCCCAGTTCCAAGCCCCCAGTTCCAGTTCCAAGCCCCCAGCCCCAGTTCCACGCCCCCAGTTCCAAGCCCCCAGTTCCTAGCCCCCAGTTCCAGTTCCAAGCCCCCAGTCCCAGTTCCAAGTCCCCAGTCCCAGTTCAAAGCCCCCAATACCAAGCCCCCAGTTCCAGTTCCAAGCCCCCAGTTCCAAGCCCCCAGCCCCAGTTCCAAGCCCCCAGTTCCAATCCCGCAGTTCCAAGCCCCCAGGTCCAAGCCCCCACAGCCAATCCCCCAGCCCCAGTTCCAAGCCCCCAGTTCCAAGCCCCCAGTCCCCAGTTCCAAGCCCCCGCCAGCCCCCAGTCCCAGTTCCAAGCCCCCAGTCCCAGTTCCAAGCCCCCAGTTCCAGCCCCCGTTCCAAGCCCCCAGCCCCAGTTCCAAGCCCCCGCCAGCCCCGTTCCAAGCCCCCAGTTCCAATCCCCCAGTACCAGTTCCAAGCCCCCAGTTCCAAGTTCCCAGCCCCAGTTCCAAGCCTCCAGTTCCAAGCCCCCAGTTCCAAGCCCCCAGCCCCAGTTCCAAGCCCCCAGTTCCAAGCCCCCAGTCCCAGTTCCAAGACCCCAGTCCCAAGCCCCCAGCCCCAGTTCCAAGCCCCCAGCCCGTTCCAAGCCCCCAGTCCCAAGCCCCCAGCCCCAGTTCCAAGCCCCCAGTTCCAATCCCCCAGTACCAGTTCCAAGCCCCCAGTTCCAAGTCCCCAGCCCCAGTTCCAAGCCTCCAGTTCCAAGCCCCCAGCCCCAGTTCCAAGCCCCCAGTTCCAAGCCCCCAGTCCCAGTTCCAAGCCCCCAGTCCCAAGCCCCCAGCCCCAGTTCCAAGCCCCCAGTCCCAAGCCCCCAGCCCCAGTTCCAAGCCCCCAGTTCCAAGCCCCCAGTTCCAAGCCCCCAGTCCCAGTTCCAAGTCCCCAGTCCCAGTTCCAAGCCCCCAGTTCCAAGCCCCCAGTTCCAGTTCCAAGCCCCCAGCCCCAGTTCCACGCCCCCAGTTCCAAGCCCCCAGTTCCTAGCCCCCAGTTCCAGTTCCAAGCCCCCAGTCCCAGTTCCAAGTCCCCAGTCCCAGTTCAAAGCCCCCAATACCAAGCCCCCAGTTCCAGTTCCAAGCCCCCAGTTCCAAGCCCCCAGCCCCAGTTCCAAGCCCCCAGTTCCAATCCCGCAGTTCCAAGCCCCCAGGTCCAAGCCCCCACAGCCAAGCCCCCAGCCCCAGTTCCAAGCCCCCAGTTCCAAGCCCCCAGTCCCAGTTCCAAGCCCCCAGCCCCAGTTCCAGTTCCAAGCCCCCAGTCCCAGTTCCAAGCCCCCAGTTCCAGTTCCAAGCCCCCAGCCCCAGTTCCAAGCCCCCAGTTCCAAGCCCCCATTTCCAATCCCCCAGTACCAGTGCCAAGCCCCCAGTTCCAAGTCCCCAGCCCCAGTTCCAAGCCTCCAGTTCCAAGCCCCCAGTTCCAAGCCCCCAGCCCCAGTTCCAAGCCCCCAGTTCCAAGCCCCCAGTCCCAGTTCCAATCCCCCAGTCCCAAGCCCCCAGCCCCAGTTCCAAGCCCCCAGTTCCAAGCCCCCAGTCCCAAGCCCCCAGCCCCAGTTCCAAGCCCCCAGTTCCAAGCCCCCAGTCCCAGTTCCAAGCCCCCAGCCCCAGTTCCACGCCCCCAGTTCCAAGCCCCCAGTTCCAAGCCCCCAGTCCCAGTTCCAAGCCCCCAGTCCCAGTTCCAAGCCCCCAGTTCCAAGCCCCCAGTTCCAGTTCCAAGCCCCCAGTTCCAAGCCCCCAGCCCCAGTTCCAAGCCCCCAGTTCCAATCCCCCAGTTTCAATCCCCCAGTACCAGTTCCAAGCCCCCAGTTCCAAGTCCCCAGCCCCAGTTCCAAGCCTCCAGTTCCAAGCCCCCAGTTCCAAGCCCCCAGTCCCAGTTCCAAGCCCCCAGCCCCAGTTCCAAGCCCCCAGTTCCAATCCCGCAGTTCCAAGCCCCCAGTCCCAGTTCCAAGCCCCCAGTTCCAAGCACCAGTCCCAGTTCCAAACCCCCAGTTCCAAGCCCCCAGTCACAGTTCCAAGCCCCCAGTCCCAGTTCCAAGCCCCCAGTTCCAGTTCCAAGCCCCCAGTTCCAAGCCCCCAGTTCCAAGCCCCCAGCCCCAGTTCCAAGCCCCCAGTTCCAAGCCCCCAGTTCCAAGCCCCCAGTTCCAATCCCCCAGTACCAGTTCCAAGCCCCCAGTTCCAAGTTCCCAGCCCCAGTTCCAAGCCTCCAGTTCCAAGCCCCCAGTTCCAAGCCCCCAGCCCCAGTTCCAAGCCCCCAGTTCCAAGCCCCCAGTCCCAGTTCCAAGCCCCCAGCCCCAGTTCCAAGCCCCCAGTTCCAATCCCGCAGTTCCAAGCCCCCAGTCCCAGTTCCAAGCCCCCAGTTCCAAGCCCCCACAGCCAATCCCCCAGCCCCAGTTCCAAGCCCCCAGTTCCAAGCCCCAGTCCCAGATCCAAGCCCCCAGTTCCAAGCCCCCAGTCACAGTTCCAAGCTCCCAGTCCCAGTTCCAAGCCCCCAGTTCCAGTTCCAAGCCCCCAGTTCCAAGCCCCCAGTTCCAAGCCCCCAGCCCCAGTTCCAAGCCCCCAGTTCCAAGCCCCCAGTTCCAAGCCCCCAGTTCCAATCCCCCAGTACCAGTTCCAAGCCCCCAGTTCCAAGTTCCCAGCCCCAGTTCCAAGCCTCCAGTTCCAAGCCCCCAGTTCCAAGCCCCCAGCCCCAGTTCCAAGCCCCCAGTTCCAAGCCCCCAGTCCCAGTTCCAAGACCCCAGTCCCAAGCCCCCAGCCCCAGTTCCAAGCCCCCAGCCCCAGTTCCAAGCCCCCAGTTCCAAGCCCCCAGTTCCAAGCCCCCAGTCCCAGTTCCAAGCCCCCAGTTCCAAGCCCCCCAGTTCCAGTTCCAAGCCGCCAGTTCCAAGCCCCCAGCCCCAGTTCCAAGCCCCCAGTTCCAATCCCCCAGTACCAGTTCCAAGCCCCCAGTTCCAAGTCCCCAGCCCCAGTTCCAAGCCTCCAGTTCCAAGCCCCCAGTTCCAAGCCCCCAGTCCCAGTTCCAAGCCCCCAGCCCCAGTTCCAAGCCCCCAGTTCCAAGACCCCAGTCCCAGTTCCAAGCCCCCAGTTCCAAGCCCCCAGTTCCAGTTCCAAGCCCCCAGTCCCAGTTCCAAGCCCCCAGTTCCAAGCCCCCAGTTCCAAGCCCCCAGTTCCAGTTCCAAGCCCCCAGCCCCAGTTCCAAGTCCCCAGTTCCAAGCCCCCATTTCCAATCCCCCAGTACCAGTTCCACGCCCCCAGTCCCAGTTCCAAGCTCCCCAGCCCCAGTTCCAAGCCCTCCAGTTCCAAGCCCCCAGTTCCAAGCCCCCAGCCCCAGTTCCAAGCCCCCAGTTCCAAGCCCCCAGTTCCAAGCCCCCAGTTCCAATCCCCCAGTCCCAGTTCCAAGCCCCCAGTTCCACCAGTTCCCACAGCCCCCAGTTCCAAGCCTCCAGTTCCAAGCCCCCAGTTCCAAGCCCCCAGCTCCCAGTTCCAAGCCCCCAGTTCCAAGCCCCCAGTCCCAGTTCCAAGCCCCCAGCCCCAGTTCCAAGCCCCCAGTTCCAATCCCGCAGTTCCAAGCCCCCAGTCCCAGTTCCAAGCCCCCAGTTCCAAGCCCCCACAGCCAATCCCTCCAGCCCCAGTTCCAAGCCCCCAGTTCCAGCCCCAGTCCCAGTCCAAGCCCCCAGTTCCAAGCCCCCAGTCACAGTTCCAAGCCCCCAGTCCCAGTTCCAAGCCCCCAGTTCCAGTTCCAAGCCCCCAGTTCCAAGCCCCCAGCCCCAGTTCCAAGCCCCCAGTTCCAAGCCCCCAGTTCCAAGCCCCCAGTTCCAATCCCCCAGTACCAGTTCCAAGCCCCCAGTTCCAAGTTCCCAGCCCCAGATCCAAGCCTCCAGTTCCAAGCCCCCAGTTCCAAGCCCCCAGCCCCAGTTCCAAGCCCCCAGTTCCAAGCCCCCAGTCCCAGTTCCAAGACCCCAGTCCCAAGCCCCCAGCCCCAGTTCCAAGCCCCCAGCCCCAGTTCCAAGCCCCCAGTTCCAAGCCCCCAGTCCCAGTTCCAAGCCCCCAGTTCCAAGCCCCCCAGTTCCAGTTCCAAGCCGCCAGTTCCAAGCCCCCAGCCCCAGTTCCAAGCCCCCAGTTCCAAGCCCCCAGTTCCAATCCCCCAGTACCAGTTCCAAGCCCCCAGTTCCAAGTCCCCAGCCCCAGTTCCAAGCCTCCAGTTCCAAGCCCCCAGTTCCAAGCCCCCAGTCCCAGTTCCAAGCCCCCAGCCCCAGTTCCAAGCCCCCAGTTCCAAGACCCCAGTCCCAGTACCAAGCCCCCAGTTCCAAGCCCCCAGTTCCAAGCCCCCAGTTCCAGTTCCAAGCCCCCAGTCCCAGTTCCAAGCCCCCAGTCCCAGTTCCAAGACCCCAGTTCCAAGCCCCCAGTTCCAAGCCCCCAGCCCCAGTTCCAAGCCCCCAGTTCCAAGCCCCCAGTCCCAGTTCCAAGCCCCCAGTTCCAAGCCCCCAGTTCCAGTTCCAAGCCCCCAGTCCCAGTTCCAAGCCCCCAGTTCCAGTTCCAAGCCCCCAGTTCCAAGCACCCAGCCCCAGTTCCAAGCCCCCAGTTCCAAGCCCCCATTTCCAATCCACCAGTACCAGTTCCAAGCCCCCAGTTCCAAGTCCCCAGCCCCAGTTCCAAGCCTCCAGTTCCAAGCCCCCAGTTCCAAGCCCCCAGCCCCAGTTCCAAGCCCCCAGTTCCAAGCCCCCAGTCCCAGTTCCAAGCCCCCAGTCCCAAGCCCCCAGCCCCAGTTCCAAGCCCCCAGTTCCAAGCCCCCAGTCCCAAGCCCCCAGCCCCAGTTCCAAGCCCCCAGTTCCAAGCCCCCAGTCCCAGTTCCAAGCCCCCAGCCCCAGTTCCACGCCCCCAGTTCCAAGCCCCCAGTTCCAAGCCCCCAGTCCCAGTTCCAAGCCCCCAGTCCCAAGCCCCCAGCCCCAGTTCCAAGCTCCCAGTCCAAGCCCCCAGCTCCAGTTCCAAGCCCCCAGTTCCAAACCACCAGTCCCAGTTCCTAGCCCCCAGTTCCAAGCACCCAGTTCCAAGCCCCCAGTTCCAAACCACCAGTCCCAGTTCCAAGCCCCCAGTTCCAAGCCCCCAGTTCCAAGCCCCCACAGCCAATCCCCCAGTCCCAGTTCCAAGCCCCCAGTTCCAAGCCCCAGTCCCTAGCCCCCAGTTCCAAGCCCCCAGTTCCAAGCCCGCAGTTCCAAGCCCCCAGTCCCAGTTCCAAGCCCCCAGTCCCTAGCCCCCAGTCCCTAGCCCCCAGGTCCAAGCCCCCAATTCTAAGCCCCACTCCCAAGCCCCCACTTCCAAGCCCTCAGTTCCAAGCCCCCAGTCCCAGTTCCAAGCCCTCAGTTCCAAGCCCCTAGCCCCAGTTCCAAGCACCCAGTTCCAAGCACCCAGTTCTTAGCCCCCAGTCCCAGTTCCAAGCCCCCAGTCCCTAGACCCCAGTTCCAAGCCCCCAGTTCCAAGCACCCAGTTCTTAGCCCCAGTCCCAGTTCCAAGCCCCCAGTCCCTAGCCCCTAGTTCCAAGCCCCTAGTCCCTAGCCCCCAGCCCCTAGCCCCCAGTCCCTAGCTCTTCGCCCTCATGTAGATCTGAAAAGATTGGATATGTTTAAGCAATATGGAAATTGCCTCACCTTGCTTTCTAATTGGCTGGGTGGAATTTCCGCTATATTGATTTCACCTATCCAATCATATCAGATCTACAAGAGTCTCTAAGGAGTAGGCTAGGTGGTCGGTTTGGAAGTGGGAGACCTCTATACTTGAATAGACTAGCATGGATTAAAGACTATGAGGAGCGCTTTCCTTCTCTCTGTTGACCTTCCCTTTTGGTTACATTTGGAGGTTTGGCTGGTGATGCCAGGAATTCCACTGGAGAATTGCAGACGGATTTATTTTTTCCTTCAGTTTCTTTTGTCTAGTCCCTCCTCTCTCCCTCCCCCTCTCTCTTTCGTTCTCCATCTGGGTGCTCAGTGGAAAATCACGGTCATTGTAAATGTGAGCTGCATGCAGCTCTAGCCTCTGTCTCCCTTTATCTCACCATGCTCAGGCTAGCAGAGAGACCTGCATTGGGGGGAAAGTCACCCAATGTTCAATCTCAAAATGCATTTACTCCATGTCACACCTATACGAACCCTACTAGCCTACCAGCCAGTTTGCCACCAATGCAGCACCATCATTGATTTTCATTCGCTTTACAACATCTCACTTCACTCCAAATTGGATTGGTAACATGGAGAAAGGAAAAGTGCCACACAGCCTGAGGTTGACATGGCCATCCATGAACATGTTGAGAAGAACATCCCCAGTGTGGTGTAGCTCAGCAACCAGACCAGGGTGGTGTCCCAAATGGCACCCTATTCCCTATATAGTGCACTACTTTTGGTCGAAAGTATTGCACTATGTAAGGAATAGGGTGTCATTTGTGACAAAACCTATAAAGTTAATGAAAGGTTGAAGAAGTGTTGGCACCTCTATATCTAAATGCCACTGTCCATCACCCCTTTCCCTTTGAGTCGGCTGTGTAGGAAAGAAAGGGAGTCGGGGTGGAAGAGAACTGGAAACGTGATGGAAAGAGGAGAAGAGGTAGAGAGGGGTTAGAGCAACTAGTCCTGCCCATGACATAGCTTCAGCATGAGTTCATGCTTTCTGGCTGACGTCCAAGGTGAAACTGTGGCTGCATCTGGTTAAAATCTCCTGCTCTTTCTCCTCCGCTCCGCTCTCTCTCACCAACAAAGACAAACAGAGACAATATCAATTGCAACAAATGTGACGTGGAAACAGAGGGATTCATCTGCACAAAAAAGACTTGCCATCTTAATGTTGAGGCTTGTGGAAATAACACATGTAATCAAAAGTTGTTGTCATTATTCATGAGTAATGAACGTTAAAGGACATTTCTGCGAGTCTGTCTATTTTGTTCTTCCATGCACATTTCTAGTCCATGTTGAAATGAAGAAAAAAGGTATGAGCACTGTCTTCTGACTGCAGTCATTCTCAAACCCCTGAATTCCTCTAAACGCTCTCTAACTCATTCTGATAAATAAGTGTTTTCATAAGCAAGACTTTCAATATGTGAAAGTGCATGCTTTCCTAAATCTCTCTCTCGCTCTCATACCAAATCAAAGAGTACTACTCATTCTTCCCTGATTTAGGGTGTGTCCTCCGAACTTCACCAAGTTTTGGATTGTTGACCACATGGATTTGGAACCAGTCACAATGCAGAGGCGGAGCTTGTGTTTGCAGAGGCGGAGCTTGTGTTAAATTGATGTTATTTTCCACTTTTTCTTTTTCCTCTAAATCAGAAAACTTGGTGAACTTATGTTTCTTCCACGTGTGCATTACTGTACACTGTAGGAGGGGTAAAATACTGCAATTTGTCTCACCAGACCAGACCAAGGTTAACTCTTGCCTAACTCAACCAGCTGTTAATGAAGTAATGAATGTTTAGTTTTAATGAAGGGGTGCTGAAAACATCCTGGGTTCTATCTATCATTGTTTCTCATATTCACATTGGGATACATCTGTTATCCTTATACTGGCCTGCGTTCAGAGGAAACACAGTGTTCGCTTTTGTTGGATCGTCCTACGATATGGCCATAAGGAAGAAGAGAGTTATAAGTTGGATGGTAACCTATGGCAACACAGCTGGCATGATAATAAATGATGTATCTGTGTCAACATGTGATTGAGGGGGATGAAGACTGAGATACTGAGAGCATAACACTCATTTTCTATCAAACTGTAATCATTGCTCATTATCTCCAGGGTGGGGTGTGTGTCTGCTGTCTCAGATGAACCAGACAGATGTGTAGTTTTTTTAAAACATATATTTAACCGTTATTAAACCTGAAAATGTTTTACCGTTATTTAAACCAGGAAGTCTCCTATGGTTCAAACCTATTTTCCAAGTGAGACCTGCAAGATGTAAGTAAAGGAAAAGAGTGGGGGGATAGAGGGAAGGCGGGAGGCTGGGAGAGCAGACGTTAACGGCAGTGGAGAATGGGCTCCAGCTGCCTCAGGTCATGGAGTGAGATAGACAGTGAGAGAGGAGAGAGAGACAGTGAAAGAGAGGAGAGAGAGAGGAGAGAGGAAAGAGAGAGAGAGGCAGTGAAAGAGAGGAGAGAGAGATGAGAGAGGAGAGAGAGACAGTGAAAGAGAGGAGAGAGGGGAGAGAGGAAAGAGAGAGAGAGAGACAGTGAAAGAGAGGAGAGTGAGATGAGAGAGGAGAGAGAGAGAGAGAGAGAGTGAGAGAGAGAGAGAGAGAGTGTGGGGAGAGAAGAGGACAGGCCCTGACTGGTGCTGCTGCAGCCTGGAACACACGTTGCACTTTCTCTCTTGCTCTCTCACTTCTACTTCTCTCGTTTCCTCTCTCACAAAATGTCTCTCTGTGTCTGTTTCTCTCTCTCTCTCTCTCTCTCCCTCTCTCTCTCTCTCTCTTCATCGCTTTGTCAGAACCTCACTCATAGATTATCATGGCCTTTTTGATGAATTATTTTCTTTCCAAACATAGAAGTTGTATAATTGCTGAACTATGCATTTCAATTGAAGGTTGTGGTTGGCTTCAAATTAATATTGGAGAGCCCTTCTGAAACGTGAGACATTTGAGTGTGAGGTGTACCATTCCAGGTTATGGGTTAATAGTGAAACACCCCAAATTCAAAGGGATCCCTAACTACAGTAATTACTTTAAAGCACCTCATCTGTCTTTTAACACTTAGATGGACTGTATAAACATGTTAACATGGACTTCCTACCTACAAATTGTGGTTTATCCATTTCCTACCCCAGCATAGGGAGGGCAGTGTGAAATTACAAATATTTTTTTCAGTAAAATTGCCCCGCGTACCTTGACTTTGCATGCTGAATTGTACTTATTCCTTTGCATGTTGAATTCGAGTCCCTTGTCTTATTTAAGCCTTAGGGGTACAGTATGTGGCATCAGTAGTTTAGGTTGAAACATTCCATACTTGACCTGAATTCATAGTCATCTGTTTATACTGAACGCAGTATTTCAGTGTGAATAATACCACATGGAGGACCAGCATTAGAATCATCTGAGATTAGTAAAAGTACGGTGCTCACTTCAAATGCTAGACCATTATTAGGAACCATAGCCCCGCGTGCACAGTCATACTGTTAATTAACAATTTGCCTCTGGCTCCCAAACTATTTCATATTTTTCTTAAATTAAAAGACTGGGAGAGAAACTTTGAAACTATTTTAGTAATGCCTGTCAGGATGGTAGAGGTATAAAAATGTATCTAACGTCACTTCAGAACATCCAGTGGACTCACTGCTCTGTCCTCCTGCTCTTTCCTTCTTTTTTCCTTTCGTCGTTCTTTCTCTTTCCATCTTCCTCTTCCTCTTCCTTGCCAGCAATCTCTCTTTGACAGTCCTTCATTTGAGATAATTTCAGGCTAGCTGTGGTGAGGCTGTGTCTATGTAGCTGGCCAGTCATGGTAGACGGATTCAAATGTGCTGTGATTTGCTGCTGTAATATGAAATACATATCCCTGCAGGATCACTGGCGAGGAGGATCATATTATTTCAGCCTTGACCATAAAAGCTCAGTCACAAACTTGACCAAGGTGGTGTTTGACCATCTTTGATCATCTTTTTGACCAGATTCACTGCACTTTAAAACATAATTATCTACAGTAAGTCACGAAATGAACTGAGTAGAGGTTATTGAAAAACGCACAGTAGTCATAGTAACTTGATTACATTAAGTCATACTAACTATACTGAACAAAAATATAAACGCAACATGTAAAGTGTTGGTCCCATGTTTCATGAGCTGAAATAAAATATTCCAGAAATGTTCCATAAGAACAAAAAGCTTATTTCTCTTACATTTTGTGCAGAAATGTGTTTACATCCTTGTTAGAGAGCATTTCTCCTTTGACAAGATAATCCATCCACCTGACAGGTGTGGCATATCAAGAAGCTGATTAAACAGCATGATCATTACACAGGTGTACCTTGTGCTTGGGACAATAAAAGGCCACTCTGAAATGTGCAGTTTGTCACACAACACAATGCCACAGATGTTTCAAGTTTTGAGGGAGCGTGCAATTGGCATGCTGACTTCAGGAATGTCCACCAGATCTGCTGTCAGATAATTGAATGTTAATTTCTCTACCATAAGCCTCCTCCAATGTCATTTTAGAGAATTTGACATTATGTCCAACCAGCCTCACAACCGCAGACCAGATATAACCACACGAGGCCAGGACCTCCACATCTGGCTTCTTCACCTGCGGGATCGTCAGAGACCAGCCACCAGACAGGTGATGAAACTGAAGAGTATTTCTGTCTGTAATAAAGCCCTTTTGTGGGGAAAAACTCATTCTGATTGGCTGGGCCTGGTTCACAACTGGGTGGGCCTCCCAGGCCCACCCATGGCTGAGCCCCTGCCCAGTCATGTGAAATCCATAGATTAGGGCCTAATGAATTTATTTTCATTGACTGATTTCCTTATATGAACTGTAACTCAGTCAAATCGTTGAAACTGTTGCATGTTGCGTTTATATTTTTGTTCAGTATAAATTCATCATATACTGTATGTGAATGAAACTTTAACATTTTAAGTACTTAATTCATTGAGAAAATAATTCATAGACTGTTTGAAATTGTAATGTATTTTCAATAAAATTAAAGTTATAGCTGTCTCCCAGTCTGTGAAAACATTTGACCTTTTAATAAATTATTTTCAGATGTCCATTTAATTCCTCAGTGTCTTATTTATCTGCTCCTCTGTCCAGAACAAAAGGACTGACTTGCTTGTTGTTTACCCAGCTGAGTTTAGGAGCGATTACGTGTTTTCTCTTTGGTAAATGTCTGTCAAACCTGGCTAGAACTGTGTGATGACAGGACAAAAAGAAACGAGGACGCAAACCCACTGACCCTCTGGTCCACGATGTTCCCCTTACAACACACTGACCCTCTGGTCCACGATGTTCCCCTTACAACATACTGACCCTCTGGTCCACAATGTTCCCCTTACAACACACTGACCCTCTGGTCCACGATGTTCCCCTTACAACCCACTGACCCTCTGGTCCACGATGTCCCCCTTACAACACACTGACCCTCTGGTCCACGATGCCCCCCTTACAACACACTGACCCTCTGGTCCACGATGTCCCCCTTACAACACACTGACCCTCTGGTCCACGATGTTCCCCTTACAACACACTGACCCTCTGGTCCACGATGTTCCCTTACAACACACTGACCCTCTGGTCCACGATGTTCCCCTTACAACACACTGACCCTCTGGTCCACGATGTTCCCCTTACAACACACTGACCCTCTGGTCCACGATGTTCCCTTACAACACACTGACCCTCTGGTCCACGATGTCCCCCTTACAACACACTGACCCTCTGGTCCACGATGTTCCCTTACAACACACTGACCCTCTGGTCCACGATGTCCCCCTTACAACACACTGACCCTCTGGTCCACGATGTTCCCCTTACAACACACTGACCCTCTGGTCCACGATGTTCCCCTTACAGCACACTGACCCTCTGGTCCACGATGTTCCCCTTACAACACACTGACCCTCTGGTCCACGATGTTCCCCTTACAGCACACTGACCCTCTGGTCCACGATGTTCCCCTTACAACACACTGACCCTCTGGTCCACGATGTTCCCCTTACAACACACTGACCCTCTGGTCCACGATGTTCCCCTTACAACACAGTGACCCTCTGGTCCACGATGTTCCCTTACAGCACACTGACCCTCTGGTCCACGATGTTCCCCTTACAACACACTGACCCTCTGGTCCACGATGTTCCCCTTACAACACACTGACCCTCTGGTCCACGATGTTCCCCTTACAACAAACTGACCCTCTAGTCCACATTTCAACGCATACACTCTGACAGAGCTCTGAGTTCCGAGTACCGTTCACCCCTTGTCCACACACACACACACATGGGCCCACCTACACACACACACACACACACACACACACACACACACACACACACACACACGCACACACACACATAAGCCACACTGAGCTGGAATCACACCTTTTTCCTTTGTGTCTGCCAGAGGTACCAAGATAATCAGGACTGTTTCTTCTGTGTCTCCCAGAGGTACCAAGATAATCAGGACTGTTTCTTCTGTGTCTCCCAGAGGTACCAAGATAATCAGGACTGTTTCTTCTGTGTCTCCCAGAGGTACCAAGATAATCAGGACTGTTTCTTCTGTGTCTCCCAGAGGTACCAAGATAATCAGGACTGTTTCTTCTGTGTCTCCCAGAGGTACCAGGGTAATCAGGACTGTTTCCTCTGTGTGTCCCAGAGGTACCAGGGTAATCAGGACTGTTTCTTCTGTGTCTCCCAGAGGTACCAGGGTAATCAGGACTGTTTCTTCTGTGTCTCCCAGAGGTACCAAGATAATCAGTACTGTTTCTTCTGTGTCTCCCAGAGGTACCAGGGTAATCAGGACTGTTTCTTCTGTGTCTCCCAGAGGTACCAAGATAATCAGGACTGTTTCTTCTGTGTCTCCCAGAGGTACCAGGGTAATCAGGACTGTTTCCTCTGTGTGTCCCAGAGGTACCAAGATAATCAGGACTGTTTTCTCTGTGTATCCAGAGTTACCAAGATAATCAGGACTGTTTCTTCTGTGTCTCCCAGAGGTACCAGGGTAATCAGGACTGTTTCCTCTGTGTGTCCCAAAGGTACCAAGATAATCAGGACTGTTTCCTCTGTGTACAGAGGTACCAAGATAATCAGAACTGTTTCCTCTGTGTGTCCAGAGGTACCAAGATAATCAGGACTGTTTCTTCTGTGTGTCAATCAAATTCAAATCAAATTCATTTATATAGCCCTTCTTAGATCAGCTGATATCTCAAATTGCTGTACAGAAACCCAGCCTAAAACCCCAAACAGCAAGCAATGCAGGTGTAGAAGCACGGTGGCTAGGAAAAACTCCCTAGAAAGGCCAATACCTAGGAAGAAACCTAGAGAGGAACCAGGCTATGAGGGATGGCCAGTCCTCTTCTGGCTGTGCCGGGTGGAGATTATAACAGAACATGGCCAAGATGTTCAAATGTTCATAAATGACCAGCATGGTCAATAATAATAGTCACAGTAGTTGTCGAGGGTGCAACAGGTCAGCACCTCAGGAGTAAATATCAGTTGGCTTTTCATAGCTGCTGTCTCTAGAGAGTTGAAAACAGCAGGTCTGGGACATGACGCACATCCGGTGAACAGGTCAGGGTTCCATAGCCGCAGGCAGAACAGTTGAAACTGGAGCAGCAGCACGGCCAGGTGGACTGGGGACAGCAAGGAGTCCTCAAGCTAGGTAGTCCTGAGGCATGGTCCTAGGGCTCAGGTCCTCCGAGAGAGAGAAAGAAAGAATTAGAGAGAGCATACTTAAATTCACACAGGCAACCGGATAAGACAGGAGAAATACTCCAGATATAACAGACTGACCCTAGCCCCCCGACACATAAACTACTGCGGCATAAATACTGGAGGCTGAGACAGGAGGGGTCAGGAGACAGTGTGGCCCCATCCGATGATACCCCCGGACAGGGCCAAACAGGCAGGATATAACCCCACCCACTTTGCCAAAGCACAGCCCCCACAGCACTAGAGGGATATCTTCAACCACCAACTTACCATCCTGAGACAAGGCCGAGTATAGCCCACAAAGATCTCCGCCACGGCACAACCCAAGGGGGGGCGCCAACCCAGACAGGAAGACCTCGTCAGTGACTCAACCCACTCAAGTGACGCACCCCTCCTAGGGATGGCATGGAAGAGCACCAGTAAGCCAGTGACTCAGCCCTGTAATAGGGTTAGAGGCAGAGAATCCCAGTGGAGAGAGGGGAACCGGCCAGGCAGAGACAGCAAGGGCGGTTCGTTGCTCCAGTGCCTTTCCGTTCACCTTCACACTCCTGGGCCAGACGACACTCAATCATAGGACCTACTGAAGAGATGAGTCTTCATTAAAGACTTAAAGGTTGAGACCGAGTCTGCGTCTCTCACATGGGTAGGCAGACCATTCCATAAAAATTGAGCTTTATAGGAGAAAGCCCTGCCTCCAGCTGTTTGCTTAGAAATTCTAGGGACAATTAGGAGGCCTGCGTCTTGTGACCATAGCGTACGTGTAGGTATGTACGGCAGGACCAAATAGGAAAGATAGGTAGGAGCAAGCCCATGTAATGCTTTGTAGGTTAGCAGTAAAACCTTGAAATCAGCCCTTGCCTTAACAGGAAGCCAGTGTAGGGAGGCTAGCACTGGAGTAATATGATCAAATTGTTTGGTTCTAGTCAGGATTCTAGCAGCCGTATTTAGCACTAATTGAAGTTTATTTAGTGCTTTATCCGGGTATCCGGAAAGTAGAACATTGCAGTAGTCTAACCTAGAAGTAACAAAAGCAAGGATACATTTTTCTGCATCATTTTTGGACAGAACATTTCTGATTTTGCAATGTTACATAGATGGAAAAAAGCTGTCCTTGAAACAGTCTTGATATGTTAATCAAAAGAGAGATCATGGTCCAGAGTAACGCCGAGGGTCCTTCACAGTTTTATTTGAGACGACTGTACAACCATCAAGATTAATTGTCAGATTTAACAGAAGATCTCTTTGATTCTTGGGACCGAGAACAAGCATTTCTGTTTTGTCCGAGTTTAAAAGTAGAAAGTTTGCAGCCATCCACTTCCTTATGTCTGACACCCAGGCTTCCAGCGAGGGCAATTTTGGGGCTTGTTACGCCCTGACCTGAGAGAGCCTTTTTTATGTCTCTATTTAGGTTTGGTCAGGGTGTGATTTGGGTGGGCATTCTATGTCCTTTTTTCTATGCTTTCTTTGTTTTGGCCTGGTATGGCTCTCAATCAGGGACAGCTGTATATCGTTGTCGCTGATTGGGAGTCATACTTAGGCAGCCTGTTTTCCTTTGGGGTTTGTGAGTAGTTATTTTCTGTTTTGTACATTTTGTGACCTGACAGAACTGTTGTCTGTCGTTCATTTTCTTGTTTGTTTGAAGTGTTTCTTATTATTAAAACATTAATATGAACACTCACCACGCTGAGTTTGGTCCCCTTCTTCTACAGATGACAAGCGTTACAGAACTACCCACCACCAAAGGACCAAGCAGCGGAGGAAGCAGCAACAGGAGGACTATACAGAGTCATGGACCTGGGAGGAGATCCTGGACGGGGCAGGACCATGGCACCAGGCTGGGGAATATCGCCGCCTGAAGGAGGAACTAGAGGCAGCGAAAGCTGAGAGGTGGCGATATGAGGCAAGGCAGCGCAGCAGGCACGAGAGGCAGCTTGGCGGAGTCCTGCGATAGACCTGAGCCAACTCCCTATGCTTACCAGAAGCAGCGTATTACTGGTCAGGCACTGTGTTATGCGGTGAAGCGCACGGTGTCTCCAGTACGCGCTCATAGCCCGGAGCGCTACATGCCAGCCCCCCGCAAGTGCCATGCGAGAGTGGGCATCGAGCCAGGGCGGATTGTGCCAGCTCAGCGCGTCTGGTCTCCAGTGCGCCGTTTTGGTCCAGGGTATCCTGCACCGGCTCTGCGCACTGTGTCTCCGGGGCACTGGGAGGGCTCAGTTCGTCCTATGCCTGCGCTCCGCCAGTGCCGGGCGAAAGTGGGCATTGAGCCAAATGGAGAGGTGCGTGTAGCAAGCATCAGATCTGTGTCCAGAGGTACCAAGATAATCATGACTGTTTCCTCTGTGTGTCCCAGAGGTTCCTGCCTTTTGGCCAGGAGTTCCCACCACACACTCCCTGTGTTCCCTTTGTCTGATCCTCTATGTCTGTGATCAGTCTGTGTACCACTGACGAGAAGGGTGGGGAAGGGGGAGACACTGGCCCTTGTGACCTAGCGACATGGCCCCTTGCCTCTCTCTTACCTGCCTCTCTCTATAGACTTCCCCTCTTCTCCTCCACCATGGTCCTCCTATATCCCCCTCTTTCTCACCCAGGTGCCAATTACCAACGGGAATGTTCTCAGTGATGTAATGACCTTAAGCACAGGTGCACTCTTAGAAAAAAGGGGTTCCAAAAGGGTTATTCGGCTGTCCCCATAGGATAACCCTTTTTGGTTGCATGTAAAATCCTCTGTGTAAAGGGTTCTATATGGAACTCAAAAGGGTTCTACAGTACCTGGAAGCAAAAGGTTTCTACCTGGAACCAAAAATGGTTCTTCAAAGGTTTCTCCTATTGTCACAATTGTCATAAGGAGAGGACCAAAATGCAGCGGGAAAATGTATACTCATCTTCTTTTTTATTTGAAGAAGGAAAAACAAAATAAAACACGTATAGAAAACAAACGACTCCAAACAGTCCCGTCAGGTGCAACAAACACTAAACCAGGAAATAACTACCCACCAACCCCCATAGAACAAACACCCCTATAAATAGGACCTTCAATCAGAGGCAACGAGAAGCAGCTGCCTCCAATTGAAGGTCAACCCAATAAACACCACATAGAAATAGACCAACTAGAAATAACATAGAAATACACTAACATAGAACATAACCCAAACAACCCCGAAACACCCTAAACAAACACCCCCTGCCACGCCCTGACCAAACCACAATAACAAACAGCCCCTTTACTGGTCAGGATGTGACACCTATGGGGACAGCCAAAGTTCAATTTCAGGTTCTAGATAGCACCTTTTTTTCTAAGAGTGTGGGTAGAAGAATAACAGTCAATAACCAGGTGAGAATTTAGGCTTTAGAATTTAATTTCCATACAAAAGTGATTTAGTTCTGGTCTAAATGATGACAACATTGTCAGGAAACACGTTGCTATCATATTGAGTTCTAAAATATTCTAAAACTCTCATAATTAGCTTCATTTTTTAAAGCTGTTCTCCATAAAGCGAGAGAGAGAGATTGAGAGAGAGAGAATGTGAGAGAGAGAGAATGAGAGAGACAGAGAGAGAGAGAGAGAGAGAGAGCGAGAGAGACAGAGAGAGAGAGAGAGAGACAGAGAGAGAGAGAGAGACAGAGAGACAGAGAGAGAGAGAGACAGAGAGAGAGAATGAGAGACAGAGAGAGAGAGAGAGAGAGAGAGAGAGAGAGAGAGAGAGAGAGAGAGAGAGAGAGAGATGAGAGAGACAGAGAGAGAATGAGAGAGACAGAGAGAGAGAGAGAGAGAGACAGAGAGAAAGAATGAGAGAGACAGAGAGAGAGAGAGAGAGAGAGAGAGAGAGAGAGAGAGAGAGAGATATGATTACTAAATTACTAGTCTTCTAATTCCTAATTCTATGTCTGGAATGCTCCCTCCTTCTTTCCCTCTCCCATTCGCTCTCTCTTCTTTTCTCTGTCCTTCATTTCTTTATCTGTCACGTGTCACCTTATTCAGCTATCTTTAATCCACTTCCTCTCTTAAAGGTCGACTTAGCGATGTTGCCAAGAGCTGCACCACAGACAGAGATACGGTATTGCTGTCCGCTCATACAGGCCTAGTTCACTCATTTTGTGAAACATTATACGTTTTTAATATACAATTATTTATTTATTTATTTAGATTTATCAGGGGGTGCTGCAGTGTCCTCAGCACCCCTACTTCCCGCGGCTATGTTGAGATGAGCAAGATGCAAAACTTCTCTCTCACACAGTCACACACAGTATCAGCATATGTGCAAGGGTTTGCTTCAAACTGTTCACAGCCTGGTAGCCACAGGACCAAAACAGCTGCGAAGCTCTTAGTTGTTGCGAAAATTGACCGACTATGCTGTTTACTTTCTGCATCTATGTCATATCGCTGGGGATACCTTTAACACACTGTCTGCTGTCAAAAGTCAAGTATGAAAAACACCCCTTTTTGAAAAACACATGCTATTGATTGCAAATAATCTCAACTTCTCTTTAATTATAGGTAAGTACCGTATAAGAAGCCACATTGAAACCACATCGAAAAAGTTCACTGCCTCTTCTTTAATCAACTTTGTGATAATATACATATGACACAGTATTTTCTCACGCATGTAATAGCACTAATATGATTTTTAAAAGTTATTGCAAAAAAACTAAAAACTCCTCAAGAGGATTTCTCTCTTCACATAGGCTGTTAGATGACGTGGCCCGGTTAAAACAAGGTCTGTGGCAAGGCCCTCCAAACCATTCCAGAAAGAAAAGGGAAAAATCACAATGACAAGCTCGGCTAGCCAGAGTGGATTGGAACCTGGCAGCTGTAGATTGCATTTCCGTCTCCCTCCACCTCTTCCTCGGGTTTTGTGGAAAAGGATCAGTATTTAGGGAGAGCCGTCTCAAGCCTAGAATAACATAGCATTATAGACCAAGGATGACAGTGGATATTGTATCCTTCCTTTTCCTCTCTCTCTCTCTCTCTCTCTCTCTCTCTCTCTCTCTCTCTCTCTCTCTCTCTCTCTCTCTCTCTCTCTCTCTTTTGTTCCACATAATGCTATAGATTTTGCAGGTTATGTGGGTGGACAATAAGGGGAAGAGAGCTCCCACACAACCGACAACAGAGAACACCTAAACCTCCTTCAACAGTTGACGTGCCTGAGCCCTACAGTATACAGATGTGCCTGAGCCCTACAGTATACAGATGTGCCTGAGTCCTACAGTATACAGATGTGCCTGAGCCCTACAGTAGACAGATGTGTCTGAGCCCTACAGTATACAGATGTGCCTGAGCCCTACAGTATACAGATGTGCCTGAGCCCTACAGTATACAGATGTGTCTGAGCCCTACAGTATACAGATGTGTCTGAGCCCTACAGTATACAGATGTGTCTGAGCCCTACAGTATACAGATGTGTCTGAGCCCTACAGTATACAGATGTGTCTGAGCCCTACAGTATACAGATGTGCCTGAGCCCTACAGTATACAGATGTGCCTGAGCCCTACAGTAGACAGATGTGTCTGAGCCCTACAGTAGACAGATGTGCCTGAGCCCTACAGTATACAGATGTGCCTGAGCCCTACAGTATACAGATGTGCCTGAGCCCTACAGTATACAGATGTGTCTGAGCCCTACAGTAGACAGATGTGTCTGAGCCCTACAGTAGACAGATGTGTCTGAGCCCTACAGTAGACAGATGTGTCTGAGCCCTACAGTATACAGATGTGCCTGAGCCCTACAGTATACAGATGTGTCTGAGCCATACAGTAAACAGATGTGTCTGAGCCCTACAGTAGACAGATGTGTCTGAGCCCTACAGTATACAGATGTGTCTGAGCCCTACAGTAGACAGATGTGTCTGAGCCCTACAGTATACAGATGTGTCTGAGCCCTACAGTATACAGATGTGCCTGAGCCCTACAGTATACAGATGTGTCTGATCCCTACAGTATACAGATGTGTCTGAGCCCTACAGTATACAGATGTGTCTGAGCCCTACAGTATACAGATGTGTCTGAGCCCTACAGTAGACAGATGTGTCTGAGCCCTACAGTATACAGATGTGTCTGAGCCCTACAGTATACAGATGTGTCTGAGCCCTACAGTATACAGATGTGCCTGAGCCCTACAGTATACAGATGTGTCTGAGCCCTACAGTATACAGATGTGTCTGAGCCCTACAGTATACAGATGTGTCTGAGCCCTACATTATACAGATGTGTCTGAGCCCTACAGTATACAGATGTGTCTGAGCCCTACAGTAGACAGATGTGTCTGAGCCCTACAGTATACAGATGTGTCTGAGCCCTACAGTATACAGATGTGTCTGAGCCCTACAGTATACAGATGTGTCTGAGCCCTACAGTATACAGATGTGTCTGAGCCCTACAGTAGACAGATGTGTCTGAGCCCTACAGTATACAGATGTGTCTGAGCCCTACAGTATACAGATGTGTCTGAGCCCTACAGTATACAGATGTGCCTGAGCCCTACAGTATACAGATGTGTCTGATCCCTACAGTATACAGATGTGTCTGAGCCCTACAGTATACAGATGTGTCTGAGCCCTACAGTATACAGATGTGTCTGAGCCCTACAGTATACAGATGTGTCTGAGCCCTACATTATACAGATGTGTCTGAGCCCTACAGTATACAGATGTGTCTGAGCCCTACAGTAGACAGATGTGTCTGAGCCCTACAGTATACAGATGTGTCTGAGCCCTACAGTATACAGATGTGTCTGAGCCCTACAGTATACAGATGTGTCTGAGCCCTACAGTATACAGATGTGTCTGAGCCCTACAGTAGACAGATGTGTCTGAGCCCTACAGTATACAGATGTGTCTGAGCCCTACAGTATACAGATGTGTCTGAGCCCTACAGTATACAGATGTGTCTGAGCCCTACAGTATACAGATGTGTCTGAGCCCTACAGTAGACAGATGTGTCTGAGCCCTACAGTATACAGATGTGTCTGAGCCCTACAGTATACAGATGTGTCTGAGCCCTACAGTATACAGATGTGTCTGAGCCCTACAGTATACAGATGTGTCTGAGCCCTACAGTATACAGATGTGTCTGAGCCCTACAGTATACAGATGTGTCTGAGCCCTACAGTAGACAGATGTGTCTGAGCCCTACAGTATACAGATGTGTCTGAGCCCTACAGTATACAGATGTGTCTGAGCCCTACATTATACAGACTTAGGAAAATAACAAATCCGCAGCTCTTCTATTTCTATTCTTTTATTTTTTTCAGGTCCAGATGGATTTCTACTTCTCTCCTCATTCCCCCTATGCAGGCCTCTGTGATTCATTTTCCACAGACATCTAAAAGCCCAAAAAAGGTCTCCCCTCCCCTATCACCTCTACCTCTACCTCGACACCCTCTCCCCCACCCTCAGAGCGATCGCTTCCACCCCTCCTGGACTGTATCAGCCTGCTGCATGTCAGCCTGCTGCGTATCAGCCTGCTGCATGTCAGCCTCTGGAAAAAACAGAGCAGAGTAAAGGAATGGATAGGAATGGAATCCCGTGGCCTGAATGTAAGAGGAGAAAATCCTGCTTGTTACTCCTCTCCTCCCCTCATCCCCCTCTCCTCTCCTCACCCCCCATCCTCCCCCCATGGTCTCTACCCCTGTGGTCAGAGTCCAGGCTGGAGGCTGAGGACTGAACTACGTGGGTGGTGTTAGAGGGGTTTATAGGGGTTTACATGAGCCTATCCCTGGCCTGGGGGGAAAACCCATTGCAGGGGGAAGTGATGGAGATGGAATGGGTGGAGAGATGGCTTCTGTTTCATTGGTGAATTAATTTCACTGACAAAACGAAGGGAGTGGAAGACTTTGGTATCTCTTAGCCCTCTAGTCTACAATCTCTCTTCCACCCTTCTTCAGTCCTCCCTCCCCTTCCTGCCCTTCCATACCCCTCTCCTCTCCCACCCTTTGATATCCCTCCCTCTCCTCTCCCACCCTTCCATACCCCTCCCTCTCCTCTCCTCTCCTCTCTCACCCTTCCATACCCCTCTCTCTCCTCTCCTCTCCACTCTCACCCTTCCATACCCCTCTCCTCTCCTCTCCTCTCCTCTCCTCTCCTCTCCTCTCCTCTCCTCTCCTCTCCTCTCCTCTCCTCTCCTCTCCTCTCCTCTCCTCTCCTCCTCTCCTCTCCTCTCCTCTCCTCTCCTCTCCTCTCCTCTCCTCTCCTCTCCTCTCCTCTCCTCTCCTCTCCTCTCCTCTCCACTCTCACCCTTCCATACCCCTCCCCTCTCCCACTCTTCCATACTCCTCCCTCTCCTACGGCCTATAACACTCCTCCTATTTCCACCTCATCCTTCTTTCTCTTGCACTTTCTCTCCTTTTCCCACCTCTCAGAAAATACGATTAAAGCTCAACGCCATTGGAAGAGAGGTTTCCTGGTTGAAATCTTGACCCTGTTGGCTTCTTCTGAAATCTCATCTATCTCCAACACATCAAAGATAAGGAAGTACAGAACATCTAATATTACGTGTGACATGTACATACTGTATTACATTCAGGAGGTGGGAAAACTGAACATACATTGAAAAAGGGGAGGAAAGTGTTCCCTAAAAGTGGGTTGGCTTAATAAAGCTTCAACAACACTTTCAAAATACTGATCGACTCAATTTTGTAAAGCAGACATATTTGTCACTAGAGTCATACAGTGTTACCATGCCCCCCAGGGTAGACTAGATGATCCAGAGGCCCAGTTCTGTTCTGGACCAAGCACACCTGTAAATTACACATGTTGAGCAAGAGTGTGGCTGACCTGCTATTTATGGGCACGTGAAACATGATTGCATGCTGAGAGAACCCAACCATTTTGGTGGTAATAAACATGTACATTGGAAGGTTGGTTGCGGAAAAGTCTATTTCTGTCTTGTCCTTTACGAGTTCAAAGCAGAGAGGCATGGGGGGCCATTTTTACAGTCTTTAGTGTGACTCGACTAGGGATCGAACCCCCAACCTTCTAATCTCAGGGCGGACACTATAGCCACAAGGCCACTTATTTGTCCGTAAACAGGAAACTCTGCTTGGCAGGCAGGCAGGCATGGGCAGGCAGAGCAGTAATATATTCAGGCAGTAAAGACTAACCACCAGAGAGGTCTAGTCAGTTCAGTAGAGCTGGGTTCATTAGCATACATAAACACCTCTGCTGTGCAGACAATAGCATTGGAGCTATAGAATCAGAATTAACATTCTAGTGAATCTAATTCTATGATTGAATCATCATATATACTGGCTTAAAGTCAATCATTCAGAATACTTACTCTCGAAAGAAAACATACCTTGAGAGACATGTTACAGTATTACATAACATATAATAACATACAGATCAACATAATATATGCATAACGAGTAGGAAAGAGTACTGAATACAATAGCCTATATAAATACACCTATGATTACTATGTCGGAGTCTAAAAGCTGTGTAAATACAGCAGGCCTACACTCTATTCGAGGTGATTATACTGTACATGTACACAACGCTCCTTCACTACCTCACATAACCCCACCGTCCTCTCACCCTCTCCAAAGACTTCACTGAAAAAACATCTAGCCACGTTGTCTCTCTTACTCTCACACTCCTCCATGTCTCTCTCTCTCTCTCTTTTCTGCCTCTTCCTCATTCTCTCGCTCCCCGTTTTCCTCAGTTTCTCTTCTTCTTTTTCCACTCCCTTGCTGTGTAGTCCAGCCCTTCTGTGTAGTCCAGTCTTTTGTGTAGTCCAGCACTTGCTGTGTAGTCCAGCCCTTCTGTGTAGTCCAGCCCTTGCTGTGTAGTCCAGCCCTTATGTGTA
This sequence comes from Salmo salar, assembly GCF_965601325.2. Taxonomy (NCBI): domain Eukaryota; kingdom Metazoa; phylum Chordata; class Actinopteri; order Salmoniformes; family Salmonidae; genus Salmo; species Salmo salar. The sequence continues at coordinate 91,888,594 of NC_138304.1, read as the reverse complement.
GTCCAGCCCTTGCTGTGTAGTCCAGCCATTCTGTATAGTCCAGACCTTCTGTGAAGTCCAGCTCTTCTGTGTAGTCCAGCCCTTATGTGTAGTCCATCCCTTGCTGTGTAGTCCAGCCATTCTGTATAGTCCAGACCTTCTGTGAAGTCCAGCTCTTCTGTGTAGTCCAGCCCTTATGTGTAGTCCATCCCTTGCTGTGTAGTCCAACTCTTCTGTGTAGTCCAGCTCTTCTGTGTAGTCCAGCCTTTCTGTGTAGTCCAGCCCTTGGCTGCAGTGGGAGGCGTATGATGTGGTTGTTGCAGGGATGAAGGGAGGGTCAGTGTAACTGAGTTGTTTCCTGTGTGCAGTACAACTTAAATGCCATGTTGGAAACCACAGTGCTCCGGCTGCATAAAGGTCACTGACAGGACCTATGGCCAAACTGCCCTACTGGAGTGACACAACTTTGATAAAGAAATGAAAGTCACACACATCTCTCTTTTGCTGCGTGTACTAGACCAGTGTTTCCCAGCCCTGGTCCTCCAGTACCCCCAACAGCCCAGCCCTGGTCCTCCAGTACCCCCAACAGCCCAGCCCTGGTCCTCCAGTACCCCCAACAGCCCAGCCCTGGTCCTCCAGTACCCCCAACAGCCCAGCCCTGGTCCTCCAGTACCCCCAACAGCCCAGCCCTGGTCCTCCAGTACCCCCAACAGCCCAGCCCTGGTCCTCCACTACCCCCAACAGCCCAGCCCTGGTCCTCCACTACCCCCAACAGCCCAGCCCTGGTCCTCCACTACCCCCAACAGCCCAGCCCTGGTCCTCCACTACCCCCAACAGCCCAGCCCTGGTCCTCCAGTACCCCCAACAGCCCAGCCCTGGTCCTCCAGTACCCCCAACAGCCCAGCCCTGGTCCTCCACTACCCCCAACAGCCCAGCCCTGGTCCTCCCGTACCCCCAACAGCCCAGCCCTGGTCCTCCAGTACCCCCAACAGCCCAGCCCTGGTCCTCCAGTACCCCCAACAGCCCAGCCCTGGTCCTCCAGTACCCCCAACAGCCCAGCCCTGGTCCTCCAGTACCCCCAACAGCCCAGCCCTGGTCCTCCAGTACCCCCAACAGCCCAGCCCTGGTCCTCCACTACCCCAAACAGCCCAGCCCTGGTCCTCCAGTACCCCCAACAGCCCAGCCCTGGTCCTCCAGTACCCCCAACAGCCCAGCCCTGGTCCTCCAGTACCCCCAACAGCCCAGCCCTGGTCCTCCAGTACCCCCAACAGAACACATTTGTATTGTAGCCCTGGACAAGCACACCTGATTCAGCTCATCGAGGGCTTGATGATTAGATGACAAGTTGAATCAGGGAGGCTTGTCCAGAGTTACAGTAAAAAATGTGTACTGTTCGGGACACTCGAGGACCAGGGTTGGAAAACATTGTACTAGACTATAGTCACAGGTCCTTCGACTCTTTGCTTCACTGTCATATGAGACTTCTACAAGGTAAAATGGCACCTTCACCTGTTCCCATGTTGAGTCTTCACATTCTCTCTAAAGAGACATTTAAATAGTTGATATACTCATACTCTGTAAGATGTACATGCACACCATCACTGACTGGACCACCAACAAACAGAAACCATGCAGGAAATGCATCCCAAAATAGTACAAATAGTGTTTTTATGTGGTTATTTAACCTTTATATAACTAGGATCTCACACTGAGATCAGAAGACCTCTTTCACGCGAGCTCTGACACATATAACAATGCACCTTATGTTGTGAACAAAACTAAATTGGGAAATGCATACAGCCTGTATGTGAAATGATTGTGCATGTACACTGCCTTCCAATGTGGCTGGTTTTTCTTTGTACAATATGGTTGCTGTTTGGTCCAAACTTGTCTACATACTCTGGCCTGTGCAGTCAGAAATACAGCAACGGCCTGAAGGCTTCTGTAGGTCACATAATAAATTACCTGCTTGGATAAAATATACAATATTTTATTTTTACCAAATAGCTCAAATGTTTAGAGGTAACCTATTTTATGGTGTTTGTTTCAAGTCACAATAAAACTATAATTTTACTATCCTAATCTTTAGTGTTTGAGAACAATTAGAGTTTCTTAGCTCACCTGTATCCTGCTCTTTTGTTTAATCATATGTTGAACATTCTCTGTGCAAATAAATAGATTCAGCTTATGAAACATGGTGCATTTTTGTGTGATTTGCTCACCTAAGAGCGCTGAGATATTGCCTGTCAACATCAGTAAGCCTGAGGGGCAGTTTCATCCTTTCTTTTCTTTCCATTCTTAAATTCATTTGCTCTGTGTAACTATCTTTTTTATTGCAGCATGGTCTTCAATATTTTGTGCTAATGACCCCTGAAAAGGGAAAGTTCAAGGATTTCTAAAGCAACTATGAAGAAACATATGAAAGCAGGGCCATGCACAGACCTTTTGGGAGGCAGGTACTCAAACAAAAAAAGGGCACCCCAAAAATATTTGTTCGCAAACGTGGTCACAGACTCGTTGGGCAATTCTGACTTTTATTAGACTTTTCTTTAGTTCCATAGAAGCAATAGATGGCTATATCTTAATGGCTAATTCAATTACACGCATTGAACAATAATTTAACAACGACTTAAATGTTTTTACCCAAAACAAAAGAGTACTTTAGGGAATAAAAGGGCAATGAGGCATGTGCTCTGCAGAGGCCAGAGGCTGAGCCCAATCTGTACACGTGCCTGCATGAAAGCAACTCAGAGAAAACTTTCAGCAAGTATTTTTTAATTTATGTCAAATATACAATGACGCTTGTAAATCTTTTCTAGGGTCATGAAAACATGGTGGAATGGAACCTAACCTAAAGCATGCTTAAACATGGGTAGGGTTGTACGCAAGTGCAGCCATTTTGGAAAAACATACTCAGCAGTGAAAAACAACAGAAGCTTAGCAACAGAATCTTAGCAACAGAAGCGTAGTAAGTACAGTACAATACAATATCTAGACTGCTATCTGTCTGAAAGAATGCTACAGCCAAGGTTCCAGACACCTAAACAGTACGCACACTGCTTATGACTAAAAACCTATTTGGAGGGAAGAGCGTTAACGTTTCACCTCAAGCCTTTGGCACCAGTCTGAGAAACGCAGAGCATTCTCAAATCCACCGCTTATTCTTGGGCCGTCCCAAACGATTTCATCAGACAACAGAAAAAAGAGATGGGAAAAAGTGAACAGGTTCTATAAACAGAGAGGATAAGAGGTAGAAAATGACAGAAACAATGAAGGAAAATCACCAAACAGTGACTCAGAAGAGTGAGAAACAAAGACATTTGACATTACTCTGTCAACAAAGGGCTTTTGTGCTAGACTATTATAGTACTTGCGTAGCACTTCCATATAAAGTTCTCCCTCAAATGATAAGTTGGCTTTGCCCGTCGTGTAACTAAAACAAAACCTTAAGACCTATAGCTACAACCTTAGGAATAAACAGTAGCTGTGTGTATTTGTGTGTGTGTTGACTGTGTTGTTTAATTAGTCCCTTCTCCTATCCAGAGCTGTGATTCCAGCCAGACAGAGCAGCAAGGTGAAAGGTTTTGTGTCAGGAGACAGATAGGGCAAGGCAGGACCAGGTAGGCAGAGCCAGGTAGGAATAGCCAGGTAGGCAGAGCAAGGTAGGCAGGACCAGGTAGGCAGAGCCAGGTAGGCAGAGCCAGGTAGGCAGGGCCAGGTAGGCAGGGCCAGGTAGGCAGAGCCATGTAGGCAGGACCAGGTAGGCAGAGCCATGTAGGCAGATCCAGGTAGGCAGAGCCATGTAGGCAGATCCAGGTAGGCAGAGCCAGGTAGGCAGGACCAGGTAGGCAGAGCCATGTAGGCAGATCCAGGCAGGCATGGCCAGGTAGTCAGAGCCAGGTAGACAGAGCCAGGAAGGCAGAGCCAGGTAGGCAGAGCCAGGCAGGGAGAGACAGGCAGGGAGAGCCAGGCAGGCAAGGCCAGGCAGGCAGGCAGGCAGGCAGGCAGACAGACAGGCAGGCAGGGCCAGGTAGGCAGGCAGAGCCAGGCAGGCAGGGGCAGGCAGGCAGGCAGGCAGGCAGGCGGGGGGCCAGGGAGGCAGGGCCAGGCAGAGCCAGGGCCAGGCAGGCAGGGCCAGGTAGGCAGAGCCAGGGCCAGGCAGGCAGGCAGCGCTGTGAACCCCAGTCCTCTGGGAGGGACTGGTCTCTGTATCTCAGACTCCATGAGTGAGAGAGCAGCCTCCTCTTCTGGTTAAAAATCCAATGAACAAGAGAAAGATGAAAACACAGCAGAATGATCTCCATTCTTTGAACAAGTTGTATTTTGTTATATATTTACTGTGTGTGGAGGGGAATGACAGAAGTTCAATTGATTTCAGTCAAATTTCAGTCAAGTAAGTGTCCGTCCAAATCTATTTTCGATAAACACAACAGAAGAACCAATATCATGTTGATGAGTAATCAAATTAAGTCGAACCCTAATTTACTTATCGTTTGTATCCTGTGTTTCTGTCTACTTTCTGAAACCACTCTCCACATTGAAGTTTAGATCGTCATGGTGATGATGGAGATGGACGTTTGAAGATGCGCCAGCGGCATATTATGTTCCACTCGGTGGCGCTACACGTCCGCTAACACCATTCCCAGGAACAGGATCTGGTACTGTTAAAAATGGAAAGGAGTATGGCAAGAGAAAGCTGACCCATCTTTATCTAACGTCTCAGGAAGCTGCCCAGTCAACTGACAGGAGGTGGCAGATAATTCAAGGAATTTGAATGTTTGGTATCAACACAAATCGTTTGCCTTGTTCTCTCCATATCCTGTGACATAGCAATATAGCCCTTTCTAACTTCACCTCAGAATGCCCTTAGTGTTGTATTAGTCAGTGTGGCTACCGTAAGGCAAGTACAATCAACATCCTAGTGTATAACCTATAAATGACCTTTTGACCTTTGACCTGAAGAATCTGGATGATCCCGTTGGCTATTCTACGATCACGCTGTGAAGTCCAGTTGGCTGATGTCTTTGTATATCCTCCAGAGACAGACCCAAACACACAACACACATCTGTGTGTGTGTGTTTGTATACAGAGCATTCTGAAAGTATTCAGACTCCTTGACTTTTTCCACATTTTGTTACGTTACAGACTTATTCTAAAATTGATGAAATAAAATGTTTTCCTCATCAATCAACACACAATACTCCATAATGACGAAGCAAAAACAGTTTTTTAAAATTATTATTTTATTCAAAATAAAAAACAGAATTGAACTTTGTGGAATGCCACGTTTTTTCTATGAGTTATGTTCACCAAGGGTGACAAAAACCTCTAGACTGGTTAAATAGACCCTAAACCTATTTAGAACTGGACTGGAGAGGCCAGCCTACCTCTCCAGTCTGTCCAGAAGGACATCATGGTCAACAGTGTCGAATGCATCACTTCAATCTAAGAGTACAAGGACAGAGAGCTGTTTGGCATCTGTGTTGGCTCTAAGATCATTTATCACTTTAACTAAGGCTGTCTCTGTGCTGTGGTGGGAATCTAGATTATTTCTCTTCAGAAGGGGTTTCACCATAGCAGTTTTTAGCACAGTGGTGAAAGTGCCTGTGAACAGGGAGTGATTAACAATAGCTTGCATTTCTTCAGATATGCAATTAAAAACTGTTTTGAAGAAGGTGGTAGGTATAGGATCGAGAAGGCAGGCAGAAAGCTTAAATTGTGATATTACTTTCCTGAGCATGTCTGTGTCAACCAGGGAACATAAATCCATAGTGCCTTTGTGTGGTAAGCTAGGGCACACAATCATCAAACTTCTCATCACGTCTTGCTTGACTGATTTCCAGCCTAATGTTGGTTATCTTATCCCTGAAATATGCCGCAAACTCATCAGATTCAGATATGGAGGAAATTTCACATAAGTTTGTGCTGGTAGGATTCAGCCCATCAATGGTCGTGAAGAACACTCTCGAATTATTTGGAATAATAATGATCAAGTTGAGCCCGTCTGGCATTTCTAATTGCCGCGTTATACAGTGCATTCGGAAAGTATTCATTCCCCCCACAAAATAAAAAACATAAATATCTTATTTACATAAGTATTCAGACCCTTTGCTATGAGGCTCGAAATTGAGCTCAGGTGCATCTTGTTTCCATTGATCATCCTTGAGATGTTTCTACAACTTGATTGATTTACCTGTAGTAAATTCAATTGATTTGACATGATTTGGAAAGGCACACACACACCTGTCTATATAACACCTGTCTATATAAGGTCCCACAGTTGATAGTGCATGTCAGAGCAAAAACCAAGCCATGAGGTCGAAGGAATTGTCCTAGAGCTCCGAGGCAGGATTGTGTCGAGGCACAGATCTGGGGAAGGGTACCAAAAAATGTCTGCAGCATTGAAGGTCCCCAAGAACACAGTGGCCTCCATCATTCTTAAATGGAAGAAGTTTGGAACCACCAAGACTCTTCCTAGAGCTGGCTGCCCGGCCAAACTGAGAAATCAGGGGAGAAGGGCTTTGGTCAGGGAGTTGGCCAAGAACCCTATGGTCACTCTGACAGAGCTCCAGAGTTCCTCTGTGGAGATGGGAGAACCTTTCAGAAGGACAACCATCTATCTCTGCAGTACTCCACCAATCAGGCTTTTATGGTAGAGTGACCAGACGGAAGCCATTCTTCAGTAAAAGGCACATGACAGACAGCTTGGAGTTTGCCAAAAGGCACCTAAAGAGCTCTCAGACAATGGGAAACAATTTTCTCTGGTCTGGTGAAACAAAGACTATTTGGCCTGAACGCCAAGTGTCACATCTGGAAAAAACCTGGTACCACCCCTACTGTGAAGCATGGTGGTGGCAGCATCATGTTGTGGGGATGTTTTTCAGTGGCAGGGACTGGGAGACTAGTCAGGAGAGGGAGAAATGAACGGAGCAAAGTACAGAGAGATCCTTGTTGAAAACCTGCTCCAGAGCACTCAGGACCTTAAACTGGGGCCAAGGTTAACCTTCCAACAGGACAACAGCCCTAAGCACTGTTGGGTAGTCCTTTGCATGAGGTAATGTAAGTTTCCTTTAACAATCAGTCTTCCAGATAGATGACACAGACACAGGAACCTTGGTATAAAACTCTTTAGTAATAAAATGCAATTGCAGACAGAGATTCACATACAGAGTACCTCAGTAGTCTATAGTAAAGATCTGTGTGGCGAAACAGGAGACAACGCTCCTTAAACTAGTTGGTGTGGACAACCTACCGTCAATCATATCTTAATATTGTTGCACTGGATTAGATACAAAGTATCTAAGATGAGAAAAACATGTCTAGACTGTGGTTTCTCACTCTACTATCTCAGCCTTGAGGCTGAGTGACTATCAGCAGGTGCAGACCATTCTCAGCCTGAGAACTAAAGCAGTACTTCTCCATTTACCCAGTACTTTTCCATCATCGCGCATTGCAAGCCTACAAAGGTTATCACATATATACAGTAATCATGGCATTGGTGTAGCCCCACACCCGACCCCCAGGCTAACCCCCAACAGCACACAGCCAAGACAACGCAGGAGTGGCTTCGGGACAAGTCTCTGAATGTCCTTTAGTGGCCCAGCCAGAGCCCGGACTTGAACCCGATCAAACATCTCTGGAGAGACCTGAAAATAGCTGTGCAGCGATGCTGCCCATCCAACCAGTCAGAGCTTGAGAGGATCTGCAAAGAAGAATGGGAGAAACTCCCCAAATACAGGTGTGCCAAGCTTGTAGCGTCATACCCAAGAAGACTCAAGGCTGTAATCGCTGGCAAAGGTGCTTCAACAAAGTACTGAGTAAAGGGTCTGAATACTTATGCAAATGTTATATTTCAGTTTGACATTTTTTATTAATTAGCAAAAATGTCTAAAAAACATTTTTTGTTTTGGCATTATGAGGTACTGTGTGTAGATTGATGAGTATATTTTTTTAAAATCAATTTTTAATTAACACTGTAAAGTAACAAAATGTGGAAAAAGTCAAGGTGTCTGAATACTTTCCGAATGCACTGTATATACTGCAGAGATGGACCCAGTAGCAGTGCGTGGGTAAAATTACTGGGGTAGCAAAGCCAAATAAAAAAATGCCATATTGTAACTTGTGTTGTGATAATTGCGTTGTTTGCTTTATAACCTGTTAGTTCATATGCCTTGTGGCCGTGATATATAGGCCCAACACCAAGACAACAAGAAGACACAGTGGCAGAATAAATTCAACCACACCTTTGTTTAATCTCAAAACCACAGAGCAACCTCTGTCTAGCATTTAACAAACAGTTACATTACCTACAGCAGGGTCAAGCAAGTTAAACAACTATTGATTTAAAACCACAGAGAGTTAACGCAAGTCGCAAAGAAAACAGGAGCTGCCTCCACTATTCCAGCACCATTTCAACTTCAACATTTCAACATCATCTAATCACCTATGCTTAAGTCTAATACAGTGACAACTAAAAGATTCCAAAAACGATTTAGTCCAATCAACATAAGCTATATAAATATGATGTGGCTGTCCATGGTATTGATTTGTGTGTGTGTGTGTATTTGCGAGTGTGCGTGCAAGTAGAAAAAACATATTGACTCACCCTACTTGTAGAGAAACACCGATGACATCATCCTCTTTCATGTTGCCTAAACAATCTATTACTGTCATACAGTACACACTTTTAACTTTTGTTGTCCTAGGCTACCTGGCTAAAATATGTTCTCGCTAGCCTGACTTCCTTTCATGGGCAACGATGCGCCAGGCCAGCTAGTTAACATTAGTTAACATTAGCCTACTAGGCCGTCATTGTAAATAAGAATTTGTTCTTAACTGACTTGCCTAGTTAAATAAAGGTTAAATAAAATAAAATAAAAATCTATCAACATGTTGAAATTCCATCCTCCAGGCCAGGGGCACAATGTATGAATTTATGATTGAGTCAGAATCACTGTTACAATCATTGGCCAGTATGGAGAATTAAGTAAAACCACAATATCACCATCCATAGCTAATTTAGGAAATGGACGATTTTAGCTAGCTTGCTAGCCACCGGAGGACAATGACACAACAAAAATGACGTTTGGCTTTCTGATGTGATGTGATTGGTCTGAAGCCAAGCCCTTTAAAAAAAAAATGGTGCACCAGGACCATTCACAGCTGAGCTCACTCAGTTTAGCTCAACGCTGATTGGCTATTATTTTATAATTATTTTGATCAAGGAAGGCCAGCAATGTCATACCCTTTTTGACCAGACAACATCAGATAGATGGCCTACACATACAGAGACAGAGGGGCACTGTTTCACTCGCTCGGATGCGTTCTCCGGTGAGATTCATTCAGCCTCTTGCGAATTTAAGGAAATGTATGAGACAAAATATTAAATTATTATTTGTTTCTTGGTAAATGTTTTCCTTCCCTTGGGATCCATGAATAAACGCACTGGAAGGACACAAACACACAACACACATCTGGGGCATCCCAGGCAGCTCAGCTGGACACTGGCTTGAGTCAATACATGTTCTAAATCTCCATGAGATACAACTTAGCCTTGTCCCATACTGTATAAGCTGTAGCCCTATCGCTCATTATCAAGCCATAAAAGAGTTGGCCACAAGACATACAGCTTCCAGCCAACTCTCAAATTGCTCGTTATCAAGCCATAGAAGAGTTCGGCACACGACATTGTGACGGCCCTGAATGTTTCTGAACCGTCTCAGTGCTTCTCCTTCCAATAGGGCGCTTTCCCTTTAATTCTCAATTAATTAATTCCCAATTAAATAGCCAGCATCAGCTGCGCAAAAGTGCAGTTGTGATGGAAATGTGAATAAGGATGTGTTCAACCCTCAGTTCTGAAGCGTCGCTTCCGTTTGTTGTGTTGCTTTAAAAGTGTGCTTTGTGTAGCCTAATAGCAAGTTTTACCCAGGATCGGATCCACTCTTGCGTCCGTGGACTACACCTCTCCGTTGTTTTTCGTGGCCTTTCTCCGCTGAAGATCTGTCGGCGGATTGGCTTGTCTGACTGACCGACTGACTACAACCTTATGTATACGATATTTCATTTGTTTTGGTGTGATGTATACCGTGATAATTTATGTAGTTAGTTGTAGTTGAGGATTTATTGAAATGTGTTGTAAAATATTTGTAATTTTGATTGTATGATTGACACTGGGTTTACGCTACACTGTATGAACGGACAACCATTGCGTGACTAAGGTCACTTGAGTTCCCTGAACTTGTTTACCGGGCGGGACTCTTTTTAGGCCCGAGGTACAGGACATTTCTGGAGGAACTAGAGCTGTTTAAAGCTCATTATTGTTCTGTTTGTGTGTGATCATTTGTTAGTAATACAACCACGCAAAAGAATACAGTTGTTTTGTAAGTTCTTTCCAATGTTTTAAGGGTTTATGAAAAGTGATTTCCATCCTGACTTTTACATGAGTCCTTTGTATTGGTGTAGACTTGACGGACCAGATGGGACTCATTCCCTCCCAAACTAAAAGGAGAAACCAATATTTTCTCTGGTAGGCACAACCTACCTGGCACCCCTATAAATGATAACCTCAAGTCAAAACCGTTACATAAAAAATGGCACCCCAGATGGGACCTCAACATTGAGAAATAACCAAAGCAAATCTTTTGTGTGGAATTAAAACAATGGATTCACCCCAAGAAAATGTGCTCATCCATATCATACCTGTCAATGGGAATATACAGGGCCAGTCTGACCATCGAGCCGACATCTCAAATCATAATGTTAATGGAGTTGATTTGGGCCAGAGCCCTGGGAATCTGAAGGCTTGGTCTGAACCACAGGCCACAGGAGGTCTAACCAGCTACTCCCTTATTGACATGGATCTGTGTGGAAGTACTGAGCTAGCCCTCCCTCTGACGCCCAACCTCCCTCCATTGTCTGGTTTACCTCCAGAGGTTGTAGTCTTACAAGGTGACATTCTTGATATTCGTCGGACTCAACAACAGAGTGCCATGGAAGAGCAACAACAGAGTGCCATGGAATTCAGAAACTCACTTAGCACTCTAACCCACACGCTGACAGAGCTCAGTGAGAGTGGAAGACGGGATGTTACTGGTGCCATGGACAGGCAGTTTGACTACCAACAAACCCAACTCACTGCCACTCTCCAGTGGCGCTTGCAACATCATCATACTGAGGTCCTCAAGGACGTTAATTCTGTTTTTTCTCCTCTGGTTAACACTGTAGACCACTTGCAGAAAGAGCTTTCTAATTGTGTTAAAATGTTGGCTGACGTGTCTGTTGACATGGCCTCCATTAGGCACAACTCCTTGCACAGAGCTTCTCTGGTGTCCACTTCTGTTCAGACCACTGAGGGCCAAGCTGGCACCTCAGAACAGCTAAGACAAGGCCATGCTGCAGCCACCCCTTACAGGATGCAATCCACCATGCATCCTGGTGTTCATTTTCATGGTCCGATAACTCCCTCACCCTCTACTTCCTCAATCCCTCCTAGCTCTTTTGTTCATGGTGATTTGAGTAGATGTCATGTGGGGGCGATGCCCATTAAATTGCAATTTCCCACCTTTGGGGAAAAAGGATGACAGTCCTGATCCGCTAATGTATCTGGAAAGATGTCGTGACTTTCTTGCCCTCAATCCCCTGGCTGACGAAGAACTCCTTGCCACATTGAGGAATGTGTTGCATGGGACAGCTCGAGACTGGTGGGATGTGGCACGTCTCACCACTACCTCCTGGGCTGACTTTGAGGCCAAGTTTTCCTCTGCATTTCTGTCTGAGGACTACACAGATGAGCTGGCAGACAGAGTCAGGAATCGAGTGCAAAGAGAGAAAGAGAGTATCCGTGACTTTGCATACGGTTACCACTCCCTGTGCAGAAGGTGGAAACCTAGCATTGAGGAGGAAGAGGTAATTAAATTGATCTTCAAGAACATCAACCCACTACTAGCCAGCCAACTCAGAGAAAGAGTCACCACTGTTGATGGACTGGTTCGCCTGGGACAGCAGTTCGAGGACAGAGAATGCCAACAGCAATATGAACAGAGAAAGAAACCGTTACCCAAGCCAGACCATCAACAACAGCCAGAGTCTCCAGCCAAAACCCCTCCCATGTTCTGTTGGAGATGTAGCCAAAAGGGACATTCTTCAGCTACATGGCCAAGACCATATCAAGTAAACTCTTCCAGAAACCACATCACAACAGGCAAACAAACCTAACTCCCTTCGCAGGAACGACCATCCTACTCTGGGTGCTTTGACCAGAGTTGAAACCCCAAGAGTCACTGCCTACGCCCCCCCATCGACATCCCCTTCCTTTCAGTTAATACCGCATCAACTGGTGTTACCCCTGTCCATAGGTCCATGGACAGGAAGAGCCATCCTGAATACCGGGTCATCCTACACACTGCTCAATGAGAAACTGTGGAAGGAGTTTAAAGGTTCACAATACAACTTGAAGCCGTGGACAGAAGGTCCACTCTATCTGGCTGATGGTGAGGCTAAACGACCACTTGGATGGAGTGAGGTAGAGTTCCGCCTGTGTAACCACTCCTATATGATTCCTTCTGTTAACCTACAAACCAAGAACCTTGCTTTTCCTGTCGTGTTGGGAATTGATTTCATGTACTTCAGTGGTGTCCAGATTGATATCGCACACAATTGCAACTGGTTTCCATACAATCCGAGCAGGAAGCATTTCTTCCAGTCAGAAGCTACAAAGTTACATGATTGGGGTCCAAATGTGGCAGTCTTCTCTGCCATTGCTCCTGTACCACTAACCCTCGATAATCCTTCTGATGATCTCCTTTTACAGGCTGTGAGAAGAGCTCAGCTGGAACAGCCAGAGGAGTTAAGGCTGTTGGAACAGCTGCAGAATAACGCTGATGTATGTACTTCAAAGCTGGGACGTACGGGGCTCCTGAAGCACAAAATATTCCTTACACAGGAAATGCCGATCAAGCAAAAGCCATATCGTTTGTCCCCAGCGACGCTAATCATCCAAAAGGGACTCATTAATGATATGTTGACACAAAATATAATTGAACGTTCATCCTCTCCCTGGGCTGCTCCTGTTGTCCTCATCCCAAAAAAGACCGGTGGTCTTAGATTTTGTGTGGACTATAGGAAGACCAACAAGGTTTCCCAGACTGATGCCTATCCTCTTCCCACCATCCAAGAGATCCTGGAGTCATTGTCTGGTGCGGTTGTGTTCACTACCCTTGACCTCAATAGTGGCTATTGGCAGGTTGAGATGGACCAGGAAAGCAAGGACAAGACTGCTTTTGTCTGTGCTGAGGGCTTGTTTTCCTTTAAGGTGATGCCTTTTGGATTAAAGAATGCACCTGCCACTTTCCAAAGACTCATGGAGATTGCATTAGGTGAGCTCAAAGGGAAGATCTGTTTCGTCTACCTGGACGATATAATTATCTACTCCCAGACCAGAGAACAACACTTTCAAGATCTTCAAGCAATGTTGGACAAGCTAAGGGAAGCTGGTCTGACATTGAACATGAAGAAGAGCAACTTCTGTCCAAACCTCCCTGAAGTTCCTTGGCCATATTGTGTCTTTTGACGGCACTCATGTGGATCCCGAAAAGACCAAGGCGGTACAAGATTTCCCTGTCCCAACCACACTCAAGGCTCTTCAACGGTTCCTTGGGATGGCTGGATGGTACCATCGGTTTGTGTTGAACTTCTCCCAGGTGGCCGAACCCCTCAACGCATTGAAGCAAAAAGGTGCGAAATTCTGATGGACGCCAGAGTGCCAGACCTCTTTTGAAACCCTGAAACGACACCTCGTCACACCTCCCATTTTAGGTCATCCCAACTTTGATTGCCCTTTTGTTGTTTACACTGATGCAAGTGATGTTGGACTTGGTGCTGTCCTAGTCCAACAGACTGGACTTGGCACTGAAGAAGTGCTAGCGTTCGCCAGTCGAACATTGAATGGAGCAGAACGGAACTACTCCACAACCGAGCAAGAGTGCCTTGCAGTTGTCTGGGCTTTGGAAAAGTGGAGGTACTACCTGGAGGGAAGACACTTCACTGTGGTCACTGACCATTCCTCCCTTGTGTGGGTGTTCAAGACCAACAAACCAAGCACCAGACTCATCAGATGGGCTCTACGGTTGCAAGAGTTCACCTTTGCAGTAGAATACAGGAAAGGAAAATACAACACTGTTCCAGATGCCTTATCCAGAGCTCCTGCTGGTGGTAATGGTGGCCCTCATCTTACATGTGCTACTGTCCTGTCAAGCAGTCGAGACTCACCCAAAACTGACTTTCCCATCTCTGATGAGGCCATTTGGAAAGCCCAACAGGATGATCCAGAAGTGCAGGCTTTGTACCAGACTATCCTGGAAGATGGAGAAAAGATGGTCAATCCTACCACCAAGCTGACCATCATTGAAGACAAAGTCTACCGAGTTGTACAACTACCTCACAGAACACTCTACCAAATGTACATACCTGAAACTCTACGCCTTCAACTGCTTCAACATTTCCATGAAGACCCGTTAGCTGGTAATTTGGGCAGGTTCAAAACCTACAAGCGGTTGCAAGCATTACTGTACTGGCCACATCTGAGCATGGATGTGAAGTCACACATCCGAAACTGTCAGGTGTGTCAAATGTACAAAACAGAAGGTAGAAAGCCTGCTGGCAAGTTGCAGCAAACTGTGGTTACCCGACCTTGGGAAATGTTAGGAGTGGATTTGATGGGTCCATTTCCTAGAAGCTCCAATCAGAATGTGTACATGCTTGTTTTTGTTGATTACTATTCCAAGTGGGTGGAGCTCTTTGCCCTGCGTCAGGCCACAGCAAGGGCTGTCTCTAACATCCTTACGAAAGAGATCCTGACTCGCTGGGGAGTGCCTGATTACATCCTGTCTGATCGGGGTTCCCAATTCGTCTCTGATCTCTTTGAGGAGACCTGTCAAAGATGGAACCTGAGACAGAAGTTGACCACGGCTTATCACCCACAGACCAACCTCACTGAGAGAGTTAATCGAACCTTGAAGACAATGGTTGCTTCCTATGTAGGGACCCAGCACAAACACTGGGACAAGCACCTTCACGAGTTTCGATTTGCCCTGAATTCTGCTGTGCAAGAGTCCACTGGAGTCACACCTGCAGAGCTGAACCTGAGTCGTCCCCTCCGAGGACCCTTCGAGATGGTGCTACAGCCCCAGCAGGTTACTCCAGATGCTGCTTGCTATGACCAGGTAGTCCATCTCCATGACTTGAGAGCTCTTGTCTCAAAGAACATGATCCAGGCTCGACTCAAGCAGAAGAGAAATTATGATAAGAAGAGACGAGACATGCAGTTCCAGCTTCGTGATCGGGTGTGGCTTCGCTCTCATCCTTATTCAAAAGCTGAACAATTCTTCTCGGCCAAGCTCGCTCCTAAATGGCAAGGACCATATAGGATTGTGGAGCAGAGTGGCCCTTTGAACTATCGAGTGGTGAAAGAGGACACAGGTGAAGATATGCGCATTGTCCATGTCTCACGCCTTAAGGCCTGTTACCTCTCGGCTGAGGAATTGGTCGAGAGGTCCTGGAGATCTTTGAAGAGGAAAGTGAGGAGACTTTTCTCTGATTCCCAGATCCAGAAGTCTCACGCCTTAAGGCCTGTGACCCCTCGGCTGAGGAGCGTGAGCACCAAAAAGTTATGAATATTTTTGTAGAGGAAAGTGATGAGGAGAGCTTTCTCGGTTTCCCCGACCAAGATGTGCCTTCCAGGGCAATGGTCGGCTTTTTCCAGGGGAGGGGGTGTGTGACGGCCCTGAATGTTTCTGAACCGTCTCAGTGCTTCTCCTTCCAATAGGGCGCTTTCCCTTTAATTCTCTATTAATTAGTGCTTCTCCTTCCAATAGGGCGCTTCCCTTTTAATTCCCAATTAAATAGCCAGCATCAGCTGCCCAAAAGTGGAGTTGTGACGGAAACGTGAATGAGGATGTGTTCAACCCTCAGTTCTGAAGTGTCGCTTCCGTTTGTGTTGCTTTAAAAGTGTGCTTTGTGTAGCCTAATAGCAAGTTTTACCCAGGATCGGATCCACTCTTGCGTCCGTGGACTACACCTCTCCGTTGTTTTTCGTGGCCTTTCTCCGCTGAAGATCTGTCGGCGGATTGGCTTCTCTGACTGACCGACTGACTACAACCTTATGTATACGGTATTTCATTTGTTTTGGTGTGATGTATACCGTGATAATTTATGTAGTTAGTTGGAGTTGAGGATTTATTGAAATGTGTGGTAAAATATTTGTAATTTTGATTGTATGATTGACACTGGGTTTACGCTACACTGTATGAACGGACAACCATTGCGTGACTAAGGTCACTTGAGTTCCCTGAACTTGTTTACCGGGCGGGACTCTTTTTAGGCCCGAGGTACAGGACATTTCTGGAGGAACTAGAGCTGTTTAAAGCTCATTATTGTTCTGTTTGTGTGTGATCATTTGTTAGTAATACAACCACGCAAAAGAATACAGTTGTTTTGTAAGTTCTTTCCAATGTTTTAAGGGTTTATGAAAAGTGATTTCCATCCTGACTTTTACATGAGTCCTTTGTATTGGTGTAGACTTGACGGACCAGATGGGACTCATTCCCTCCCAAACTAAAAGGAGAAACCAATATTTTCTCTGGTAGGCACAACCTACCTGGCACCCCTGTAAATGATAACCTCAAGTCAAAACCGTTACAACATACAGCTTCTGTGCTAGTTTGTGTAACAACAGTCTTTGGCTTACTTGCACATTCAAGGAATTAGCTGAAGTGAGCTTTAACAGAGGGCAAGTTAGATATTCATTAGGCAATACAAGCAGTGTTTGGTAGAGGGAAATCAGCTCCCTTGTTTGACGTTTGTAACACGTGATCAAACTCTCTAGACTCAAAAAGGAGATTATACGGCCCACTGATAAACTGCCATTCTGGCTTTATTCAAAGAGGCCTACGAGCCAGAACTGCTTGTAAGCGATAGCTTAATAAAACAGAGGAGAGAAAAGAAGAACGAAATGTCAGGAGGAGTTTGCCTCGCTTAAACTGCAGAACTGTGTGTGTGTCTGTGTATGTTTTCACTCATTAGATGGTTCTCCAATCGAATGTGCTCCCACATATAAATACTTAGGCATTTGGATTGATATGGATTTGACGCTTAAAAAACATATAGATTAGTTGCTTTAGAAGCTACGTTATAAAGTTGCCTTTTTCTACAGAAACAGATGGTGCCTTTCTCTAAGCAATAGGATGCAGATTATTCAGTCAACCTTTTTATATGTTCTTGATTATGGTGATGTTATTTATCAAAGTGCAGCTGCTACTACTCTTAAACCGTTGGATGCCATCTACCATAGTGCCCTTGGTTTTGTTACAAGCGACAGTTTTGATACTCATCACTGTATCAAAAGGTTGGCTGGACTTCGCTAAAGATCCGTAGATCGCTACATTACTCCTTTTTGTTTGCAAGTCCCTACTTCATAAACTTCCGTCGTATCTGACTTTGCTGTTGAAGTATAAACACCTGAGTTGCCTAACCCATTTACAGGATTGGTTAACTCTTGAGGTTCCTAGGGTCTCCACTGAGCCAGGTAAATCTGCTTTTAGTTTTAATGCAACGTATTGCTGGAACAAAATTCAAAATACATTTCATCTTGACGTTCCGGTCACGTTCGGCCATTTAAAGTATTGATTTGGAATTTATTTGTAGAGGAATGTAATTTTTCTGGGTGATTTGTGATGTTTTATTTGTGCTTAGCATGACTATGTTTATACAGTGCATTCAGAAAGTATTCAGACCCTTTACTCAGAATATTTTGCAGTGATTACACCCTTGAGTCTTCTTGGGTATGACACTACAAGCTTGGCACAACTATATTTGGGGAGTTTCTCCCATTCTTCTCCGCAGAACCTCTCAAGCTCTGTCAGGTTGGATGGGGAATTTCGCTGCACTGCTATTTTCAGGTCTCTCCAGAGATGTTTGACTGGGCTAGTGAAGTGAATGATAATAATAGTGAAGACATCAAAACTATGAAATAACACATATTGAATCATGTAGTAACCAAAAAAGTGTTAAACAAATCAAAATATATTTTATATTCTTCAAAGTAGCCACCCATTTACCTTGATGACAGCTTTGGACACTCTTGGCATTCTCTCAACCAGCTTCATGAGATACTCAACTGGAATGATTTTCCAACAGTCTTGAAGTTTCACATATGCTGAGCACTTGTTGGCTGCTTTTCCTTCACTCTGCGTTCCAACACATCCCAAACCATCTCAATTGGGTTGAGGTCAGGTGATTGTGGGGCCAGGTCATCTGATGCAGCACTCCATCACTCTCCTTCTTGGTCAAATAGCCCTTACACAGCCTGGATGTCACGTGTGCTCCCTCTCCGGCCTCTAGGTCACAAGTCTGCTCATTTATGGTGCACACGTGTCACCAGCGTTACGTGCATTTGCACATAATGAAACTCACCTGGACTACATCACCTCCTTGATCACCTCCCTTTTATATGTCACACTCCCTTTTGGTTTCTTCCAGTCGTCATTGTTTCTGTTTAAATGTCGGTGCGCTTTATGTGTTTCTTGTTTTGTTTATTTATTAAATGTATTCACTCCCTGAACTTGCTTCCCGACTCGCAGTGTACTTCGTTACACTGGAGGTGAGTTATGGGTCATTGTCCTGTTGAAAAACAAATGATAGCCCCACTAAGCGCAAACCAGATGGGATGGTGTATCACTGCAGAATGCTGTGGTAGCCATGCTGGTTAAGTGTGCCTTGAATTCGAAATAAATCACTGACAGTGTCACCAGCAAAGAACCCCCACATCATCACACCTCCTCCTCCATGCTTCACGGTGGGAACCACACATGCGGAGGTCATCCATTCTCCTACTCTGCATCTCACAAAGACACGGCGGTTAGAACCAAAAATCCGCCGGTCTAATGTCCATTGCCCGCCGGTCTAATGTCCATTGCTTGTGTTTCTTGGCCCAAGCAAGTCTCTTCTTATTATTGGTGTCCTTTAGTAGTGGTTAATTTGCAGCAATTCAACCATGAAGGCCTGATACACGCAGTCTCCACTGAACAGTTGATGTTGAGATGTGTCTGTTACTTGAACTCTGAAGCATTTATTTGGGCTGTAATCTGAGGTGCAGTTAATTGCCAATTTCTAAGGATGGTGACTCTAATGAACTTATCCTCTGCAGCAGAGGTAACTCTGGATCCTCCTTTCCTGTGGCGGTCGTCATGAGAGCCAGTTTCATCATAGCGCTTGATGGTTTTTGAAGAAACTTTAAAAGTTCTTGAAATGTTCCGTATTGACTGACCTTCATGTCTTAAAGTAATGATGGACCTTTTGTTTTTCTTTGCTCATTTGAGTTCTTCTTGCCATAATATGTACATGGTATTTTACCAAATAGGGTTATCTTCTGTATACCAACCCTACATTGTCACAACACAACTGATTGGCTCAAAGCATTAGGAAGGAAAGAAATTCCACTAACTAACATTTAACAATGCACACCTGTTAATTGAAATGCATGAAGCTGGTTGAGAGAATGCCAAGAGTGTGCAAAGCTGTCATCAAGGCAAAGGGTGTCTATTTTGAAGAATCTCAAATCTAAAATATATTTTGATTTGTTTAACACTTTCTTTGGTTACTATATGATTCCATATGTGTTATTTCATAGTTTTCATGTCTTCACAGTTATTGTACAATGTAGAAAATAGTAAAAATTAAAAAAAACTTGAATGAGTAGGTGTTCTAAAATATATATTTATTTTTGTGTATAATGGGATTTTTATATTGTGTTATACAGGGTGCATTTGGAAAAGAGACCTAGGTCGCAATATTTCTTCACTGTCAAAATAAAAGGTGAAATATAAAATTACAATAAGACGTATCCCTACATTTGTAAAAGGCGTTTTTCTCTGCAGACGTTGCCTTTGGTCTGGTGTTTGTGTGTGTAATTTGATTACAAAGAAACTGTAACTGTAATCAGTTACGTTACCAGCAAACATATTGTAATCATATATACTTTTGAAAAACTAGAATTACTTTGAAATTCAGAAAGGATGTCTACAATGTTTTTTAAACAAATGATTAAATGCATTATGACACCTTTCTGTTTTTCTAAATTACATTAAATTAAGTATTGAAAAAATGCGCAAGTTTAAGTTTGTTCCACCTAAGCGAGCCTGACCACAAGTCAGAGACCACTATGATGACACACCAAATGTGTTTGATGGATCCTTTTTGTATTCTTCTGACTCTTAAGGGGAAAGTAATCCAAAAGTAACAGAAAGTAGTCAGATTAAGTTACTGAGTTTGGTTAATCCAAAAGTTACGTCACTGATTACAATTTTGGACAGGTAACTAGTAACTGTAATGGATTACATTTAGAAAGTAACCTACCCAACCGTGTGTGTGTGTGCGGCGTGTATGTGCATCAAAGGTGGACATTGACTGACGTTAGTTTATTGCGAAATGCCATCTTGATTGAGGCGTGTTAAGGCCATGGGTGATTCTTTGACACTGAGCTCCTTTTTATTAGATGCCCTTGGTGCATCAAGACCCTCTGTCAGTTACACAATCCTGCTTCAAGACATGTATCTTTTTCTTTGTCCTCAGTTGAACACGTCTTGGTGTTACCTCCACAATATTCACCTAGCCTAACACTAGTCTCCTTGGCCAGACTCAGCGCTCTGCAGCTCTGCAGCCCAACATTATCTTCCTATATGTAATACTGTCAAACCAGGACACGGCAAAGTCCTATTTCCAAGTTTGATTGAATAGAACCGTCCATATACAATTATCAGGGACATGATCCAGCTGGGCTATTCTTTTCTTGCAGGGTCTAGTGCCATTTCAATCTAAGTCCTCATAAATAAAGATGGCAATCATGCATATGGTAATAATTAATTTGTTTATTGAAAAACACAATATTTGGATAGTCCATCTGTAGATGCTCTATAAACTATCTACAGACTACCAGTAACATGTCAACAGCATGTCTTTAGCTTTTCAGTAGCATAGCAACAGTATATCTCATTTCCAACAAGGTAGTCTATAGTCCATCAATAGATCAACCAACGATCAGGAGACTATTAGCAGATATACTGTTAAAATATTACTGACAGGCTACAGATACACTGAAATATTACTGACAGGCTACAGATATACTGTTGACATATTACTGACAGGCTACAGATGTACTGTTGAAATATTACTGACAGGCTACAGATACACTGCTGAAATATTACTGACAGGCTACAGATATACTGTTGAAATATTACTGACAGTCTACAGATATACTGCTGAAATATTACTGACAGGCTACAGATATACTGTTGAAATATTACTGACAGGCTACAGATATCGTCAGTGCTGTGAAGATCCGCTCAAGTATCAGTTACTATCGTGTCCAGAAGAATACAAAATTGGCTCATTATTCATTCTCACAGTGAACTGGGCCGGTAGTGAAATAAGACCCAAAGCAACGCTTCTCTGTCTGATTTTCAACTATTTCTGTTCCTGTGGATGAAGACATCATGCAGCATGGTGAATATCAAAGCATAACCAAACTCTGCATTAGTGTTACACAGCTCAGCCTCTCTGCCTCTTTAATATCTATTTCAGTTTCTTTCTCCACCAGTAAACATCAGTTGGACATCCTCCTCTTTCGGTATCTCAAGCACGCACGAACCAACCCAGCTACCCACGCAGGCATGCACACACACATACGCACGCAGGCACACAAACATGCACAGAGACATACGTCCGCACACATGCCCGCACAAATGCACGCATACACACCACCCTAATGTAATCACTCAGGCTAAAGATGCACAATTATGGCCCGGCTTTAATGTATACTGTTTAGCTTAATCTGTGAGCTTTTAAATGGGTTTGAAGAGCTTTTAAATGGCTTTCAGACACTGACAGGACAACTTCGGGAAGATTTTGGTCTCTAAACTCTTCAAAGTGACACAGTTATATAATATAAGCGTTTGAACTTCGGCTGCGACATATTAGTCAGAAATTGGAAACCTTGGCACCTTTCAGAGAGATAATGTTGAGTTGTACACAAGAGGCAGCCTTGAGAGACATTTAAAAAAACACAGGGAAGGAGATTAAATTGAAAAAGCTTTAGTCAGACTCGGGGCTAGAAGGAAATTCATTTCCATGTCCATTTTAATTTCCAAAGAGACAGGTTGATGTTTGTCTTGAATGACAATGACAGTGATGCTCTTTTGTAGACAAAAGGTTTCTCTATCCTCAAGAACAAACGTTGTCTGCAGTCTGTATTAATTTTGGTGACCGGATTTGTGATCATACAAGATCATATATACAGGGTTGTTTATTTAAGTAATACGGCCCGAGGGGCTGTGGTATATAGCCAATATACTGTATACTGTATACAATATCTGCTAAATGACTTAAATGTAATGTAAATGTAAATATACCACGGCTAAGAGTGCCTGGATACAGCCCTTAGCAGTGGTATATTGGTAATATACCACAAACACCCGAGGTGCCTTATTGCTATTAAAAACTGGTTACCAACGTAATTAGAGCAGTACAAATAAATGTTTTGTCATACCTGTGGTATACGGTCTGATATACCACGGCTTTCAGCCAATCAGCATTCAGGGCTCGACCCACCCAGTTTACAATTCATAATACTTTTTATCTTGCCAATGAAAGCAATTTAACAAATATCAACACTTGTCTCTGCCACATGTGTACACACAGTACATATACAGAAGTAACTATTGAAGTGAGGTAGGTTATAAATGTTGGACCACTTGCTGTACAGATATCAAATCAAAGTTTATTTGTCACGTGCGCCGAATACAACAGGTGTAGACCTTACAGTGAAATGCTTACTTACAGGCTCTAACCAATAGTGCAAAAAAGGTATTAGGTGAACAATGGGTAGGTAAAGAAATAAAACAACAGTGAAAAGACAGGCTATATAAAAGCAGTGAGGCTACATACAGACACTGGTTAGTCAGGCTGATTGAGGTAGTATGTACATGTAGATATGGTTAAAGTGACTATGCATATACGATGAACAGAGAGTAGCAGCAGCGTAAAAGAGGCGTTGGGGGGCACACAATGCAAATAGTCCGTGTAGCCATTTGATTACCTGTTCAGGAGTCTTATGGCTTGGGGGTAAAAACTGTTGAGAAGCCTTTTTGTCCTAGACTTGGCACTCCGGTACCGCTTTCCATGCGGTAGTAGAGAGAACAGTCTATGACTGGGGCGGCTGGGGTCTTTGACAATTTTTAAGGCCTTCCTCTGACACCGCTTGGTGTAGAGGCCCTGGATGGCAGGCAGCTTAGCCCCAGTGATGTAGTGGGCCATACGCACTACCCTCTGAAATGCCTTGCCGTTGGAGGCCGAGCAGTGTCCATACCAGGCAGTGATGCAACCAGTCAGGATGCTCTCGATGTTGCAGTTGTAGAACCTTTTGAAGATTTCAGGACCCATGCCAAATCTTTTTAGTTTCCTGAGGGGGAGTAGGCTTTGTCGTGCATTCTTCACGACTGTCTTGGTGTGTTTGGACCATTCTAGTTTGTTGGTGATGTGGACACCAAGGAACTTGAAGCTCTCAACCTGCTCCACTACAGCCCCGTCGATGAGAATGGGTGTGTGCTCGGTCCTCCTTTTTCTGCGGTCCAATATCATATCCTTAGTCTTGGTTACGTTGAGGGATAGGTTGTTATTCTGGCACCACCCGGCCAGGTCTCTGACCTCCTCCCTATAGGCTGTCTTGTCGTTGTCGGTGATCAGGCCTACAACTGTTGTGTTGTCTGCAAACGTAATGATGGTGTTGGAGTCATGCCTGGCCATGCAGTTGTCGGTGAACAAGGAATACTGGAAGGGACTGTGCACGAACCCCTGGGGAGCTCCAGTGTTGAGGATCAGCGTGGCAGATGTGTTGCTACCTACCCTCACCACCTGGGACGGCCTGTCAGGAAGTCCAGAATCCAGTTGCAGAGGGAGGTGTTTAGTCCCAGGATCCTTAGCTTAGTGATGAGCTTTGAGGGTACTATGGTGTTGAACGCTGAGCTATAGTCAATGAATAGCATTCTCACATAAGTGTTCCTTTTGTCCAGGTGGGAAAGGATAGTGTGGAGTGCAATAGAGATTGCATCATCTGTGGATCTGTTCGGGTGGTCTCGTGTGGCTCAGTTGGTAGAGCATGGTGTTTGCACACCAGGGTTGTGGGTTCGATTCCCACGGGGGACCAGTACGGAAAAAAAATGTATGAAATGTATGCATTCACTACTGTAAGTCGCTCTGGATAAGAGCGTCTGCTAAATGACTAAAAATGTAAATGTAAAATGGTATGCAAATTGGAGCGGGTCTAGGGTTTCTGGGATAATGGTGTTGATGTGAGCCATTATCAGCCTTTCAAAGCACTTCATGGCTATGGACGTGAGTGCTACGGGTCTGTAGTCATTTAGGCAGGTTGCCTTTGTGTTCTTGGGCACAGGGACTATGGTGGTCTGCTTGAAACATGTTGGTATTACAGACTCAATCTGGGACATGTTGAAAATGTCAGTGAAGACACCTGCCAGTTGGTCAGCACATGCCCGGAGCACACATCCTGGTAATCTGTCTGGCCCCGCAGCCTTGTCTATGTTGACCTGTTTAAAGGTCTTACTCACGTCGGCTACGGAGAGTGTGATCACACAGTCGTCCGGAACAGCTGATGTTCTCATGCATGCCTCTGTGTTGCTTTCATTGAAGCGAGCATAGAAGTGATTTAGCTCATCTGGTAGGCTCATGTCACTGGGCAGCTCGCAGCTGTGCTTCCCTTTGTAGTCTGTAATATTTTGCAAGCCCTGCTACATAAGACGAGCGTTGGAGCCGGTGTAGTACGATTCAATCTTAGCCCTGTATTGATGCTTTGCCTGTTTGGTGGTTTGTCGCAGGGCATAACAAGATTTCTTGTAAGCTTCCGTGTTAGAGTCCCGCTCCTTGAAAGTGGCAGCTCTACCCTTTAGTTCAGTGCGAATGTTGCCTGTAATCCATGGCTTCTGGTTGGAGTATGTACGTACAGTCACTGTGGGGACGACGTCATCGATGCACTTGTTGATGAAGCCAGTGACTGATGTGGTGTACTCCTCAATGCCATCGGAAGAATCCCGGAACATGTTCCAGTCTGTGATAGCAAAACAGTCCTATAGTTTAGCATCTGCTTCATCTGACCATTTTTTTATAGACCGAGTCACTGGTGCTTCCTGCTTTAATTTTTGCTTGTAAGCAGGAATCAGGAGGATAGAGTTGTGGTCGGATTTACCAAATGGAGGGAGAGCTTTGTATGCGTCTGTGTGGAGTACAGGTGATCTAGAATTTTTTTTCCCTCTGGTTGCACATTTAACATGTTGATAGAAATTTGTTAGAATTGATTTAAGTTTCCCTGCATTAAAGTCTCCGGCCACTAGGAGCGCCGCCTCTGGGTGAGTGGTTTCCTGTTTGCTTATTTCCTTATACAGCTGACTGATACAGCTGACTGAGTGCAGTCTTAGTGCCAGCATCTGTCTGTGGTGGTAAATAAACAGCCACAAAAACTATGGCTGAAAACTCTCTAGGCAAGTAGTGTGGCCTGCAATTTATCACAATATACTCTACTTCAGGCGAGCTAAATCTAGAGACTTCCTTAGATTTCGTGCACCAGCTGTTGTTTACAAATATGCACAGACCGCCCCCCCCCCCCCTCTCATCTTACCGGAGTGTGCTGTTCTATCTTGCCGGTGCAGTGTATATCCCGCTAGCTGAATATCCATGTCGTCATTCAGCCACGATTCCGTGAAACATAGGATATTACAGTTTTTGATGTCCCGTTGGTAGGATATTCGTGATCGTACCTCGTCTAGTTTATTGTCCAGTGATTGCACGTTGGCGAGTAGTATTGACGGTAACGGCAGATTTCCCACTCGCCTTCTCCGGGTCCTCACGAGGCATCCGGCTCTTTGTCCTCTGTACCTGCGTCGCTTCCTCTTGCAAATAACGGGGATGTCGGGTGTTTGGAGAATGTCCTGTGCATCCTGCTTGTTGTAGAAAAAATCTTTGTCTAATCCGAGGTGAGTGATCGCTGTCCTGATGTCCAGAAGCTCTTTTTTGCCGTAAGATACAGTTGCAGAAACATTATGTACAAAATAAGTTACAAATAACGTGAAAAAAAAAACTCATAACAGCACAATTGGTTGGGCGCCCATAAAACTGCTGCAATTTCTTCCGGCGCCATTTTATCCACCACGAGAAACATAATTTTCACCTCAGAAAAGATCAATGAAGAGGTAGTGTACATTACAATTCAAAGTTAAAAAAAGAAGCCCT
Source organism: Salmo salar (assembly GCF_965601325.2). NCBI lineage: Eukaryota > Metazoa > Chordata > Actinopteri > Salmoniformes > Salmonidae > Salmo > Salmo salar. The sequence goes on along the minus strand of NC_138304.1, from coordinate 91,862,268 downwards.
TTTGAGTTTGCACCTCAGACCAATTCTTAAAACATTTCACACACTATTGAATTTTAGTAAAGATGAGGTTTCCATTGTTGCAATTCCCGAAAAATGCACTGATGTCCTTTGTATGATCACTTACAGTATGCACTTTTAAAACTGAGACAATTGTTTACTTGATACTAAACTCCATTTCATTATCTGGGAACATAGCCACAGCCAGTCTTTATAGGCTGGGGAGTAGATATGGGAGACAGGAATTTCATCAAGATATGTGGGGAGCATAGAGGCTTGTACCGAGAGTCTGGACTAGATGGCACTGTTGCTCTTCTCACAGTAGAGTCCCATAACTGAATATTATCTCTTAATACAAATGAGAAAATAATAGAACCAGTGAAATGAATCAAGATGCTTCAAGGCTCAGAGAATTCAAAAACGTGATTTTCCAGTGTTGAGGTTGTCATAATTTTCACAATTTCATTCCAAAGTCCTTTTAGTCCAAGAGCTGTTTGAAAAGACCGCCTGAAATTTCAGCCTGTTTTGGTGGGATGACATCACCAGGCATTAAATTAGTTAATAGACCAGTAAGAAAGAGTTCTAAACCTCTTAGCCAAAAACAGCTCATTTTCACTTTTCCCCTCCCCACTCAGACCAAAATTCTTGCTTTAGAAATTGCTCTTTGGTAAGGTGCTATTTCTGTTTGTTTTCAATTACAATGGTTAAAAAATAATCACAGTAAGGTTGTGACCCAGAAATGATTTGATATTGAGATCAAAAAAAAATGGCTGCATTGGACCTTTAAACTGGTAAAATAACTACGGTAGCTAATCATACTACGTATGTATAAGATGCCATCACATGACTAATGGCTGTAAATAATTGCACTCGTCATAATAACTCATGGGCGTTCATTGGCCTCAGGGCACTTCTACCGCCGTCAGATGATGCAAAGAGAAAGAGTATCTGTTGAGAGCAGTATTAGGGTTTTGGCTTAGTCTTTTTGACAGACATCTGGTAGTCAGGATGGGGTTCAAATCTTTTCAAAAGGGATCCTTCACACCCTTACTAGGTCCTTCTCTGTGTTCCTCTCACAGAGAAGTCAGGACACGGGACGGCCAGAGAGAGGCTATCGATGTGTGCCCCAAGTTGACAGTGACCTACGGATAACTTCAGGAAACACTACAACTCATACTAAGTATCAAGAAGATTTCCAGGGGGATTTGCAACGATGATTCATTGTATACAAAAAACTCATCAAGATCACTGCTGGGTTTAATTAAGAACATTAATGAAGTTGTCCTCTCATCAAACATTCTCTGTGAGGCTTGTGTGTTGATCTCTGTAGATATATACCTATAGCTTAAGCTGTAGGCTACATGGTGAGAGGTGCGTGGGCTTCCCTTTTCATTCCACTTGCTTAACGCTGACATTTAAGTCAAATTCCACCTTTCAATGGATATTTTTCACTGACAATCAATCTACTTTCATTTGAATGTTGCAAAATCTGTGGCTAGAACAGATTAAATCATGAATATAGAGAATGGATGGATTTCAAGGAAATGTATTTCAAGGAAATTACAATGGAAAAAAAATTGAATTTATCTCCACAAATACAGTACCAGTCAAAAGTTTGGACACGCCTACTCATTATTTTACCTTTATTTAACTAGGCAAGTCAGTTAAGAACAAATTATTATTTTCAATGACAGCCTAGGAACAGTGGGTTAGCTGCCTTGTTCAGGGGCAGAACGACAGATTTGTACCTTGTCAGCTCGGGGTTTTGAACTTGCAACCTTTCAGTTACTTGTCCAACGCTCTAACCCTGCCACCCCAAGGGTTTCTCTTTATTTTTACTATTTTCTACATTGTAGAATAATAGTAAAGACATCAAAACTATGAAATAACACATATGGAATCATGTAGTAACCTAAAAACTGTTAAACAAATCTAAATATATTTTAGATTCTTCAAAGAAGCCACCCTTTGCCTTGATGACAGCTTTGCACACTCTTGGCATTCTCTCAACCAGCTTCACCTGAAATGCTTTTCCAACAGTCTTGAAGGAGTTCCCACATATGCTGAGCACTTGTTCACTCTGTGGTCCAACTCATCCCAAACCATCTCAATTGGGTTGAGGTTGGCTGATTGTGGAGGCCAGGTCATCTGATGCAGCACTCCATCACTCTCCTTCTTGGTCAAATAGCCCTTACACAGCCTGGAGGTACAGTGGGGGGAAAAGTATTTGATCCCCTGCTGATTTTGCACGTTTGCCCACTTACAAAGAAATGATCAGTCTATAATTTTAATAGTAGGTTTATTTGAACAGTGAGAGACAGAATAACAACAAAAAAATCCAGAAAAACACATGTCAAAAATGTTATAAAATGATTTGCATTTTAATGAGGGAAATAAGTATTTTTTTCAATGCTCAAACGCATTAAGAAGGAAAGAAATTCTACAAACTAACTTTTTAACAAGACACATCTGTTAATTGAAATGCATTCCAGGTGACTACCTCATGAAGCTGGTTGAGAGAATGACAAAAGTGTGTAAAGCTATCATCAAGGCAAAGAGTGTTTACTTTTGATATGCTTAACACTTTTTTGGTTACTTTGTACATGATTTCATATGTGTTATTTTATAGTTTTGATGTCTTCACCATTATTCTACAATGTAGAGAATAGTAAAAATAAAGAAAAACCTTGAATGAGTTGGTGAGTCCAAACTTTTGACTGGTACTGTAGTTCTGACTATACAAATAAAACAGTTTTATATATATATATATATGATGCCTGAGTTTTGCAAACAGGCATCCAGTCATAATATGAACTAAGAAACAAGCTTGATTATGTTTACCAGATGGCCGCTTCTCTTGTGCTCAAATCCTCTGATTGTATTTCCCCCAGAGAAACTGACTGTCATTCTCCAAATACAGTCTGGGCCCCTGTCTCTGCCAAGCAAGGCGTGAATAAAGGAAACAGGAAAAGGCTGTCTAACTGGTATCGTGTTGAATTGACAAGCACTTACACCTGTTACGGAACGTGCAGTCCATCGCTGTTCTATTGGCTGCTACCCAAAGGGGGTTAACCCAGGCTATTTACTCTATTCAGCAAACTATAAATTACTTGTCAAAGCCTGTCACGCAGAGAACCAGCAGTTAGAGGCGAATGGAATTGATTCGCAGTAATACTCAATTATACAGGACAAAAACATGCAGAGCACGACACACCGAACTGCCTTCCAAGGGTAATAAAAAAACAATGCTTCATCAATGCATACAATTGTGAATTTAATGCACATGTGCATAAAGAGGTCTTTACCTCAGAATGGATTGTGTCTGGTGGCCGTGTAATAAGAAAAGCAAGCAAGACAACACAGTGATGTCTATAAATAAGATGTGATGATGCATGCAAATTCTCCAGTTGACATATTCAAATATCAAGACGAGGACATCAATCTTATTTGTTCGGTCAGTGTTCAGTCACTCCCACTCTTTCATAACACTTGTCAGAATCAGGGCAGATGCAATGGCAAAACAGATGCAATGGCAAAACAGGCTTCCAGAGTCTAGCAGACTCACTAATTCATTTCGATCATTATTCATTAACCTAGGTATAGATAACTTTGTCAGTGGCTTATACAGTGACTCATCAGCGATGCTATTTTTTCACCTCACAACGTTTTTCCTTCATGTTTAATTCTTAAGATTCTATTGATGCGTGCGTCAATCTAAGGAACATAATTAACACATCCCCATCAAAATCTGTCAGTTTAAGCAAATTGTCATACTTGAGTAAAAGTAAAGACACATGAATAGAAAATGACTCAAGTAAAAGTGAAAGTCGCCTAGTAAAATACTACTTGAGTAAAAGTCAAAGTATTTGGTTTTAAGTATACTAAAGTATCAAAAGCAAAAGTGTAAATTGTTTCAAATTCATTATATTAGGCAAACCAGATGGCACCATTTTCTAGTTTTTTAAATTTAAGGATAGCCAGGGGGCACACTGCAACACTCAGACATAATTTACAAAGGAAGCATGTGTGTTTAGTGAGTCTGCTAGATCAGAGGCAGTATGGATGATCAGGGATGTTCTCTTGATACTGTAAGTGTGTGAATTGGACCATTTTCCTGTCCTGCTAAGCATTCAAAATGAGTACTTTTGGGTGTCAGGGAAACTGGATGGAGTAAAAAGTACATTATTTTCTTTAGGAATGTAGTGAAATGAAAGTAAAAGTTGTCAAAAATATAAATAGTAGAGTATAGATACCCCCAAAAACGACTTAAGTAGTATTTTTACTTAAGTACTTTACATAACTGTCTCAATTCACTGAATCTGCCTATTTCGGCCTTCCGCACTTGCAGTGGAAAGTGACTAATCTACAGCAGTGTTTGTCAGACCACGAGACATCACGAAAATCTGTCTTCTCACAAAAACGTTTCTAGCGCTCGAACGGTTTGGCTTTTAAACTAATATGACCCCTCTATGGAAATATGAGATGCCCACGAACACGATGGTGTCACGGGACTCCTCTGAAGGTAACCCATACAAATTAATGGAAGTATGGAGGTAGTTTTGTGCCAAAAATAAGGGGTTAAATATGTGTAAAAAAAAAAAGCATTCTTATATCTCATAGATATAGGACACTTCAAAACCTTATTCCTCTTTTTTGCCATTTATGAATGTGTTATTCAATGCATTTCTATGGGCTATAGTAGTAAAGGCCAAATTCAATATTTATAAAATATGTTTTCAATATATTTGTTTCATACCTAAAGGGGTCCTAAAATTCAAAATCAAATAGCTAAATGATCCAAGGTATGACCATCTTAAAACAATGATATATGTTAGCTTTTACAGTGTCCTACCGTTGACCAGAGCCCTATAAAGGGAATAGGGGGCCATTTGGGGAGTTACCATCGAATGACCGATAGGGATCCTTCAAATCGTCACTGGGTCACTATGTAGGTTATTAATATATGCAATTTAGCAGACACTTTTATCCAAAGCAGCAAATGGACTTGGATTACTGAACACCTTGTGAAACATCATCAAGGACGAGAGAGAGAGAGAGACCAAAGTCAAATAGAGGACAGCCTCTACAACAACCCTGTAATAATTCAATGATCTCAGCAGGTCTACCCACTGACTTTCCATCTTGCCATACCAATAGATAGTCTGTGTTTGTTGGAATATTTATTAAGAGTTTTCTTTCATTCAGTCATTGACGCAAGCCACTCTTTCCAAGGCAAAGTACGTCTAATAGACCGCCTATGATATTTCTCAGAATCTGTATTAGAAACAACACTGATACAACACCAGTACATGAGGTGAATAACCCTCATCTAATGTTCTCCTGTTTAGAGTTTGTCCAGGACACCACGGACATACGGCCTGTTTTATTTATTGAACCTTTATTTAACTATGTTGGCTCTGATTAAGCTAAACTAATATCAAGCAAATTTCTGATCAGTATCATGATCGGTCATACGTGCTCCTCGGCTTATAGGTAGTTCAGTTGTTGCTGTGCATGCATTTTGAATCCAGGTTCGAGATCTGAACAGGTCCCCCATGGAAAAGAGATCACAATGGGATCCCCTCACCTGTACAAACAAATCATTAATCAATACAGATACATGGATAGCCTCATGGGACCTGTCTGTCAGATGAGTATACAAGTCAAGGCTTAATTTAATTGACAGCAACGATTCTATTGACACATCCTAAAAAAACACATCAATCTATGTGGAGGAAACAGGCACAGTTCTGTTGGGTCCTTTTGAGATGGGGAAGGTTTGCTTGGCGTAGGAGTGAGGCTCTGGGGGGTGCAGCAGTCACACAGAGGAATCATGACATGTGTTTCCCTGCTGAAACCTAGCCCAAAACTCAGAGAACTTATTTCAGCTTGAGTAATGACTCCTTTAATTAGGACTGACTTGGTTCTCTGAAGTATTCATGACCACAGAGGCAGAGGCTTTTAGACGGATGATGTAGGGAGGTTTTCGGGCAGTCTCTCAGTCAATTCAAATCATTTCCCAAACAGACAGACACTAACAGCAATTATCATCCAGTTTGTAGATCTAAAGGAATCTGCTAACATCAAGCAAACACTGTTGAATGGTGCAACCTGTTCCATTTATCCCTTTTTAACACAACAAAACAAAAACATGTTGAAATGAAATCACAAGAATCTCCCCATGTAAAGAACAGGGAGTATTGCTAAGACTCTCTAGCCACTCAGACATAAATCTCCCCCGACCAGCTGGAGTTTACTTTTTAAAAAGGACTAATTTGCAGTCAAATTGATTTTTAGCATCACTGAGGGGCTTGGGGAATTCTTTAAAAAAAGAGTTCAGTAGAATACCTTCCTTTTCCTCCTCTTCCTCTGGCATACTTTCTTTTAATCTCTTCTCGCTGTTCTCTGACTGATTCATGAGAGATCTCTCCATTCCAAAAAGAAATGGGCCTAATCAGGATGAATCAGATAATAAACTGTAACATCCTGAGCAGCTAGAGAAAAACTGAGATGGCTAAAGTATTTACATTTTCAACAGATTTTAATATTCTTGTTTTTTTGCATGTAACCTACTAAATATATGCAAGCGTTAGCAAAAATAGGCAAGCATCTACTGGTGGTAGGGAACCGATTGACACATCTAAGGACATGAAACAAACACAAATCAACGTTGGTCCTAAAAGATTTCTGACTTTTTAAAAAGCTTCTATAAACTCCCCCTTTGGGAATAGTTTGCTCTGATCCCTATAGCTAAAAGATGTGTGACCACCAGTCAATCAATTCACCCGTAGCGAGAGAAGAGATGCTGCGGAGATTAATAGCGTCCTCTGTCCTGACAGCTTTTAGAGGCCAAGAGTTGAAAAGGGCTTTGTAAAATGCTTCAGATGGGGCTAATCTTATCAGATCCATAAATATAACGAGAACGCACACACAGCTAAATGAATGGGCTCTTCCCTCCCTCTGAGTCTATAGGCATAGTGTGGGAAAAGAGCTATGTGGATGGGAATTGAAATGCATTATGGGATCTATAGTCCTTAAAATTAGATTTAAGATTTATTTATTAGCCATTGGATTTGAATAAATGAACGTCATAAATGAACGTCATATTACCTATCTCCAGTGATATTGACAACGGTAAGACTGAGAAATGATTTATGGTGGATTATTAGGAGATGGAATAGGTAATGGATGATGAAATAGTGTCTACAATCTCATTGAAGGAGATGTTTGAAAATATAAATATGAGAACATTAAAGTTTAGAGATATCACAAATCTCAGGCTCATCCTGCATGTCACACACTGAGAAAGACATTTTATGTTAGTTAGCCCACCTACTAAACCAAAAGAAGAAGTAAAGAATATAATACCTTTGACATTTCAAAACGACTGCACCCCCAAAATGCCTCTTTCTGGGAGCTGCGTATGTGGCGTGTAGTCTGTAGTCTCTACAACTCTTGGCAAGCAGCTTCCAAACTATTAATGAGAGTGAGTGAATACACTTGTGAGGTACAGCTTTCTGTAATAGTGTAGTAATAATTGTGTATAATGTAATAGTGTATTCTTACTGTGTTAATGAGGAGTAGTATAGAGTCTGTCCATGCTACTATTGTCAGGTTCCATTTCAAGCTCTTGCAGCAAGACCATGAGAGGGCACCTGTCTGTGAGCATTCAATATTACAACACCGATCATATCAACAGGGGGTGTCAGTCATCAGCACAGTCATCAATTTGTCGTCAGTTTGATGTGATCATGTCACGTTAACCATAACTAACTGAAAGGTAATGAAAGTTAATATCTTCATTCAAGCCATTGACAATCATCATCAATGCAGATTTTTTTTTTTTAATTGAATTTATAGTGAAATGGCTATGTTTTAATTGATAGGTCTGTCGTTTGAGTCACGTAGGTTCTCTAAACCTCTTTCACCAGCACTTCTCATCTGCTCTGTCAGCTCCTGGCCCTAATTAGAACCATCAGGATGTAACACATCCTGTATCTCATTATAATAACTTCCCCCACAATCTCCCTGTTCACCGCCTCACATACGCCACATCCACAACCTCCAAATCTGCAACAGTGATTGGCATTCGTAGGCTTAGGAAACCTCCACATCTGCAACAGTGATTGGCATTCGTAGGCGTAGGAAATCTCCACATCTCCAACAGTGATTGGCATTCGTAGGCTTAGGAAACCTCCACATCTCCAACAGTGATTGGCATTCGTAGGCTTAGGAAACCTCCACATCTCCAACAGTGATTGGCATTCGTAGGCTTAGGAAACCTCCACATCTGCAACAGTGATTGGCATTCGTAGGCTTAGGAAATCTCCACATCTGCAACAGTGATCAACCTATTAAACATTATTTTCATCTCTACACCTAGAATCCTTTTTTTTTTTTGCATAATTGAGGGTTTCCATGAGATTCACTCCATGGTGCTGAAAAGAAAGCTCTGCTGTTGGGATAGCTTTATGTAGGTCCTAACAGTTTGTGGGCACCATTTGTCACCGTTACAGTGCAATTCATGTATTGTTTAGTGTTGTGTTGTGTTGTGGCTTTGCTGGCATGCATCTAAAAAACAAATGTTGAGTTTCCCACCAAGGTTTACATACTAAAATCGCCACTGTACTCTTCACAAGATAGCATAAGTCTAGTGGAAGCAACTTTTACATCACTAATTCACTACCTCAATACTCTGGATAGAAGGCCTATAATGAGGAAAGATAACTGTCTTCTTCATCAGTCCTAATTGTCCTTAATATACACTGTGAATACAAAACATTAGGAACACCTGCTCTTTCCATAACATAGACTGACCAGGTGAATCCTTTATTGATGTCCCTTGTTACATCCCCTTCAATCAGTGTAGACGAAGGGGAGGAGACAGGTTAAAGAAGGATTCTTAAGCCTTCAGACAATTCAGACATGGATTGTGTATGTGTGCCATTCAGAGGGTGAATGGGTGCCTTTGAACGGGGTATGATAGTAGGTTCCAGGCGCACCGGTTTGAGTGTGTCAAGAACTGCAATGCTGCTGGGTTTTTCACGCTCAACTGTTTCCTGTGTGTATCAAGAATGGTCCACCACCCAAGCATTGGAGTCAACATGGGCCGGCATACCTGTGGAATGCTTTCGACACCTTGTAGAGTCCATGCCCCGACGAATTGAGGCTGTTCTGAGGGCAAAAGTGGGGGGTGCAACTCAAAATTGGGAAGGTATTGCTAATGTGGGCACCATTCTCCTTCACTGCAGCCAACGTGAGTAAAACATTTAAACGTGTTAACCCTCGCAAGGCTGCAGGCCCAGACGGCATCCACGGCCGTGTCCTCAGAGCATGCGCAGACCAGCTGGCTGGTGTGTTTACAGACGTATTCAATCAATCCTTATCCCAGTCTGTTGTCCCCACATGCTTCAAGAGGGCCACCATTGTTCCTGCTCCCAAGAAAGCGAAGGTAACTGAGCTACATGACTACCGCCCTGTAGCACTCACTTCTGTCATCATGAAGTGTTTTGAGAGACTAGTCAAGGACCATATCACCTCCACCCTACCTGACACCGTAGACCCACTCCAATTTGCTTACCGCCCCAATAGGTCCACAGACGACGCAATCGCCATCCCACTGCACTCTGCCCTAACCCATCTGGACAAGAGGAATACCTATGTAAGAATGCTGTTCATCGATTACAGCTCAGCATTTAACACCATAGTACTCTCCAAACTTGTCATTAAGCTCGAGACCCTGGGTCTGAACCCCGCCCTGTGCAACTGGGTCCTGGACTTCCTGACGGGCCGCCCCCAGGTGGTGAGGGTAGGTAACAACATCTCCACCCCACTGATCCTCAACACTGGGTCCCCACAAAGGTGCGTTCTCAGCCCTCTCCTGTACTCCCTGTTCACCCACGACTGCGTGGCCATGCACGCCTCCAACTCAATCATCAAGTTTGCAGACGACACTACAGTAGTAGGCTTGATTACCAACAACGACGAGACGGCCTACAGGGAGGAGGTGAGGGCCCTCGGAGTGTGGTGTCAGGAAAATAACCTCACACTCAATGTCAACAAAACAAAGGAGATGATCGTGGACTTCAGGAAACAGCAGAGGGAGCAGCCCCCTATCCACATCGACGGGACAGTAGTGGAGAAGGTGGAGAGTTTTAAGTTCCTCGGCATACACATCACGGACAAACTGAAATGGTCCACCCACACAGACGGCGTGGTGAAGAAGGCGCAGCAGCGCCTCTTCAACCTCAGGAGGCTGAAGAAATTCAGCTTGTCACCAAAAACACTCAACATTTTACAGATGCACAATCGAGAGCATCCTGTTGGGCTGTATCACCGCCTGGTACGGCAACTGCTCCGCCCACAACCGGAAGGCTCTCCAGAGGGTAGTGAGGTCTGCACAACGCATCACCGGGGGCAAACTACCTGCCCTCCAGGACACCTACACCACCCGTTGTCACAGGAAGGCCAAAAAGATCATCAAGGACAACAACCACCCGAGCCACTGCCTGTTCACCCCGCTATCATCCAGAAGGCGAGGTCAGTACAGGTGCATCACCGGGGGCAAACTACCTGCCCTCCAGGACACCTACACCACCCGTTGTCACAGGAAGGCCAAAAAGATCATCAAGGACAACAACCACCCGAGCCACTGCCTGTTCACCCCGCTATCATCCAGAAGGCGAGGTCAGTACAGGTGCATCAAAGCAGGGACCGAGAGACTGAAAAACAGCTTCTATCTCAAGGCCATCAGACTGTTAAACAGCCATCACTAACATTGAGTGGCTGCTGCCAACATACTGACTCAACTCCAGACACTTTAATAATGGAAAAATTGATGTAATGAATTTATCACTAGCCACTTTATATAATGTTTACATACCCTACATTACTCATCCCATATGTATATACTGTATGCTATACCATCTACTGCATCTTGCCATCTTGATGTAATTAAATGTATCACTAGCCACTTTAAACAATGCCACTTCATATAATGTTTTCATACCCTACATTACTCATCTCATATGTATATACTGTACTCTTACCATCTACTGCATCTTGCCTATGCCGTTCGGCCATCACTCATTTATATATTTTTATGTACATATTTGTATTCATTCCTTTACACTTGTGTGTATAAGGTAGTTGTTGTGGAATTGTTAGGTTATATTACTTGTTAGATATTACTGCATGGTCGGAACTAGAAGCACAAGCATTTCACTACACTTGCATTAACATCTGCTAACCATGTGTATTTGACAAATACATTTGATTTGATTTAATGTTTTGTATACTCAGTGTACATCTGGCCTGATGAGTGCCATCTCTCCCTTTAAGGTTACCTCCATGACATGCTCTCTCCAACTCTTGTCATCCCTTACTAATGAAAGGGGGAGCCCCATAATTGGATAGTGAAACTCAAAATGTCACATTAATGAAGAGAAGATTATAGGAGCGAATGAGAGGTTAAACCACTATGACTCACTAATCTGGTCAATTTCTTCCTCATCAGTCATCAAACCTTACACCTCAGTTACAGATGATATAGCTGCGTCATCATGACTAACACCACAGTTGCATATCACATTGCGGCGTCATCACGCCTAGATACTATTTTGTGCAAGGACACTATTGGTGTGATCAAGGCGTTATGCCTCGATCACACCTTTTAGTGTTAGAGCTAAATTGGTATGCAGCATCATCTGGATATGTGTGCAACAAAAGTTCAACATTCACCTTCTGCTACCATTTCTGTCAAGCCGTCTATGCATACAGTTTTGACGCATACTGTACGTTCTATAAATCCAACATATGCACCACACAGAACGCACTGCAACTGCCTCTGCAACGCAAACTAAAGGCGTTATTTCCCTCACCAACTTTAAACATCAGCTATCTGAGCAGCTAACCGATCGCTGCAGCTGTACACAGTCCATCTGTAAATAGCCCTACCTGACAGGCCTTCATAGGTAGCTAACTATTTCTAGTTTATTTAGCTAACGTAGATGAATGGTTTTGTACATCATGTCAAACAGGCGAAGGAGGACCAGGAAATTATGTGGCCAGCGGGTACAGCGCGTATGAAGAGGAAAATGAACACTTACAAGAGGGTCTGAGAGCCAAAGTCAGCGCCTTGAAACATGTAAGCATGTCAGTGTGGGCAGGGCTCCAGGAAATTATATAATATGGGGTTTAGAGGTCTGGCTATCTCATATTGTTATCAAGTCCTCTGATTACCCTATTCCATGTTTGTCCTACAGCTGTCAATAGATATTGGAACCGAAGTGAAGTACCAGAACAAAATGTTGGATGATATGGTAAGGAAGTGGCAGTCATTGTCTGTCTACTCTGCATAAGTACACAACAGCTCAAGACCTATTCACACACATTTCACTTTCTGTACCCTCTTCTGCCAGATTGCACAAATGAAAAAATAAGCTGAGCTGGCATCATTTCACAATATTGCACAACAGATTGGCTATTTCACAGAGTAATTCATATCAGGACTTATTGGTTTGTTCTTTTTCTGCTAACAGGACTCAGACTTTGACTCAACAGGTGGTTTGCTGGGGGCCACCATAGGGAGAGTGAAGCAGCTTTCCAGGGGAAGCCAGACCAAGCTCCTGTGCTACATGCTGCTCTTCTGCCTCTTCGTCTTTACCCTCCTCTACTGGTTTATCAAACTGAGGTGATGCTTTTCCCTCCCTGCCTCCTTCCACTGTCTGTGCCATAAGTCCGCCACTGGATCAGAAGACCAGGATGATGATGATGATAATCATCAAATCAAATGTTAAAATCTAATTGTCACACACCGAATACAAGTGTAGACCTTACTTACGAGCCCTTAACCAACAGTGTGGCAATGACAATAGGGGTAATAATGCATGGCTGTCATTCATTTTAGACAGCCCTGATGGAATGAATAGACACCGCCATACGTTCACGATTGTGACAATGTCCATTAACAATGAGGTATATTCTAGGTTAATTTGTAACTGAGTGATCTAGTTCATCAGCAATCTGCTAAAGCTAAGCAATAACATACAGTGCATTCGGGAAGTATTCAGACCCTTGACTTTTTCCACATTTTGTTACGTTACAGCATTCTAAAATTGATTAAATAGTTTTTTTCATCAATCTGAACTCTATCCCACAAAGCAAAAACGGGTTTAGACATTTTTGCAAATTCAATAAAACAACAGATTACATTTACATAAATATTCAGACCCTTTACTCAGTACTTTGAAGCACCTTTGGCAGCAATTACAGCCTGGAGTCTTCTTGGTATGACTCTACAAGCTTGGCACACCTGTATTTGGGGAGTTTCTCACATTCTTCTCTGCAGATCCTCTCAAGCTCTTGTCAGGTTGAATGGGGAGCAATGCTGCACAGCTATTTTCAGGTCTCTCCAGAAATATTAGATCAGGTTTAAGTCTGGGCTCTGGCTGGGCCACTCAAGGACATTCAGAGACTTGTCCCGAAGCCACTCCTGCGTTGTCTTGGCTGTGTGCTTAGGGTCGTTGTCCTGTTGGAAGGTGAACTTTTGCCCCAGTCTGAGATTCTGAGCAGGTTTTCATCAAGGTTCTCTGTTCTGTTCATCTTTCCCTCGATCCTGACTAGTCTCCCAGTCACTACTGCTGCCAGGGTTTTCTCCAGACGTGATGCTTGGCATTCAGGCCAAACAGTTCAATCTTGGTTTCATCAGACCAGAGAATCTTGTTTCATGGTCAGAGTCCTTTAGGTGCTTTTTGGCAAACTCCAAGTTGGCTGTCATGTGCCTTTTTACTGAGTTATGGCTTCCGTCTGGCCACTCTACCATAAAGGCCTGATTGGTGGAGTGCTGCAGAGATGGTGGTTCTTTTGGAAGGTTCTCCCATCTCCACAGAGAAACTCTGGAGCTCTGTCAGTGACCATCGGGTTCTTCGTCACCTCCCTGACCAAGGCCCCACTCCCCCAATTGCTCAGTTTGACCGGGCTGCCAGCTCTAAGAAGAGTCTTGGTGGTTCAAACTTCTTCCATTTATGAATGATGGAGGCCATTGTCTTCTTGGACATTCAATGCTGCAGAATTTTTTTTGGTACCCGTTCCCAGATCTGTGCCTTGAAACAATCCTGTCTCGGAGCTGTAAGGTCAATTCCTTCAACCTCACGGCTTGCTTTTTGCTCTGACATAAACTGTCAACTGTTGGACCTTATACAGACAAGTGCGTGCCTTTCCAGAATCATGTCCAATCAATTTAATTTACCACAAGTGGACTCCAATCAAGTTGTAGAAACATCTCAATGATCAATGGAAACAGGATGCACCTGAGCTCAATTTTGAGCCTGATAGCGAAAGGTCTGAATAAATAAGGTATTTCTGTTTTTAATTTGAATAAATGAGCAAAACATTTCTAAATCTATTTTCATTTTGTCATTATGGGTATTGTGTATAGATTGATGGGGGGGGGGATTTAAGCAATTTTAGTTTAAGGCTGTAACATAACAATGTGGGAAAAGTCGAGGGTTCTGAATACTTTCCGAATGCACTGTATGTATAAATGTGACTAAGCTCTCTAGGCTGAGTCACTGAGGAGCTCTCCAGTGCATGATTCATAATGCTATTTCTATGCAAGTGTGATAATGTCATGATCTTGAAGAGATTGCTTGATCCAGTGTGAGACTGACATTTGATCAATAGTGTTCAACTGTAGAGTTCCATTATAAACACACACCTTGTTTTTTTGTTTTGAGGAATAAGTTATAAGGGTACACTCACTTCGAAACATTTCCTATCCGGTCTACAGCGACCGTTCATCTCCACCACGACACACTGTTCTCCCGTGAACAACTTTAATGTAAATGTGTTTTATATGTAAATAAACAAGATGTATGTTTTGAATTTGACCCAGCGAGTAAGTTTCATTTCCCCACTTTCATTTTGTAGAAGTCAACATATTCAGGGTCAGTTGAGGTATAGTGTTTCAGTTTATTTTATACAAATAACGGTACATTCCTGAGACTATTTACAAAAATTGGACAAAATCTGTGCTGACAAAAGTTGATTTTGACATTGATTACAAATCCTTTCCACTTCACATTGAAAAGAACACACAATAATTATAAATTCACATCTACTGTAGGATGGGCTGTTTTCAATTGTTATAAGGTAATGAATGGAACCGAAGTTATACTGAAGAATCTTATGGATGGAAATCTTATGCATGTTTCCCCAGGATGGAAATATGGAGGCGCTATTTGAAAAAACAACACTTCTGGCTGGCCCTGTAGTCTAGTACATGCATTATCATATGGTAAATGCAAAACTGCCCAATAGCCATGACAAGTGGTTAAATGGATTAACTTAAGAGTTTATGAACTGCCCTTCAGTTCTTTGATTTCCAAGGCTGCATTAAATTCCAGAACATTTTTCTGTTCCTTCTGACCTTGTTCACTCTCTTCACGGACTTGATAGGACTGGATAGGTGTAAGCAAAATGGCGGAAACTAAGTAGAGGTATCGCTACCACCTATCCAGTCATTATAGATAAGTGAAAGAAAAGGAACAATGAGGGGATTCGATTCATCTTTCCTGGGTAAGCGTGTTTTGCACCGGGTGAAAGTTGATTGCATTGGTTTTGGAACCGGGCTGCCTCCCGGCGTGAGCCAGGTGCCCGGGTCAAAGCCCACGGCGAAGTCGGCTCAAAAGTCACGTAATTACCACGTGGAGTAATGAGTAGGATTCTGTGTTTTCACATGTAAAAGTGATTGCTGTTGAGAAAAGCACTTTATCTGCCTTGTTTGAAAATCCTAACATATATTTAATGGAAAGAGATGTTTCTGGACAACGTACCATGCTGCCTTGTTGACAACATGACAGAGTGGGGGAGATTACTGTTCAATATGAGAAGAGTGCTCCTCCCTCACCGCTTTGGCCCGTTTATGTCACGGGCCATAGACTTGTGCCCAGTGGCTCAGCATAATCCAATCTGCCTAATGTTCTGGATTGACGTGTAGCACAAGGGAAAGAGACACTGGCACTGTGACATCACTTCTTGGCTGGGGCCTTGGGTATACTTGCAGATGATTGACAGCATTACCTCATCAGCGCCTCCTCCAATGGACAACCTGGTGTCTCTGCGAATAAAAAAGAAAAGAAAAACAAATGAACACTGGGGTCATTCAATGACAGTTATAACCTCGGCCACATTCTTAAAAAACATGGAAACCACGTGCTATTTTCATCCATGAAGTACGACAATGGGGACTCTTTTCTGATTAGATGCTTCAATTATTAAAGTTTCATTTCCTGAGCAAAATTACCAATCCGACCCAGAATGTTCATGGAATGAACTACTGTAGTATCGAAAGTCAACAACACTGTTGCGTAACTGTATTGACAAAAAAATCGAATCAATTTGTATTTGTCACATGCGCCGAATACAACATGTGTAGTAGACCTTACAGTGAAATGCTTACTTACAAGCCCTTAACCAACAATGCAGCTTTAAGAAAATACCAACAACAAAAAAAGTAAGAAATAAGAATAACAAATAATTAAAGAGCAGCAGTAAATAACAATAGCAGGGCTATATACAGGGGTACCGGTACAGAGTCAATGTGCAGGGGGCACCGGTGTTGAGGTAATATGTACATGTAGGTAGAGTTATTAAAGTGACAATGCATAGATAATAACAGAGAGTTGGTTGCTCAACTGGTTTAGCCCAAACATGAATTTCCTCCATACACTATCTATCTGCATATTGCATATGAACATTGTTTGTACATAGAAAAATTTTGTGGAAGTGATGAAACAGAGATCTTTTCAACTAACAGTGACAGTGACCCTTGACCACCAGATGCCTATCATTGAATGTCTCAATTGGCACAATATTACCTACTGCACTACTTTTTACCAGGGCCTATAGGGCTCTGGTCAAAAGTAGTGCACTATATAGGAATTAGGGTGCGTTCTACAGCTAAGGCGAGGCGACACAACAACCAATGGTTGCGTGCCACGTAATCGACTGTCATCGACTGACAAATTGCTATAACATAGATGTGGTTAGTTTATACTTAAAATACCTATCCAGGCGTTAGCAACGTCTAAGCTCTGAAACATAGCCCATGTCTCATTTCCTTGATTTTCCACATCAGAGTACAGTAGTAACAACGATACAGTAGTGGACTACTGTGAGAGGTAAACAGACTTGTACTGCATCATCTGACCAATGAAAGAACAGCATTCGACAGTGACTCCATAAAACCCTTTTGGAGTTTGCTAACACTTAATTTGAATATCAGCTAATAAACAACTTATCATAGTTTATGCATGTAGCACTTGTTAATACATCCATGAACAAATGATATAATATAAATAATATGAACTTCATGAATGGCTAGCAAACGACAGATTTAGTAATGGCTTATGACAGGTTTATAAGCAGAACTTGTAACCTTCACATAAAGCGTCGCAGAGTTTATTCAGTTCTTTGACAAAGAGTTTTGTCACGGAATTAAGCTGCCGTCTTGAACCTTCTTTTAGATTTTCTTCTTCTCCACTCACCTGTAAAACCTGCTGACAAGGACATCGCTGGTGAAGCCCATCTCTCCCCAGTACTGCAGGCAGCTGTCCCCCACCTCCCTGGACAGATGGCCTGCCTTCAGCTTAGCCATGGACGCCAGCTTAGTCACATCGTTGCCCTTGATGTAACAGTGCTGGGGGGACACAAGGAGAGGTTGAAGCCAAAAAATGCATCTTGTACATGTAGTTGAATTTCACTGATGTTGCTGCAAGTTTGTGGCTGTATCTAACATCTTTGGTGGTTTCCTTTCCTAAGTCCTTAGTGCTCACCCTCACCAATCGAGGCCTGTCAGATCAGTGTAGACGGACGGAATAGGATAATTGGTACGTGGCCAATGGCCTCAGTCTGTGTCTGCCAAACAGATGCCTCTCTGACTCAACAGTGATTTCTATACCCGATGAGGAAATGAACAGCTTTACTAGTGCATTGAAACTACTGTCTGCAAAAGTGGTTGCGCATTAGTCAAACCCCACCAAAGGCCATGGACCTAACAGTACTCTATGTGTCCAGTCTCATGACCATTAGATTACACGTTGTGTTACTGAACCATTGCAACCACTAGTAGGTCCAGCAGGCTGGCCTAAAGTTTACAGCTTACCACAGGGTTCACCAACTGGCGACCCGCGGGCTGAATTTGGTCCACGGGTGAATGTATTTGGCCCCCCAAGTTTTTGTCGTTGGACATAAAAGACTAAAAATACCAGCAAATCAGCTCCAAGTGATTTTAACTTTGGAAATCTGTTCCAAAGTATTCCCACGCATAATAGAGAGACACGTGATCATATACAAATGTAAGTCAGGTTTGAAATGATTATGTTTTAGTCAAATATTATCTGTTTGGGCTTCTTGCAGTCAATTTGCAGTCTACTAATGATTTGTAATTATGTTCCGGACCCCAGACCATCCGCTCCAGAAAAATAAATAAAAATAAAAATAAAAATAAAAAATAAATCGGCCTGCGCCGGGAACTAGTTGATGATCCCTGGCTTACATCATTTTGAATCGTACATACCCTGCACTTGCTGATTATATTTATCTGGTTTGTGACAATCTGTGTGTATGCATTAAAAGGCCCAGCCGCAAACAAAATTTCCCCTTAGAAATCAGTCATTGTCCCAAATAGCACCCTATTCCCTATGTAATGCACTACATTTCACAATTTCCCTATGTGGTAGAGAACAGACATCTTGAAGATCTTCCTCTGTCTGGTGTACTGAATGGTGGCCTGGATGATGTTGTCCCTCATGGTTACAACTGAAGGGGAAATTAACAGTAATATAGAGACATTTTTTGTTTACAAGCAACCGTCACGTTTGAGGGGATTACGGTTGCATCACGGCCTGGTACAGGAATTGGTCCGTCTACGACTGCAAGGCCCTCCAGCGGGTGGTTAAGACGGCCCAGTACATCACTGGGACCATGCTCCCACGTATTCAGGACATTTTCTCGAAACAATGCCTGAAGAAGGCCCACAGCATCATGAAGGACAAAACACACACCCCAGCCACGAGCTGTTCTCTCTCTTACTGTCTGGCAGACGGTATCATGAGGTCTGATACCAACAGGTTCAGAGACAGTTTCTATCTACACTGAACAAAAAGCTTATTTCTCTCAAATTTTGTGCACAAATTTGCTTACATCCCTGTTAGTGAGCATTTCTCCTTCGCCAAGATAATCCACCCACCTGACAGGTGTGGTATATCAAGAATCTGATTAAACAGCATGATCATTACACAGGTGCAACTTGTGCTGGGGGAAATAAAAGGCCACTCTAAAATGTGCAGTTTTGTCACACAACACAATGCCAAAAATGGATCAAGTTTTAAGGGTGTATGTAATTGGCATGCTGACTGAAGGAATGTCCACCAGAGATGTTGCCTTAGAATTGAATGTTAATTTCTCTACCATAAGCCGCCTCCAACGTCGTTTTAGAGAATTTGGCAGTACGTCCAACTGGCCTCACAACCGCAGACCACATGTAAAAACGGCAGTCCAGGACCTCCACATCCGGCTTCTTCGCCTGCGCGATTATCTGAGACCAGCCACCCGGACAGTTGATGAAACTGTGGGTTTGCACAACCAAAGAATTTCTGCACAAACTGTCAGAAACGGTCTTCACCAGGGTCTTTACCTGACTGCAGTTAGGCGTCGTAACCGGCTTCAGTGGGCAAATGGTCACCTTCGCTGGCGACTGGCACGCTGAAGAAGTGTGCTCTTCACGGATGAATCCCGGTTTGAACTGTACCAGGCAAATGGCAGATGTCAATTTTGTGAACAGAGTGCCCCATGGTGGCGGTGCGGTTATGGTATGGGCAGACATAAGATACGGAAAATGAACCCAATTGCATTTTAGCAATGGCAATTTGAATGCACAGAAATACTGTGACGAGATCCTGAGGCCCATTGTCGTGCCATTCATCCACCGCCATCACCTCATGTTTCGGCATGATAATGCACGCCCCATGTCTCAAGGATCTGTACACAATTCCTGGAAGCTAAAAATGTCCCAGTTCTTCCATGGCTTGCATAGCACGGTTGAATGGCGGGAACCTGATTACCAAGATTTACCGGGATTTACCTCCCAAAATCACTCCCTTTTAAATAAATAACTATGAGAAACCGGTAAATTATAATAAATTATTTATATGAACAGCATGGCGTGAAATGGAACTGTTAAATTATACGCAATGTCTAAATCTGGTTTCTATATGGCCTCTGCATGATGAATCCTCAACGCTCAAGGTGGAGACAGAAAGCCCATCTCAGTATGGTCCACAATTCACGATGCCTGTCATTTTATCATGGTCAATTTCTTCTTGTGACAGGTAGTGCTATGCTACAGTAATATAAAGACAGAATGCCTGTCTAGTTTACCCTGTCTAGTTGCCTGTCTAGTTTACCCATCTCCATCTGACTTTATTTGTAAAGAATATCTTTTGTTTTGTTTTAATCACTCGATTAAAGTTGCTTTAAATCAGTGCACTCTCTCGCAGTCTTTCTCTCTCTCCATCAACTCCATTCAAATTGCATCGAAAATAGATCATCCTGTTCTAGATTGATATATGGACATACAGTACCAGTCAACAGTTTGGACACACCTACTCATTCCAGGGTTTTTCTTTATTTTTACTATTTTCTATGTTGTAGAACAATAGTGAAGACATCAACACTATGAAGTAACACATATGGAATCATGTAGTAACCAAAAAAGTGTTAAACAAATCAACATATATTTTATATTTGAGATGCTTCAAAGTAGCCATCTTTTGCCTTGATGACAGCTTTGCACATCTGCTGCACCAGAATCGTATGTCACTTCCCGCTTTATCATGGTCTAAATGATGTGCTTAATTCCAAGCCATATAATACAGTATAATACAATACAGTTCAGTAATACAGTTCACGCTCAAAAAGGTTAGCCTACTGGAGCTAGTTTCATTTATTTACCCGACTATATAGTTAGCTACATCTATGGACTTTTATGTTTTTCTGTCATGTGTAATGTATCATTTAGCCTATCCTATTGGATAATGGCACAATAATTTGGACTTTTTTGGGCTTGGGCTCATTAAATGTCTTTATTGTAGGGCTCATAAAATGTTTATAATATATGGCTCATCAGGCTTCAGGTAGCATCAGGCTTGAATTTTAGATCAAAGCTCTATTCAATTCCAGACATAGGCCTATTTATATGCTTTCTAAGATTTTGAATGACACTTTGGTTTTGGAGGGAAACACCGGGTTACCCGGGAGAAAAGTGATTTATTCTCAGGATGAAACATGTAAAATACCGGGAAAATATTCAAGCCTATTTTTTGCTCACCAGACATGTCACCCATTGAGTATGTTTGAGATGCTCTGGATTGACGTGTACGACAGCGTATTCCAGTTCCCGCCAATAGCCAGCTACTTCGCAAGGCCAATGAAGAGGAGTGGGACAACATTCCACAGATCTGATCAACTCTATGTGAAAGAGATGAGGAAAATGGTTTTCTTATCCACACCCCTACCTTAATTCTTTAGGTATCTGTGAACCACACATGCATATCTGTATTCCAAGTCAAGTGAAATCAGTAGTTTAGGGCCTAATTTATTTATTTCAATTGGCTGATTTCCTTATATGAACTGTAACTCAGTAAAATGTTTGAAATTGCTGAATGTTGCATTTATATTTTTGTTCAGTATACAAGCCATCAGACTCCTGAACACTTGAACTGGACTGACTACCTGCTCTGATACTCCACACCTTAGCACACATGCCCTCACACACACACACACACACACACACACACACACAGACACACACACACACACAACACACACACACACACACCACACACACACACACACACACACACACACACACACACACACACACACACACACACACACACACACACACACTGCGACCAGAATTGATAAATAATTGCTAAATACTGCACAATTTAAACACCCTTCCCCAAAAGAAGTGTAAATATTGGACTATAAATGGTGCCTTCCTGTATTATACTTGTGCTAAAATGTTTATTCTACTGAGACATTTACTTTATGTTCGTATTCTTATCTTGTATTATTTATTATTGTTGTTGCATTGTTGAGAAAGAACCTGCAAGTAAGCATTTTGTTGAATGGTGTATACCGTGTGTATCCCGTATATAAGACTAATACAATTTGAAACTTGATGTGTGCATTCCCACACCAACAAGCTCTGAAGCAGGATAGCTAACGCTAAAGTCAGGACCTTGACAAACTTAACAGTGAGTGAGTGATAACCACGAAAACGCACAAGACTGAAGGGGTTGAGTTAAATGCGGATGACACATTTCAGTTGAAAGCATTCAGTTGTACAACTGACTAAGTATCCCCCTTTCCCCTTTATAGCTATGTTCAACAAGTATATTATTCTGGCTTTATCTAGCTCTGTTTGTGATATTTTACCTTTTTTCATTTTTAAAGAACTAATTAACCTGATTTTGTCAGACAGCAGCTCTATAGAGATGAGATGATAACTTGGAATTAAATAATAAAGTCATTAAATAAAACAAATGTAACATACGCAACAACTGAAATATTTTATTAAATTAAAGTTGTGAATAAACTGTGGTTAATAAGTGATAAGTAGTAATGGGCAGTCACGACCATCATGGGACTTTTATTAATTGTTTTATTCTGTGTTGTTACATCATTCAACCCACATAATGCATAGAGCATTTAATGTTTTTAAAAAATATCAGAATCAAAAAACTTGATTTGCTCAGTAGTACTTGCTAGCTTGCTAGGTAATCAACATCTGATGCAGTGGTTCTCAAACCTCTCCTCGCGGACCCCCAGCCATTCTATGGATTTGATCTATTCCGGAGCTAGCACACCTGATTCAACTTGACAACTAATCATCAAACCTTTGATTAGATTAATCAGGTGAGCTACAGTAGTTCAGGGCTAAAACAAAATTGTGAAAGTCTGGAGGTCCTAGAGGACAGATTTGAGAACCACTGTTCTGATGACATCTGCGACGATTACCTGTTTGATTACATGTTAACTTGCATGACCTGCATTTGAAGTTGCATGTGATTGTATCCACTCCTAGGTAAACAAAGAGCTTTCTGATTCCAAACTGCGCGCACTACTTTTCATGATGCGGCCGGGAAACAGGTATATATATATATATATATATATATATATATATATATATATATGTTTGTCAATTGTATTACAGAGGGTGGAGTACACAGAGGCTGTGATTACAGTTTTTTCCAACTGCTTACACACAATCTTTTCATGTCACACGATTTTTGAAACCTCTCACTCAAAGTGCAAAACTACACACCAAATATCCAAAACCATAAGCTATTTCTCAGCCTTTGACTCAGTTGTCAATTGCATAAAACACTTTTTTCAAAACACTACACACAATTCTCTACCTTAAACACAAAAATCTATCAGGAAGTGACTTGCTTTCCTTTTCCAAACACAACCAATGAAAATGCTACACTTATTCACCAGGTCACACACACACTCCTCACATGTGCAAACACTAATTGCTTAACTGATCACTAACCAATCACTGCTTTACTGTAGTATAGGCCTATAAATAGGTCAAAGGTCAGATTACCTGTTTTGAACAATGGATGCCAACAATGGACAGAGAGCAAGAGGAGTAGGAGGGAGAGGCAGGGGACACCAACGAGGACAAATTCAAAGACGAAGAGGAGGAGTAGGAGGAAGAGGAAGAAGAAGAGGACGAGGGCAAAGTAGAGAAGGAAGGAGAGCCATCTCTGATGAGATTAGGGCAACACTTGTTGATCATGTGATCAACCACGGTTTGACCATGAGAGGCTGGACTGAGAGTCCAGCCCAACTTGAGTCGATTTACAGTGGCGTCCATAATTCCAACCTTCAGAAATGAGAACAGGTATGCAACTATCTAATGACTATTTTAGCATTACAGTAATGTACTGTAAAATACGTATGACTGCATAGTATTGCATAAACATTTGTAACTCTAAGCCATCCATTTACTGCACTGCATTGAATGAATGAGGTTCGTTATCATGCTGTACTACCTTTTTTGTACATTGTTTACAGTTCCTATGCTGAACACATACTGTTTGAATTCTGTACAGAGTGGAAAGGCAAAGACATCATGGAGGACGAGGACGCTTGTTTACAGATGTACAAGAGACAGCAATTATAAATATGGTTTTGGCCAACAATGCAATTAGGATTCGAGAGATAAGAGAGCATATCTTGAATAATGACACCATATTTAACATCAATGCTGTAAGCCTGTCGACCATACAACGCATCCTCCAACGGCACCGAGTGACGATGAAACAACTTTACAAGGTGCCATTTGAGAGAAACTCTGACAGTCAAGAATATGCGACATGACTTTGTAGATGCAACACTACTTCCAGTACTTCAGACATACCATATTTACTCATCTGTATATCCTTTTGTCTGTTACAGAGAGTATTGGAGCTGGATGCCCATGTAATTCGCCATGAATTTATTTATGTGGATGAGGTTGGCTTCAACCTCACCAAAACCAGGCGCCGCGGAAGAAATGTAATAGGACAGAGGGCAATTACCAATGTCCCTGGACAGCGTGGGGGTAATATAACTATGTGTGCTGCCATCACTCAAAACGGGGTCCTCCATCACAATGTCACACTGGGTCCGTACAACACCGGCCATATGCTCACTTTTCTGGATGCAATTTACACAATGCTTGTCCCTGATCCAGATCAGGAGCCTGCTAGATTTGTGGTTTTATGGGACAATGTTAGTTTTTACCGGGCTGTTCTGGCCCAAAACTGGTTTGCCACCCATCCACAATTTGTAGTTTTGTACCTACCCCCATATTCACCTTTTCTAAATCCCATAGAGGAATTCTTCTCAGCCTGGCGCTGGAAAGTGTATGATCGCCAACCCTATGCCCGCATGCCGCTTCTCCAGGCAATGGAGGCCGCATGCCGCTTCTCCAGGCAATGGAGGCCGCATGTGGGGAAATAGAGGTTGCCTCTGTCCAAGGTTGGATATGCCATGCTAGGAGATACTTCCCTCGATGTTTGGCAAGAGAACTTATCTTGTGATGTGGACGAAGTATTGTGGCCAGATCCAGCCCGGAGAAGAGATGAAGCGTAGCTTAGCACTGGTGACTGCCCCAGGACCCCCCTACCAATTCCTGGACTGCCCCCCCGGGACCCCACACACACAATTGTGTTCTTTACTTTATTCTAAAGAATATACTTTTGGTTTACATACGTTTATGGTTTTGTTGTATGCTACTGTATACAACAGTAATGTTTGGCCTAATAAATATTTTCTGTTTCTACATTGCATTGGTGTTTACAGTGTACTTGTTACCCCCTCTCAGCAGATTACTATCACTGTAGAACATTGTATTGAAATGTAGATATAAGCCTATGAAAGACCAAAGAGCTTTAGATTTAGAACAACAGTGTTTACATGGTATATCCAAAAATGTACTATTATGAAAGCAGTGTTTGCCATTTGATGCAAATGCTTCATTCTGACATGTGTTTATGGCATTTTGAATGCAGTGTTACATTTTGAAGGAGATGTGAGGCATTTTGCATTTTGTGTGTGCAGTTTTGGAAATTGTGTGTAGTTTTGAAAAAAGGAGACCGTTTTTAAAACGTGTGTAAGCAGTTGGAAAAAACTAAGTTGCTGTGTGAGGAAGTTCATGTCCTCTTTTTTTTTTATTTTTTTATTTTTTTTTTTCCCTCTTTGTGTGAAACTAGTTTTAACTTGGAAGTGGGTGGATGTGTCACGTCCTGACCAGTAAAAGGGGTTATTTGTTATTGTAGTTTGGTCAGGGCGTGACAGGGGGTGTTTTGTGTGTTTTGGGTTTTGTTCTGTTATTCTATTTCTGTGTTTATCTAGCTTTTCTATTTCTATGTTGGGGTTTTGGAACGACCTCCAATTAGAGACAGCTGGTTGTCGTTGCCTCTAGTTGGAGGCCATATTTAAGTGGGTTAGTTTTCTCTTGTTTGTGGGTGGTTGTTTCCTGTTTAGTTTGAGCACCTTACGGGACTGTTTTTGTCGTTTGTTTTGTGTAAGTGTTTTGTTTTTCCTTCTAATAAAAGAAGATAAATATACCCGCTGCAGTTTGGTCCACTCCATACGACGAACGTTACAGGATGATACAAATCAATGAGCATATACAGATATAACTCTGTCTGTTTGTGTGTTTATACTGTATGTGTGTCTATGGGTGTGTGTTTAGTGTAACAGTCAATGAATAAAAGGATAAGAAGCTACTCAGACTGTTATCAAGCCCAGTCTAAATAATAA
The DNA here is from genome assembly GCF_965601325.2 of Salmo salar. Classification (NCBI taxonomy): domain Eukaryota; kingdom Metazoa; phylum Chordata; class Actinopteri; order Salmoniformes; family Salmonidae; genus Salmo; species Salmo salar. The sequence goes on along the minus strand of NC_138304.1, from coordinate 91,835,886 downwards.
TAGTAATTTGGTGGGTGCTTATATTTGTCCTATTTCACACATATACATGTGGTTTAATACACGTGTGAATTGGAAATGTGTGTTTTCCACATCCCACTCTCCCTGAGACACCCTCGGAGAGTGGGGTCATGGACAGGATCCGCCATTCAATGCAACCTAGGAGCAATTAGGGTTAAGTGCCTTGTTCAAGGGCATATCGGCAGATTTTTCACCTTGTCGGCTCTGGGATTCAAACCTTTCGGTTACTGGCCCAAAGCTCTAACCACTAGGCTACAGTACCTGCCGCCTCCTCTAATAGACAGTAAACTGACATCTCGCGTATTAAAAAAAAAAACAGAAGCACAAATCGACAAATTAACACTGGGGTCATTCAATTACAGTTACTACCTTGGCCACATTCTTAAAAACCATGGAAACCACATGTATTTTGTCCATGAAGTGCGACAATGGGAACTCTTTTCTGATTAGATGCCTAAATGAATTAGATTTCATTTCCTGAGCAAAATTACCAATCTGAATGCCCAGAATGTTCGTGGAATGAACTGAAAGTCAACTCTGCAGTGAAAAAACAAATGTTGTGCAACTGTATTGACTCTGATGTTTCTGAACTGGTTTACCCTGGCTATGAACTTCCTTCTTTCATCACACTGGCTGACACCCTTTGAACCCATTATGAAAAATTACGTTTAGATTAAGTTTCAAATTGACAACGTCTTTCCTTGAACTAGAAACACTTTAAGGAATACCGGAAAACCCCCACAGACGGAAAGACAGTAGAGTATTGGTAGGAAGGAGAGAGAGAGGCAGAGTGGGGGAGGGAGGAAAGAAACAGGACTGAATTGGAGAGGTTTGCTTACTATTGCCCACCGCCCAAAGTCTCTCTTCCTGGAACTGCAGCATCTGATAGGTGAAGCCCATCCCCTCCTGACCAATGAGGTTCTTGCAGGGCACGCGCACGTCATCGAAGAAGACCTCGGCTGTGTCGGAAGACATCCCCATCTTGAAGATCTTGCGGGCGATGTGAACCCCTGCGAGGGAAACAACGGAGAGAGAGAGATGGAGCATCATCATGTGTGTCGGGTGGGACACCAGAGGTTATGAGCTTGCTCCCTAATGGACACAGCAGAGTGAAATGACAATGTAATCCCTTGGTTTTAGGACACTGGCATCTGCCAAGAGCACTGAAAATTGGAGTAATCAGAGGTACTGTATAAAAACAATGTTAATATCTACAGTGTCTTCAGAAAATATTCACACCTCTTGAATTTTTTCACATTTTCTTGTGTTATACCTTGACTTTAAAATGGATTCAATTGAGATTTTTTTGGGGTCACTGGCCTACACACAATACCCGATAATGTCAAAGTGGAATTTTGTTTTTCAAAATTTTTACAAATAAATTACTGCTTTTGGACTGTACTCTTAATAGATGTGATTCTAATTCCAGTTTGTCAGTTCCAGTTTTATCCTGATCCATGGAGCCACAGCTTAAAACAGAGGATATTAGAAACAGATCATCTTGGATCCATGACACTGTATGATCTAAACCCAATATGACGCCAAGTTCTATAGAATAACCTTTTCCAAACAACTGTGATCCACCCACTTTTCTGGCCTGAGTGGTTGAGTTCTTACTGAGAAACTCCTTCTTCAGCTCTTCTGAGCCAAACCTACAGTACCACAACATACAGAGACAGTGGTGTTGAAGAGCTGTTCAAGTAACTGTTCCGGTAGACTTCCGGTCATTGCTCTAATGCAGTAGCTCACAAACTACCTTCAACTTCTTTCAAACTGCACGTGGAGACATACAAATGGAATTCATTAGTTTATCTTAGTAGAAAGTAGGCTTAATTGCCAAAATCCCTTTAAGCTTATTTTGCATTGTACAATGAATAGCTGATTGACTTATCATGAATAACATGATCTATGTATTTAAACATCTGTATTAGAATACTTCTAGAAGACACTGAGCCCTAGTTTTGGATTGTTGGTGTTGCATGTTGAAACTCAGATGAGTAGGTGGTCTGTAATGGTGTCTTCACAAAAGCTTGACTTTATAAATGTTTGTGTGTGTGTGTAATAAACAGAGGCTAATAACCATAGAGATTAAAATAAACATTCTTCATTAGCTCATAAAGAAAACTGCATGCCTATGTGCCAGATCGGTGCAGTAAATACCTTACCTCGCCAGGGCAGGTGTTGCCATATCAGTCTGGACTCCGATGGCCATGGGGATGCCTCCACAGCGGATGTTGCACAGCTTATCTGACACGGTAATACTGTAGCTGAAGTCCAGGCCTAGGCCTCCATACTCTGCACAGCACACATAAACACAAACACCCTCTGATAGGAATAGTTCACCCCGGACACATAACATACAAACTCCCTCTTAAAAGGGATTGTTCACCTAGGACACATAACATACAAACACCCTCTTATAGGAATACTTCACCCCGGACACATAACATACAAACTCCCTCTTAAAAGGGATAGTTCACCCCGGACACATAACATACAAACACCCTCTTAAAGGGATCGTTCACACAGGACACATAACATACAAACACCCTCTTAAAGGGATAGTTCACCTAGGACACATAACATACAAACACCCTCTTAAAGGGATAGTTCACCTAGGACACATAACATACAAACACCCTCTTAAAGGGATCATTCACCCAGGACACATAACATACAAACACCCTCTTAAAGGGATTGTTCACCCAGGACACTTAACATACAAACTCCCTCTTAAAAGGGATTGTTCACCTAGGACACATAACATACAAACACCCTCTTAAAGGGATCGTTCACCTAGGACACATAACATACAAACACCCTCTTAAAGGGATAGTTCACCCACATTACAAAAAACATATTTGTTTTCTTTACCTTGTAAGCAGTCTATGGACATCGTAAGACAGCAAGCCATGCTTTTAGTTCACCGAGCCAATGTCTCCAAATGCTAACTTTTTAGCATTTGCGGCACAAATCCAATGCTAAATTTGCATTTTCCGCGCTTCATGTCCAAATCACCTTAAAGTAACTTAATTGCACTATGCAAACAATGAAATATACTTTAGCATATCCTAGTAACCTGGGTGACCGGCAACCTAATAAGCAAGGCTTGGAATGTATGTAAATGTGCTGTAAAGTGACGCAGAAAATAGAATACATTCAAAAGGATTTCTGTTTTTCTTGAAAAGTATAAGATCATTGGTGTATCATGACAGTTATGTAAATTGCCCTTTCAGATAAGACATCAGGGCTTTAAAGATTCTGACCAAATTCACATTCACATCACAATGTGAGTCATAGATCTGTCATTGTCATTGAAGGCAAGTCTAAGAAGCGGTAGATCTGTTCTATGTACGCTTTTTCTATGTTTCCCGTTCTTAAGTCTTTTACCTTCGGTTTTGTACACCAGCTTCAAACTGCCGAACATACAATATTTTTAGTTATTGAAAATATATTTAATAGCGGTTTAGATGGTACTATGATCCTCTACACTATACATTGCTTGTTTTGTCACATAAACGGAAATTAGGTGAACTATTAGAATTTTAGCAACCAGGAAATGGCAGAGCGATTTCTGCATATTGCACCTTTAATAACACAGTGTTAAACCATCTAACTGTCGGTTATCTCGCAGAGTGAACTCCACACCTCCCCCTTTCTTTTCTCTTCATTATCTGTTACCTAACACAGCTTGAAATGAGTGGGCACTTTCCACACAAGACAGAGAGCGCTGAAGGCCAACTAGCAATCTTTTAAATGTTCAGTAAAGTTAATCTATGTTAATGCACCCATTTTATGTTTCAATAGAGAATTTCTCTGCAGTTCTGATCTGATGCCCATATATTTGTCAAGCTATCTGAACAAAATGCTTTAATGTAAAACAAGAAAAACAATAGCAAATTGGGCAATTTACATTAGTCAACTAGCTGTAATCTGCCGAATGGAACCAGACAGTAATTCAATGGGAAAATGACAACAGTCCGACAGCTCTGTCAGATTTCATAACGTCACAAACACCAACTAAACATCAGACGCGAGATAAAAAGACACAAACAGACACTAATGATGACGAGGATGAATAACTACAAGAACATTTTGACACCAGAGAGTTTTATCCTCTCCTCTCCAGCCAGAATGATCAGATTCACCTGCCAAATGTCTTTCAGAATGTTGCAGCCAGGGGAAAAACTGTGTGGAGATAAATGTGTGACAGGCCTGGTACCCCGTTGAGGATAATATTGACAGTTGGAAATGGAGAAGTTTCGACAGAGTTTTAGCAAAATAGCTGGGCGTGCTAGTGGAGTAACCGAAAGCAAACAATGTCAGCCGTAGATATCCCTTACATGTGTGTCGTTACAGGACGGGATTCCACCATAGCACAACAATGACCCACTTACAACAAACAACAACTTTAAAGGCTTAATAAAGCCTTCATTAGCCCTTTATAAGGTCTACATAAGCCCTTCATAAGGTATACATAAGGACTACATAACTGCATTATAAGCCCCTCTTCAGCAAAATGAGCAGTAACAACGTTAAAGTGGCGTTAGAGAGACGTAACATATCAAACCGTTTAATTGGCCGCGACTCCAGTGTTCCCATGACTTTCATGTAAATTAGAATCCCAAAAAGTAAGTGTGCTCAAAATCACTTCATTTAGGATAAGAATAACGAGTTATCAGTATAGTATGTGTAATATTATTATATTATTACTAAATGACTGAGAGAGAGAGAGTAGAGGGCACTGAGGAGTGATACAGTAGCTAAAGTCAGGGTAACATAACATTGGACCATCATAACAGAACTATCAGAAAAATGCTGGCCAGTGGAAAACCCAGCTGGGTTGCCAAGCCTCATCAGTCGGGTCAGAGACGGGCCAATGTCAGAGGCTGAATTTTGGATCCCACTGTCCTGTCTGAGGGTGGAATAACATCACGAACGCGCGGGCGCACGCACACACACACACACACACACACACACACACACACACACATACACACACACACACACACACACACACACACACACACACACACACACACACACACACACACACACACACAGGGAGGGAGAGGTCATCCATGTTCTGCTCCCCGTTGCCTGTGCAACACTTCCTGTTCTGGTTCTAGTGTGTTTCACTGTTATCCTGCCTTTTCTTATGTCCTTATGGAAGAAAATGAATCTTATGGAAGAAAATGAATCTTATGTCTCCAAACTTGGATATGATTTGTAAAAACTAGAGTGGGCCGTGGCCGCTGGATAGATAAGTAGCCGAAATGTGATTGTTTCATACGTTTATACTATCTCCCAAGGTTTTGTTTTGTACTGTATTACAGCTCCAAGAGATGTTCCAAGAAATTAAAAGCTTTGAAATAGTTGGAGCTGCTTTAAGTTCGGAGCTTGCCAGCTTGGTATTGCCTTTGAGCCCTAGAACTCTCATTCCATTGGGTGACTCCCAGAGTAGTAACACTCCACATTCTCACCACAGTCATGTTTGCATTCCAAATGACTCCTGCACTCTACGTCCCTCATCGTTCTCAGCTAAGTCTTTGCCGTCATCTGAAGATAAGGATGTGTCATCTGTATTTGACATTTTAAATCCCTCAGTGGCTATCTCTTCTGTGAAAACCATTCCCAGTCTACCTGATATTTCTCCATCCCAGCAGTGCAGTGCTAAGCCTCCTAGTCCTCTTCCATTCCAATCAATCTAACCAGACTCATAACAGCACACTTTGAGAGCTTGCCGCTTTAGTCAATGTTTTAGCATAGACAAGCTTTATATTGGGGACAGACCTGATCTCTATTGTACAGCCATTCAAGGTAACACATAAGATACTACTAACAATTTGGAAATGATTACATTAGAGTAGATCAGGCAATACATACCAGAGAAATGTCTGGAGGCACATTTCGGGAGACCGACATTTTACAATTTAGTATTCTGAGGAAAACTATAGAGATAAAACTGACAAACCACTTAGGCTACAGTGTTGTGTCGTTCTTACAGTGTGAATGACATGCCAAACCACAGAAATATGTTTTTGCTGGAAAGACAGCCGGAGGACATGACTGAGGGCAACACTCCTCTGTGCTGTGTTCGACTGGCCATGCATAGAAGTGTAAGAAGGTAAATAGATGTTCTGGGATATGCCCACAAGGCTTGTGATTGACAGGTCCTCTTGGATATGGGCATGTAAGCTAGTGCGAGAGAGAGAGATTCCGAATTCCTGTAATGTTGGTTCAGATAAAATATAGGTTCCAAAAAGTGTATCCTCGACTCCCGTTGACTTCTGCAATATACAGTACCAGTCAAAAGTTTGCACACACCTACTCATTAAAGGATTTTTCTTTATTTTTACTATTTTATACATTGTAGAATAATAGTTAAGACATCAAACAATGAAATAACACATATGGAATCATGTAGTAAGCAAAAAATATATTTTATATTTGAGATTCTTCAAATAGCCACCCTTTGTCTTGATGACAGCTTTGCACACTCTTGGCATTCTCTCAACCAGCTTCATGAGGTAGTCACCTGGAATGCATTTCAATTAACAGGTGTGCCTTGTTAAAAGTGAATTTGTTGAGTTTCTTTCCTTGTTAATGTTTTGAGCCAATCAGTTGTGTTGTGACAAGGTAGGGGTGGTATACAGAAGACGGCCTTATGGTAAAATATCAAGTCCATATTATGGCAAGAGCAGCTCAAATAAGAAAAGAGAAATGCCAATCCATCGTTTCTTTTAGACATGAAGGTCAGTCAATTCGGAACATTTCAGGAACTTAGAGAATGTTTCTTCAAGTGCAGTTGCAAAAACCATCAAGCGCTATGTTGAAACTGGCTCTCATGAGGACCGCCACAGGAAAGGAAGACCCAGAGCTACCTCTGCTGCAGAGGATAAGTTCATTAGAGTTACCAGCCTCAGAAATTGCAGCCCAAATAAATGCTTCACAGAGTTCAAGCAACAGACACATCTCAACATCAACTGTTCAGAGGAGACTGTGTGAATCAGGCCTTCATGGTCAAATTGCTGCAAAGGAACCACTACTAAAGAACACCAATAATAATAAGAGACTTGCTTGGGCCAAGAAACACGAAATCTGTGGAGGAAATCTGTCCTTTGGTCTGATGAGTCCAAATTTGTGATTTTTGGTTCCAACCGCTGTGTCTTTGTGAGACACAAGTAGGTGAACGGATGATCTCCGCATGTGTGGTTCCTACCGTGAGGAAGAGGTTTGATGGTGTGGGGTGCTTTGCTGGTGACACTGTCTGTGAAGTATTTCAAATTCAAGGCACACTTAACCAGCATGGCTACCACAGCATTCTGCAACGATATGCCATCCCATCTGGTTTGCGCTTACTAAGACTATCATTTGTTTTTCAGAAGGACAATGAACCATCACACTTCCAGGCTGTGTAAGGGCTATTTGACCAAGAAGGAGAGTGATGGAGTGCTGCATCAGATGACCTGGCCTCAACAGTCACCCGACCTCAACACAATTGAGATGGTTTGGGATGAGTTGGACTGCAGAGTGAAGAAGAAGCAGCCAACAAGTGCTCAGCATATGTGGGAACTCCTTCAAGACTGTTGGAAAAGCATTCCAGTTGAAGCTAGTTGAGAGAATGTCAAGAGTGTACAAAGCTGTCATCAAGGCAAAGGGTGGCTACTCTGAAGAATCTAAAATCTAAAATATATTTAGATTTGTTTTAAGTCTTTTTTGGTTACTACATGATTCAATATCTGTTATTTCATAGTTTTGATGTCTTCACAATTATTCTACAATGTAGAAAATAGTACAAATAAAGAGAAACCCTTGAATGAGTAGGCGTGTCCAAACTTTTGACTGGTACTGTATAGCTACAATAATAGCACAAATAGACCTAACAGTGGTATCGCTTATCCCTACCAGTGCCACATTTGGGCTATTAGCAATATGTGTCTCATCTCAGCGGTGTCTCTTACAGTGTAGGCTAAAGGGGTTATCTAATATACCATCTGGTAATATGGTGTGTCTGGGACAGCCTTCCTAGTCCCCATTCTTTCTAATCCAGCTGTTAATGCTGAAGGGCTTTGTAGTCAACACTCTCCTCTGACCTAGCTAGATTTACGAGCCAATTTCCCTACAGGGCCCACGACCTACGACACCCACTGCATTACTCGCTTTGTTAAAGAAGTAGTTGACTTCAAAATCAACGTTTGTTAGATGTTTTGACATCTAGGGCGACTAATGTCGAGATGAGTTCTCGTTTCTATTAATTTGGTGTATTATATACTGTATTTGGATCGAGATTGGTGTGTAGTGAGACTTGAACGAATCTCGCCCACTTTTGAGGTCTGAAAACATCTTGGCAAAACTACATCTTGGAATGAATCATCATTTTAAATCCTAAAACTTCTTATACATATCATATACACTGAACAAAATTATAAACGCAACATGTAAAGTGTTGGGCCCGTGTTTCTTGAGCTGACATCCAAAATCCCAGAAAAGTTCTATTTGCACAAAAAGCTTATTTCTCTCAAATGTTATGCACAAATTAGTTTACATCCCTGTTAGTTAGCATTTTTCCTTTGTCAAGATAATCCACCCACCTGACAGGTGTGGCATATCAAGAAGCTGATTAATCAGCATGATCATTAAACAGGTGCTCCTTGTGCTGGGGACAATAAAAGGCCAGTCTAAAATGTGCAGTATTGTCAAACAACACAATGCCATAGATGTTTCAAGTTTTGAGGGAGCGTGCAATTGGCATGCTGACTGCAGGAAAATATACTGCTCAAAAAAATAAAGGGAACACTTAAACAACACATCCTAGATCTGAATGAAAGAAATAGTCTTATTAAATACTTTTTTCTTTACATAGTTGAATGTGCTGACAACAAAATCACACAAAAATAATCCATGGAAATCCAATTTATCAACCCATGGAGGTCTGGATTTGGAGTCACACTCAAAATTAAAGTGGAAAACCACACTACAGGCTGATCCAACTTTGATGTAATGTCCTTAAAACAAGTCAAAATGAGGCTCAGTAGTGTGTGAGGCCTCCACTTGCTGTATGACCTCCCTACAACGCCTGGGTATGCTCCTGATGAGGTGGCGGATGGTCTCCTGAGGGATCTCCTCCCAGACCTGGACTAAAGCATCCGCCAACTCCTGGACAGTCTGTGGTGCAACGTGGCGTTGGTGGATGGAGCGAGACATGATGTCCCAGATGTGCTCAATTGGATTCAGGTCTGGGGAACGTGCGGGCCAGTCCATAGCATCAATGCCTTCCTCTTGCAGGAACTGCTGACACACTCCAGCCACATGAGGTCTAGCATTGTCTTGCATTAGGAGGAACCCAGGGCCAACCACACCAGCATATGGTCTCACAGGGGGTCTAGGATCTCATCTCGGTACCTAATGGCAGTCAGGATACCTCTGGCGAGCACATGGAGGGCTGTGCGGCCCCCCAAAGAAATGCCACCCCACACCATGACTGACCCACCGCCAAACCGGTCATGCTGGAGGATGTTGCAGGCAGCAGAACGTTCTCCACGGCGTCTCCAGACTATGTCACGTCTGTCACATGTGCTCAGTGTGAACCTGCTTTCATCTGTGAAGAGCACAGGGCGCCTGTCTCCTGGTAGCGCCTCTACACTACGCTGACAGACACAGCAAACCTTCTTGCCACAGCTCGCATTGATGTGCCATCCTGGATGAGCTGCACTACCTGATCCACTTGTGTGGGTTGTAGACTCCGTCTCATGCTACCACTAGAGTGAAAGCACCAGAATTCAAAAGTGACCAAAACATCAGCCAGGAAGCATAGGAACTGAGAAGTGGTCTGTGGTCACCACCTGCAGAACCACTCCTTTATTGGGGGTGTCTTACTAATTGCCTATAATTTCCACCTGTTGTCTATTCCATTTGCACAACAGCATGTGAAATGTATTGTCAATCAGTGTTGCTTCCTAAGTGGACAGTTTGATTTCACAGAAGTGTGATTGACTTGGAGATACATTGTGTTGTTTAAGTGTTCCCTTTATTTTTTTGAGCAGTATATATATATATATATATATATATACCACAATATAGCAGCTTCTCACTTCCACATATTCATTGGAGTGGGCCAAAGCCAGAATGACATGCTAAGCACTCCTTAAAGCTGTAATGTGTACGTTTTTGGGTGACCTGACCAAATTCACATTGAAATGGGAGATATAGATCTGTCACTCTCATTGAAAGAAGTGGTAGATCTGTTCTATGTGCGTTATTTCTATTTTTCCTTTGGCGTCTTTTACTTTTGATTTTGTACACCTGCTTCAAACAGTTAAAAATATTTTGGGTTATGGAAAATATATTTCACAGTGGTTTAGATCGTACAATGACTCTATACTTGCTTGTTTTGTCACATAAACTGAAATTAGGCGAACTATTACAATTTTATGAAAATGCGGGAAATGGCGGAGCGATTTCTGCATAGTGCACCTTTAACTTTTCTAATGAAAATGAAGAGTAATCTTAGTCCTATTTCATCTTGAGTCTTGTATGCAATGAAATAATTCCTAAACTTAATTTTCTCACGCTAGACCTTGAGAGCTTCTTTTGTTGACTTTTGATGAAGTAGTTTGACACATCGGGCACTCAGGGGTCTATGAGGAACCCATTATTACTTGCTACTGCTCTATCTATCGAGACCCTTTCACGAGGAATGAGGCTTCACCATACAGAAGCACAATAGACTTCCGTTGCTCCTTGTCTCACTCCGATTCAGGTGCTTGTTCATGAAAACACAAAATTAATTAAACCATCTACGTCGTCTGAAATGAGTCATCCTCTTCTCTTCAAAGGGAAGTGCATTTAACTGACAACGTTTTTAAGAAGGGAGACGGTGAAATAGGTTAAGCATAATTTTCTGTAAATGAATCAGAATCAGGCAAAGAAATAAAAAGAAATAAAAAGGGAAGTGTGTAGTTCGTACCAACTGGTTTGTCGACACCCAGAAACCCATCTTTTCCAAGGAGTTTGAAGACTTTGTGGGCAATGCTACCCATTGGTCCACATAGGTGTTGATCTCCTGTTCGATGATTTATGACACAGACAAGGAAAGAGGGAAAGGTGACATACCCATGGACATGGAATTGTGCAACATTTGCCCATTATTATTTTCAAAATTCTTCAAGCTCTGTCATTGGTTGTTGATCATTGCTAGGTAACCATTTTCAGGTCTTGCCATAGATTTTCATGTAGATTTAAGTCAAAACTATAACTTGGCCACGCAGGAACATTCACTTTCTTCTTGGTAAGCAACTCCAGTGTACATTTTACCTTATGTTTTAGATTATTGTCCTGCTGAAAGGTGAATTCATCTCCCAGTGTCTGGTGGAAAGCAGACTGAACCAGGTTTCCTCTAGGATGTTGCCTTTGCTTAGCACCATTCCGTTTCTTTTTTATAATGAAAAACTATCTGGTCCTTAACGATTACAAGCATACCCATAACATGATGCAGACACCACTATGCTTGAAAATATGGAGAGTGGTACTCAGTAATGTGATCTATTGGATTTGCCCCAAACATAATACTTTGTATTCAGAACTAAAAGTGAATTGCTTTGTCACATTTTTTGCAGTATTACTTTAGTGCCTTGTTGCAAACAAGATGCATGTTTTGGAATATTTGTATTCTGTACAGTATTCTTTTCACTCTGTCATTTGGTTAGTATTGTGGAGTAACTACAATGTTGTTGATCCATCCCCAGTTTTCTCCTATCACAGCCATTAAACTCTGTAACTGTTTTGTGCGTGCTACTTCCCACATATTTATTACAGTCAGGTGAATAAAAGTCCATTCAAAATATGAATACACTTTTTCTCCACTGTCAACAAGCCTTTATGAAATATTGCTGTTTCACAAGACTGCAGATAGAGACAGGTTAAGCCTCTGACCATATAGCCTAGCTCCACCAAAACCAATACAAATTATTTTCATTCCAGACAAATAGAGCAACAGTCATATCGTTTGAGAATAACAAGCCTATGTTTGCATCTAACAATGTTAGCCAAACATAAAATCTAATTTCCCAATAGAGTCACCCTAATACTAACTGTACCAGTTGGAGTATACCAGCTACATGGACATACAGTACAGATATTTGTGCAGGCATTGAGTAGCATGAGATGGAAGCGGTTCGCAACATTAGACCCTACAAATAGAGCGACAGTAATATATTTGCATCATGAATGAAGACTTTTCTTAGGGAGTGAAAGGATGAGGAGTGGAACACTCCCATTCTTGAGAAATGGGAGTTCCAACAGAGCCTTGGTACCACAGGTCCCTCCCAAATGGCACCCTATTCCCTACATAGTGCACTATTTTTGACTAGGTCCCATAGGGCTCTGGTCAAAAGTAGTGCCGTATATACGGAATATGGTGCTATTTGGGATGTAACCCAGGAAAAATCTTGATTTGTTCTTCCAAATAGTATTCAGCTGGAAAACTACTTAAAAAGACACTATCAATATCCCACATTTCTCTGGTAACTCAACAGCTTCTTAGGGGAAGATGATTTGCCTACATGCTTAGATGCTGACCTCATTGGCAATGACAAACAACATGATGAGGTGTTTAAATGCACTGTCACTTTTAATGTCCAAAAGAGTCAACAGACCCTTGACAAACCCGCCTATCAATCTGCTTTCAAGCATTGCTTGTGTGGTAGAGAAAATTAAAAGCAATTAAAACCACCATAATTATGAAGTTAATGGGGGAAAATGACAAATTTAGTCTAATGTAACTTCCTTCAGTGCATAAGCCACTGTCAGGGGTCATGAGTCACTGTTCATAATGGAGTTTGTAATACAATCTTAAAATTCAGTCTTATTCAATTTGATTAAGTTCATAACCAAAGTAAAGCAGAGGATCTGGCTTTCCGTGTGTGTTAGAAGGCATTTCAAGACAAATAAAAAACCTGTCAAGTGGTAAATGCACCCCAAAAAGTTATTTCCAGATTTCCGAAAGATTGTGCAAGAAGGGATACTAGGGCCCTATAAAGACTGTTACATTTTTTGCCTGATTCCATTTAGTTTTTTCCCAAATACAGCTTCCTCCATTTAGTTTTTCCAGGTAAAAAAAATTTCCCCGTTCTTTTCAGGTTTTTACTCTCTAAATCACACTTCTTTAATAGAAAAACAGCTACGTTTGGACATTCTAAGAACACAATAAGGCTTAAATCACATCAGGAGACCACTGTTGAGGTCTGAGAAAAATGGGATAAATGTAGATTTTTGGGTGTAGTTACCAGCCAGACCTGGGCAATTCCAGTCCTGGGGGGCCTGATTGGTGTCACACTTTCCCCCCATCCCTAGCAAACACAGCTTACTTTAAATAATTGCCTTTTTAACTGAAGATCATGATTAGTTCATTATTGGAGGCAGGTGTGTTAGCTGGGGCAAAAGTGTGACACCAATCAAGCCCCCTGGAGTTGTCCAGGCCTGCTAATTGAAGCACACACCTACTGTAGCAAGAGGCTGTTGTTTAGCTGTGTTTTTGTAGCGCACATGTGATGTCAGAGTTTGCAAAACAAATACCCACTGCCAGGTAAGCAGAGCCTCGTGAAATTATGCAATTACATCCTGAAGTTTGTAGTTAGCATTTAAAGGTGCACTATGCAGAAATCGCTCCGCCATTTCCTGGTTACTAAAATGATAATAGTTAGCCTAATTTCAGCTGTTTGAAGCTGGTGTACAAAACCAAAAGTAAAAGACGCAAAAACTAAACTTGAGAATGAGAAGCATAGAAATAGAGCACATTGAACAGATCTACCACTTCTTAGACTTGCTTTCAATGAGAATGACAGATCTATAACTCACATTTCTACGTGAATTTGGTCAGGTCGCCCAAAATGCGACATCTTGCAGCGTTAATTGAGACTGTTTTTGAGGAAGCCTTTCCATCTACCAGAAGACTGTTTTCATTAGCTAGCATAATCGCTAACAGCTACACAAAGTGGTAGACGCGTGCACCGCACACACATGGACAGGGACATTCTCATTGCCTCTTAAGAAAGTGGCAGAAAATACGAATCCCTGATGCATTCTGTTCATATATGGTAAACTTGGGCAAATTAATTAATTTGAAATACATTTACTCGATTCCCTAGTATGCTCAATACATTTTGGAATATTGTTGAATTCCGTTTTAATGTCTGAATTCCGTGATTCCGTCCAAATTCTGCACACCACTTATTTTATAAGACCATAGGATCTGAACTTCTTATTTTCCAACATACACAGTAACGGCTCCTCTACCAGCCAAAAAAACAAACGTGTATGACAGGGCAACCAGATTTACACATTTTCTTTCTGGACTTCAGAACAATAACACTAAACACATTCCACTCACTTCAGAGGACTGCATGAGTTATAAACCTGTCAGATATAAAACACAGTATAGGCTAATCAAAATCACAAACAGCAGCTATGAGCAGAGTACTGGTCCCCCTCTTCCTCTGCAATAAATGCTTCATTTCCCAAAGTTCAAATCCTCAGGAAGGCAAACGGGAGGATCTGCTAGGTCTTGGAAAGGGAAATGTTTATCTTTACTGGGACCCTAAATCATGTACAGTGTATTCGGAAAGTATTCAGACCCCTTGACTTTTTCCACATTTTGTTACATTTTAGTCATTTAGCAGACGCTCTTATCCAGAGCGACTTACAGTAGTGAATACATACATTTCATACATTTTTCTTTTCCGTACTGGTTCTAAAATTGATTAAATCGTTTTTTTTTCTCATCAATCTACACACAATACCCCAGGTTTGTCAGTGATTACAGCCCTGAGTCTTCTTGGGTATGATGCTATAAACTTGACACACCTGTATTTGGGGATTTTCTCCCATTCTTCTCTGCAGATCCTCTCAAGCTCTGTCAGGTTGGTTGGGGAGCGTTGCTGCACAGCTATTTTTAGGTCTTCCCAGAGGTGTTCGATCAGGTTCAAGTCCAGGCTCTGGCTGGGTCACTCAAGGACATTCAGAGACTTGTCCAGAAGCCACTCCTGCATTGTCTTGGCTGTGTGCTTAGGGACGTTGTCCTGTTGGAAGGTGAACCTTCACCCCAGTCTGTGGTCCTGAGCACTCTGGAGCAGGTTTTCATCGAGGATCTCTCTGTACTTTGCTCCACTCATCTTTCCCTTGATCCTCACTAGTCTTCCAGTCCCTGCCGCTGAAAAACATCTACACAGCATGCTGCCACCACCCTGCTTCACCGTAGGGATGGTGCCATTTTTCCTCCAGACGTGACGCTTGGCATTCAGGACTAAGAGTTCAATCTTGGGTTCATCAGACCAGAGAATCTTGTTTCTCATGGTCTGAGAGTCCTTTAGGTGCATTTTGGCAAACTCCAAGCAGGCTGTCATGTGCCTTTTACTGAGGAGTGACTTCCGTCTGACCACTCTACCATAAAGGCCTGATTGGTGGAGTGCTGCAGAGATGGGAGAACCTTCCAGAAGGACAACTATCTCCACAGAGGAACTCTGGAGCTCTGTCAGAGTGACCATTGGGTTCTTGGACACCTCCCTGACCAAGGCCCTTCTCCCCCGATTGCTCAGTTTGGCTGGGCGGCCCGCTCTAGGAAGAGTCTTGGTGGTTCCAAGCTTCTTCCATTTAAGAATGATGGAGGCGGGCCTCCTGAGTGGCGCAGTGGTTTAAGGCACTGCATCGCAGTGCTAGCTGTGCCACTAGAGATCCTGGTTCGAGTCCAGGCTCTGTCGCAGCCGGCCGCGACTGGGAGACCCATGGGGCGGCACACAATTGGCCCAGCATCGTCCGGGTTAGGGGAGGGTTTGGCAGGCAGGGATGCTCTTATCCCATCACAACTCCTGTGGTGGGCCGGGTGCAATGCACACTGACACGGTTGCAGGTGTACGGTGTTTCCTCTGACACATTGGTGCGGCTGGCTTCCGGGTTAAGCAGGCATTGTGTCAAGAAGCAGTGCTGCTTGGCTGGGTTGTGTTTCGGAGGATGTATGACTCTCGACCTTCGCCTCTCCCGAGTCCGTACGGGAGTTGCAGCGATGGGACAAGACTGTATCTACCAATTGGATACCACGAAATTGGGGAGAAAAAAGGGTAAAAGAATGATGGAGGCCGCTGTGTTTTTGGGGACCTTCAATGCTGCAGAAATGTTTTGGTACCCTTCCCCAGATTTGGGCTTCAACACAATCCTGTCTCGGAGCTCTACAGATAATTCCTTTGACCTCATGGCTTGGTTTTTTTCTCTGACATGCACTGTCAACTGTGGGGCCTTATATAGACAGGTGTGTGCCTTTCCGAATCATGTCCAATCAATTGAATTTACCACAGATGGACT
This sequence comes from Salmo salar, assembly GCF_965601325.2. Lineage (NCBI taxonomy): Eukaryota > Metazoa > Chordata > Actinopteri > Salmoniformes > Salmonidae > Salmo > Salmo salar. Next base: position 91,819,515 of record NC_138304.1, on the reverse strand, counting down.
CCAATCAAATCTCAAGGATGATCAATGGAAACAGGATGCACCTGAGCTCAATTTTGAGTCTCAAAGCAAAGGGTCTGAAAACTTATGTAAATTAGGTTTTTATGTTTTTTCTAAAAACCTGTTTTTGCTTTGTCATTATGGTGCATTGTGTGTAAATTTATGAGGCACATTTTTTATTTAATCTATTTTAGAATAAGGCTTTAGCGTAACAAAATGGGGGAAAAGTCAAGGGGTCTGAATACTTTCTGAATGCACTGTACAAAGGTTATTGTTGACTGGTAGTGTTGCATACCAGAACAATTTCACACTGCAGAGCTGTGAATTGTGAGTCGGGGTCAAGAGCACTGTCAAGAACACTACTTTCCCCTGACACGGTTGTGTTTCACACCTAGCTGTAACATCTGAGCAATTCCACAGTAACAGAATGAAGTTGAGACTCAGAATGTTCACTTTAAAATATATGTCAAACAAAAACCAATGATTGAAAATGTAAACAAACAATACAACTCTATGCACAAGGACTACTTTTAAAAATGTCCACTTTGGTAACAGAATGACAGCACTAACCGTCATTATTTTACCAAATGTTGCATCTGCACTGTTCTTCAAGTCAATGTATTTTTGTCAAATTTTCTGTGGACATTGTTCAAAGTAGTCCTTGTGCATACAGCTGTATGGTTTGTTTAACTTTGCAATAATAGTTTTTTGTTTGACATACATTTTAATGTGAAAGTGGAATTGCCTATCACTTGAGGAAGAAGTAATCAGAAGAAGTATACTTACAGTTCAACATTTTGATTTAACGGAATTTTCCCAAAATCTTGATATGTCAAACAATTATAACATAGGCTAGGAATGATTGAGCTGAGGTTTTGGAATGGAGTAAACTCAGAAGTTCTACTTTAATTAAGTGAGGTTAGAACATTCTGGTGGGACAGGTCTGAATCACTCTGATTGGATATGCAATGTGATTATGACATTGTAGGTACTCAACGATTTCTCGTAACCCTTTTGTGTGCCATTACCAAGTTTACAATGCACGGAACCTTCAACTATATTCTTTTAATAAACGGAAGTTCCTATATTCCCCACTGGTGCGTTGTATTCATATTGTTCCTCATTTCCTTTTTGCTTTAATATCCTTCCTATTCTTTCGCATGTCCATTTATTTTCAACCTCCCTGCATCCTTTGGGGTTTGAGTCACAAAACAAATTCTTCCAGTTACCTCTCAGTCTTTGTTTCTTTTTATAGGGTCTCTGTTTGTAGTTTGAGATTGTTGCCCCCGGTGACTGTCTAGTCTAGCAATATGTAGCCTTGAAGGGCTGCAGGTAGCCTACTGTAGGGTTTAGCTTATGCCTTGCTCCAACTAGGTACAGTATCCCACACCTGACTCGTCATTTAAAGAGTCACTAATGATAAACATTAATGATTGGCTGGATTCCACTTACTGGTCTCCCAGGTCTAAAGCTAAAAGTGTGGGCTCTATAATCAGAGAAGAGGTGAAGCGAGAGGGTTAACAGGATTACTTTATCCTATCCCAGGTATTCCTTAAAGAGGTGGGGTTAGTAGGTGAACGGATGATCTCCGCATGTGTGGTTCCCACCGTGAAGTATGGAGGAGGTGGGATGATGTAGGGGTGCTTTGCTTGTGACACTGTCAGTGACTTATTTAGAATTCAAGGCACACTTAACCAGCATGGCTACCACAGCATTCTGCAGCGATACGCCATCCCATCTGGTTTGGTCTTAGTGGGACTATCATTTGTTTTTCAACAGGACAATGACCCAACACACCTCCAGGCTGTGTAAGGATTATTTGACCAAGAAGGAGAGTGATGGAGTGCTGCATCAGATGACCTGGCCTTCACAATCACCCGACCTCAACCCAATTGAGATGGTTTGGGATGAGTTGGACTGCAGAGTGAAGGAAAAGCAGCCAACAAGTGCTCAGCATTTGTGGGAACTCCTTCAAGACTGTTGGAAAAGCATTCCAGTTGAAGGTGGTTGAGAGAATGCCAAGCGTGTGCAAAGCTGTCATCAAGGTGGCTACTTTGAAGAACTTTGTTTACACTTTTTTGGTTACTAAATGATTCCATATGTGTTATTTCATAGTTTTAATGTCTTCACACTTTTTCTACAACGTAGGAAATAGTCAAAATAAAGAAAAACCCTTGAATGAGTAGGTGTGTCCAAACTTTTGACTGTTACTGTATATCAGTTATAATATATGAGCTCAACAGCTATTTAGTCTTAGAAAACAGCCCTGGTGACTTGTAGTTGTAAACAAGCTCATTTAAAGACTGTGGTTTCATCTAATAACGAAACAGATGGTGCACACTGAGAGACATGGGAGACAAGCACTTTACTGACAAATAAACCATCCAACAAAGCTCTGACAATCATTGCCAAAAACAACTCTTATTTACTGCATCAATTCAGGGAGATTAATTTACATGGGTTCATGAGGTTTATATATATTCAGAAATGTACATTCGTTTTTTTTGTTTTTTTGTTTCTTCTTGGTTGGCTAATGGTGATCCAGCAATGTTTCCTAGGTAGGGGGAATGTCCTTGAGAGGGTCTAATCTGTTCTTCCTGTCCTCTTCAGCAGACGACACATCCACCTTTCAACTCCTTGAATGGGTTCTTGTCCTCTGCAATACCTTTGACCAGGGTGTCCTCTTCTACACCGGCCTGAACGGCCTCCATAAACTCAGTACAGCACTTAGACGTCTATCGTACAAAAGAATGGTCTACCGGTAACACACACAACTGTAATATCAAGAATGCCATTACAGTCTCATTTCATGACCAATCCAGATCTCTTATTGTTTCTACATAGATATTACTTTTACAATTGGAAAAATGATCAGTTAAAGTAAGCTGGTCGAATTTACCAGCCATCTCTCAAGCTTGACTTCAATCTTCTTTTGGTCTCTTTCCATTTTAGCCTTATCCACGTCTGTCAACTCGTCCATATTTATCACCCCCGGCATTGTCTGTCAAAGAAAATAAATACATTGTTGCCGAAGGGAAGGTAAACATTATTCTTAAAGTAGAGCCACACTCACAAAAACTATTTTAAAATGTGACTCGTAGAAGCTTGATAATCATAATTGCATACATTAGGTGGTACTTCATTAATTGTTTTGTTTATTATCCCTTCCCTATGATTGCTAGATTAATGAATTTAATAATATTAATTCATCAAATATATATTAATTGATAAAAGACAAGGAACAAAAAAACTTACCGCGTCTTACAAGGACCAGTCTTCCACCCCTGAAAACTGCCAGAGAAATCCCTCTCCTCTCCCTCAATCCAGGTTATAAAGTAATCTGCATAAACATCCTAATCTCTTAATCTGATTAAAACGAGGCCCTTTATTCCAACACTGTAGCATCATAGCAGAGGGCAAAGGGCCACTCTCCAAAGTACAGGTGTTACGTTGGAAGTTGTTGTTGAGACGTCTAATGGCAGTTGTGTTGTTGAGACGTCTAAAAATGGCATTGAGAGTGGAAGAATATGAATAATACGTGGATACGTACAATATTTTGCCTGTGGTTCTCTTCACTGTTCCAGGGCAGATATGGGTCAAGGGCAATGACACGGCAGTTCATGTTAGCATGAAGAAGGCTAATCTGTATTTACCTTCAACCTGTCATGTTGAAGGATGCATTATCATTAGGATCATCTGCATTGTTGGAAAAGGACCTGAAAGTAAGCATTTCACTGTTAGTCTAAACCTGTTGTTTACGAAGCATGTGACAAATAAGATTTGATTTGATTTATGAATATGACAACGATAGCAGTTCTCCAGGAATTATAAGGGATGGATGAGCTTGAACTGAAATCATAGAGATACTGCAATAGCTGCATCCATGAGCTGTGTAGGCTAGTATAGTCTAAGTAACTATAAGTCACATTTTCTATGGCTTTGGGACGAAGCAAGGTAACATGTGTTTTCAGTGTAGAGTGTAGATGTAGGAAAGATACTGCAACAGATGCATTCATGAGATGGGTTCCTATGTATCTATAAGCCTACATGTTCTGTGCCTTTAAGATGTAGCAAGGTTTAATGTCAGTGCAGAGAAAAGGTGCAGAGAGAAAAAGTGTATGAGAGTATAGTGGTCACAGGTCAGACATTATCCTGTCAAGGGAGAAAGAGTATTGTGCCATGTTGAGAATGGGGTGGAGAAGGTCATTTCTATGGAATGGATGGCAGCCTCCTCTACAATATACCGAGAGAGATGTAATCAAGGTTTAACTAAGAGGACAGTCAGGGCTTCATGTTATGAAATCATTTCCGCCTCTTGTTGCTGTCCTCTGCTAGCTTTCCACCTATGTAATTGAAATGTATTGAGATTGAGAAATAGGCCTTTCTTTTCTTATGCCAAGGCTCCTACTCCTACTCAATATTCAATCAATTACAGGGTGACCAGTGTGAAACGAAAAGAATCTCCACTGCAAATGAATTGAAACATGTTTGGTGCTCTACATGGTGGGAGACAATCTCTATAACTAGGGTTCCATCCAATTTGCAACAGATTTTCATGCGAATATTCTAAAATCGGCAGAAAACAATATGCCCATTTTCCCAGCAGAGGTATTTCCATCTAACTGTTTTGTTATTGCAGATAAAGGCATGTGCTTGATGACATAGTGCACGTAAAAAATAATTTGGCATTTAAATTCCCATGTACCGAATGACAAATACAAGTTAAATGGGATTTCATCGCACTTTCAACTCTACTCATGGATTTGTTACAACAACCAGATTTCAAACGCAAACTTTGTGTGTGAGTAAAGTACCTGTCGGATAAAAAATATCATGACAGGCCTGGGTGGAAAGAGGCAATTTGTCGGTAAACTTTATAAATGTGACAACACAAAATATGCTACAAAAGTTGGGATCTTTTTGTGTCAGTAAAATGTATTATGTAAGAAATTTAGGTGGAAACGCTTTTGTGCACAAATATTGATATAATAACCATCATATCGAAATAAATTTGGGAGTCATGTGATGACATGTTGTGTGGTAAGCATGTCGTTTATTGGCTACAGATGAAATATATTATGAATTTCACAGGGTGGTAAAAGTGCACGGTGATGAGTTTAATGCTCATTTCCAATAAATATCGAGGGTCTTATTCTGGTGACATGATGATCGATGCTTTGCTGTTTGACAAATAAAAATAATGTCGCTATTTAGTCCATAAGAATCTCATCATGTAGTAATAGGCTGTACCGTCACTGTAGTTGCGAGTTGTTGGCTCGAGCGCACGTGTTTATACCAGAGTGGGCACATTCTTTGTAACTCAACATTATTTGTGACAAAACCATCAGTAGAGTTGAAAATGGAATGGAAACACATTTCAATTGTATTTTTTATTCGATACGTGAATTTAACCGCAAAAGTTATGTTTATGTGCACTTCGTAATCACTCACAGCCTTTTATCCTCAACAAGTAAATATGTTGGAAACACATCCCTTATGTGGAAAATGCGGGATTTTGGAATGTATAGAGAAACCACTTTAAAAATGAAAGAAACAACACTAATCTACATTATCATGTAATTTAACTACTCTGAAGACAGCAGTCCACAACATGACACATATGGTCAGAAACCTGTTAACAAATCATTATTATTATCATCCCTACCATAGTAGTTTTGTTCCCAGACTAGCCTACATCTATTCTGGTGTATTTCCACAGCAATGATTAGACCATAGCTATTAACCAAGATGGACGTCTTGCATAAATATTTTAGCTGTCTATAAATGTGACATTGTCTATGATTGAAATCATCACATTAATCAGGTCGGTTTAAGACTTACTACGAATTTTTATGAAATTACAAATGAGTCATCAGCTATAGCCCGCCCCTCCGGCCCTTTGGGGAAACCTTTACAATAGTATAAATGGCTGCACATCTCGTGCGTAAAGTTAGAAGGGTAGTTGAATTTAGAACCGATCTACAACAATGGAGTTCAGTTCATTGGTTTTTCTGATCCTTTCATGCTCCCTTTGTTACGTTTTTGCGTTGTCACCGAAACAAGGTAAAGAAACATTTGATTATGTTGATTTTATTCGTTATGAGAGTTCTCAAAACACCAAAATACCGTTCAACCCCATGATAATCAATATAATGGGCGTTGGCTCAAGCCTTTCTAGTAGTGATAAAGTTGTTGACATGAATCTGTACTTCAGCAGAGATTTCTTTACCTAGGGGCATAATTCAATCCGTATCGTGTAATTTCGGCGTTACAGTTTGATTGACAGTTAAAGGAAATGTTCCCTCATTATGGTAAACGCTACCGGTTTAACAGGAATTTACCTTTACATGTCAAGCATGTTATCTGTAACGCTTCAGCGATACAGATTGAATAGAGCCCTAATTACATAGCCAGCAATAGTGTTGATCTTGTGTGTTTCTTCTCATTCCAGAGGTGTGTCTTCTTCAAGTAGATGAGGGACCTTGCGGAGGAGATAGCCAGCGTTACTACTACAATACTATCACTCAACAATGTGAGGAGTTCAGCTATGGAGGCTGCCAAGGGAATGGCAACAACTTCATGAGTTTTATGGAATGTAAGAAAGCATGTTTTAGGATACCAAGTAAGTTTATTTACATTTTAATGAAAGACTGTATTCGTTTAGCAATTGCAGTAAATTTCCTTTGCATTGAAAACTTTGCTGTTTTAAGTATTTATTTATTTGATATGCCATCAAAACTATTGTAACCATTGAAATCATGATGTTTGTGGAAATCTGGCCTATTAAAGCACTAAAGATTTGAAATGGAAACATCAACTTATTTAGGGTAAATGGCAATACACCGTGACACGTTTAATTTTTCATTAGTTCTTCTAAGAATGTGTGTCTCTTCACCTTCTCCACCCACCAGAGATCCCCCAGATCTGCAGGTTCCAGAAGGAGGAGGGTCATGGCCGGGCCATTCTCTGGCGTTACTTCTTCAACATGACCACCATGCAGTGTGAGCAGTTTGTCTACGGCGGCAGTCAGGGCAACGAGAACCGCTTCCAGAACCAGATGTCTTGCATGGAGTACTGTAGACCACACAAAAGTATGTGGAGAATGGTCAAAGTCAACAGTTTTCTATTAGCTGTTTTCTATCAGCTGTACTGCACAATAGAGAAAACATTTCCACGTAAACACATCAGTGTTGAGCACATAGGCTCATTCCACATGAACAATGCTAGTTCGAACCATATTCTGCTGTGTTCTGCTGTGCTCACTCTGTTGTGTTGTTAACTTTGTATTCATTTTGAGGAAACATATTTAACTTTGCTCACAAGAATTACATGAAGAAGTATGTAGAAACAAGATTAGAGGAACCTCTTTCATGAAATCGGCCGGGCAATTTGATAGTAAACACCCACATCCTCGTTACACCCTAGCCATGAGGATGTGTAATAGTTGATGTTTACAGATGTAGGATCTTAATTTGATCACACTGTTGCAGGATAACTTTCCTGCAATGAAGGACATTTTAAACTTGTAGTGTATTTGACGTTTAAAAAGGCTTCTGAATTTTGTAATTCCCACTTTAAAATTTCCGACTTGATTTTCCCTTACGAAATGTATCAACCCCTACAAACATTTCCATTAAAGTTGCACTATGCAGAAATCGCTCCACCATTTCCTGGTTGCTAAAATTCAGATAGATCGCCTAATTTCAGGATATGTAACAAAATAAGAAATTATAGTGTAGAGAATCATTGTACCATCTAAACCACTGCGAAATATATTTTCCATAACCAAAAATGTTGTATTTTCAGCTGTTTGAAGCTGGTGTACAAAACCGAAAGTAAAATATGCAAAAATGTAACTTACGAAGCATAGAATTAGCGAGCATAAAACAGATCTACCGGTTCTTAGACTTGCTTTCAATGAGAATGACCGATTTATAACTAACATTTCTATGTGAATTTAGTTGGGTCGCCCAAAAAGTTACATATTGCATCTTGAATTATAATCTACACAATAATTCACATTTCCTTTTGCTGTAGGACTTCTTTCCTGCTGGCTCAAATTAAGATCATACATCTGTAAGTAATCAGGAAATTAAACAAGATAGAAGGAACAGCAGTACAAAAATACCAACCCTGACTCTAACAGCCTGCTCTATCAATACGATACTCAAGGGTCTCACAGTTCGCGAGTGCCTTAATTTACTGCAAAAATTGCCCTGAAATTATTCCAAATGGCCCTCTATACAGCCTTCTCTCAGTTGTGCATCTGTTCATGTTCAGAAGCCGGAGATGATCCTCTTGGTCTAAAATTAGACAATGCTAGCTGAAGAGTAGACTACATTGACAGAGTTCTTATTGTCCTTTCTTTAGACTGTTATTCCGAAATGATTCCATCCAGTGCCCTCGCTCAATTTTACATCTACAGTGAGGGAAAAAAGTATTTGATCCCCTGCTGATTTTGTACGTTTGCCCACTGACAAAGAAATGATCAGTCTATAATTTTAATGGTAGGTTTATTTGAACAGTGAGAGACAGAATAACAACAAAAAAATCCAGAAAAACGCATGTCAAAAATGTTATAAATTGATTTGCATTTTAATGAGGGAAATAAGTATTTGACCCCCTCTCAATCAGAAAGATTTCTGGCTCCCAGGTGTCTTTTATACAGGTAACGAGCTGAGATTAGGAGCACACTCTTAAAGGGAGTGCTCCTAATCTCAGTTTGTTACCTGTATAAAAGACACTGTCCACAGAAGCAATCAATCAATCAGATTCCAGACTCTCCACCATGGACAAGACCAAAGAGCTCCCCAAGGATGTCAGGGACAAGATTAAAGACCTACACAAGGCTGGAATGGGCTACAAGACCATCGCCATGCAGCTTGGTGAGAAGGTGACAACAGTTGGTGCGATTATTCGCAAATGGAAGAAACACAAAATAACTGTCAATCTCCCTCGGCCTGGGGCTCCATGCAAGATCTCACCTTGTGGAGTTGCAATGATCATGAGAATGGTGAGGAATTAGCCCAGAACTACACGGGAGGATCTTGTCAATGATCTCAAGGCAGCTGGGACCATAGTCACCAAGAAAACAATTGGTAACACACTACGCCGTGAAGGACTGAAATCCTGCAGCGCCCGCAAGGTCCCCCTGCTCAAGAAAGCACATATACATGCCCGTCTGAAGTTTGCCAATGAACATCTGAATGATTCAGAGGACAACTGGGTGAAAGTGTTGTGGTCAGATGAGACCAAAATGGAGCTCTTTGGCATCAACTCAACTCGCCGTGTTTGGAGGAGAAGGAATGCTGCCTTTGACCCCAAGAACACCATCCCCACCATCAAACATGGAGGTGGAAAAATTATGCTTTGGGGATGTTTTTCTGTTAAGGGGACAGGACAACTTCACCGCATCAAAGGGACGATGGACGGGGCCATGTACCGTCAAATCTTGGGTGAGAACCTCCTTCCCTCAGCCAGGGCATTGAAAATGGGTCGTGGATGGGTATTCCAGCATGACAATGACCCAAAACACACAGCCAAGGCAACAAAGGAGTGGCTCAAGAAGAAGCACATTAAGGTCCTGGAGTGGCCTAGCCAGTCTCCAGACCTTAATCCCATAGAAAATCTGTGGAGGGAGCTGAAGGTTCGAGTTGCCAAACGTCAGCCTCGAAACCTTAATGACTTGGAGAAGATCTGCAAAGAGGAGTGGGACAAAATCCCTCCTGAGATGTGTGCGAACCTGGTGGCCAACTACAAGAAACGTCTGACCTCTGTGATTGCCAACAAGGGTTTTGCCACCAAGTACTAAGTCATGTTTTGCAGAGGGGTCAAATACTTATTTCCCTCATTAAAATGCAAATCAATTTATAACATTTTTGACATGCGTTTTTCAGGATTTTTGTTGTTGTTATTCTGTCTCTCATTGTCCAAATAAACCTACCATTAAAATTAGAGACTGATCATTTCTTTGTCAGTGGGCAAACGTACAAAATCAGCAGGGGATCAAATACTTTTTTCCCTCACTGTAATGTAATTAAGACACCAGAAATGAGCTTCTTGGTTTAAAACGAAATAATGTTAGCTGAAGAGTAGCCTTCTCTCTCAGAGTTCTTATAGTTGTTTTGTGTTATTGACAGCTACTCCTGTGCTCTGCCTGGATCCCCTGGATGAAGGAGGCTGTGCTGCGTCTATACTGCGCTATTACTACAACTCAGCTTCCAGGATGTGTGAGCGGTTCATCTATTCAGGCTGTGGAGGAAGCAGCAACAACTTTATATCCAGGCAAAGCTGCATGGACGTCTGTGCTGAAGGTATAGCCTCCCTGTAGCTCAGTTGGTAGAGCATGGTGTTTGCAATGGTGTTTGCAATGCCAGGGTTGTGGGTTCGATTCCCACCGGGGGCCAGTACGAAAAAAAAAATATAAAAAAAAAAAATAATGTATGAAATGAATTGAAATGTATGCATTCACTACTGTAAGTCGCTCTGGATAAGAGTGTCTGCTAAATGACTAAAATGTATAATAATGGTCATGACACACGTACGTGTGCACGCACACACCCACCCACAGACATTCACGCACACCCAGTATTCTCTATTTTTTGTTTATCTGAAGATGGATCTGGGAGGTAAGGGAGGAAGGTGGTGTTGTTGAAAATAGTGAACAACAAACTTTTTATATTTGTCAGCCCAGCAACCATTTGCATGTTCCCCATAATTGCAGTAATGGCTACATGGCTTCTTCTCGTTAGCGAAAGCTAACACGCTGAGTATATTTTTACTAATAATTTAAATGTGGCAGATTATAGACAGGTAGAAGTTACATGTAGCTGTGTTTTAGGTCATGATGTGACTGGGGATACTGAATACTGATACTGAATAGATGAACCGCTCACACGTCCAGGAAGCTGAATTGTAGTAGTGATGCAGTATGTGGATCAGGTTATAAGGAACATGCTTTATGACTTTGTCCATTTCTAACGGGATCAAGCGCAGCCAGCTTTTAATGCAGTACAGTGCCCCAAAACAGCTGGATTACTCCTCAATCTCTCAATTTTGGCCACATTAATTGGATATTTGTGTAATATAATATATGATTATGCTATAACTGACAAGTATGTGTGGTTTAGGTTCATTTGCACACAGTTTTCAATAGTTTTAGATGGTTTTAGTCAAGCTGAGTCTCTCCCTGCCCCCCCAGCAGGCAAACCGAACGTTCTGCACTTTACTGTGACGTAATAAGGGAAAGGGAAAGGGGGATACATAGTCAGTTGTACAACTGAATAATAACTTATATGACGATATGTTATTTTCTTTGTTTCAGCTGGGAAACCATGGAAACCCAGAAGAACAGGCATGAAGAGAACAACCACCAAAAACCGCATTAGAATAAAGTCTAATAACAGTATTAAATGGTCAACAATTTGATTCAGTGATTTTTATTCAAAGGGACACATGAATTGACTGTAAATGAACGGACATTGAAATGTTGATTTGTATGTTTTTTTACTGCACCCAAAGTAACTAGCTACTTGCACTGCCTTTTCTATAGATGTTAACTGTGATGCACTGTTAAAAATAGCGAACCAACCACTCAAATGGGAATCAACCTTCACCAGCAGTATTTTTTCCGTGTACCTTTCTCAAGACGGTGTATTGTAGAATACATTTACCATGGAAACTATCATACAATATAGCATTTCATTTTTGTTAGCAAAATAATTAATGTATTTTTAGTATTTTGTGTTTTTAACAGTATATTTCAACAAAAACCTTTGGTTAGCTTTATATGAAGTTTTCGCACAATGGCATATTTTGGATATAAAAAAATAAAAAAAACGTTGCCTTGTCTGGATAGTCCTGTTATTAAGCAGGAATAAGAACTGAATGTGTATCAATACTTATTTATATTTGTTCTTAACTGACTTGCCTAGTTAAATTAAAAAATGACATCTTTATTTTCCTCTGGATCCTCTTTGGTCACGTATGCTTGCATCGTCACCTTGTCCCTTCTCATCTGGGTTTCCACGTGATAGCACAGCCACAAGGTCAAAATGGGCTATTATCATACAAATTAATGAGAACAAAAATGCACTTTTTGGTCTTAATTTAAGGTTAGGGTTAGTCAAGGTTAGCAGTGTGGTTAGGGTTAGGTTTAAAATCACATTTTAAGAAGAGAAATTGTAGAAATAGGCAGGGTTTATGACTGTGGTCAAAGTCAACACATCAATGTGATACATACTGACACACCTGCAGGTACATTCCCGTCCATTATACAATAACATGACATGACAATTCACATTTATTTCGTTGTTTTGACATGAACCCTAACTTGCAAGTTTTGGTTTGAAACAAACTCAGAATAGAAAAGTAATAACCTGTTCTGTTAACTCTCATACATTTTATTGTATCTGGAAATATTCGTTTTGGCAGCATAATCAGTATACACAGTGCTTGACTTGGTCAGGAGCTCACCAGAAGTGAGTACTGGCACCTCAAAATGTCTACTGCTTCCAATAGAATATTTGCTTAAAACTATTGCAGAGTTCCTGCACCTAAATACAGTACAAACAGTACTGGCACACAAAATGAGTACCGGCACCAATTTCAGTCCAAGTCATGCACTGACGACACAGGCATATTTTTCTTGATTTCGGTGTTGTGTCTCCTAAAACTACACCTAGGAGCCTTTTTTTGTCATACACTCCGTTTTACCCATCCTGTGCTTTTTCAAAAAAATATATTTTTTTATTTAACTAGTCAAGTCAGTTAAGAACAAATTCTTATTTATAATGACAGCCTACCCTGGCTAAACCTGGACCAATTGTGCGCCGCCCTATGGGACTACCAATCACGGCCAGATGTGATTCAGCCTGGATTTGAACCAGGGACTGAGATGCAGTGCCTTAGACTGCTGCGCCACTTGGGAACAATATAGAATTTTTCAACCACATGATTCAACCATTCCATAAAATAATAGTTGCGGCACTGATTCTCCATCAATAAATATTGATGGAAGTCATCAAAGGTAAACTGCTAGCCCATTCAGTTGGGATATAAATAGTTTAAAACCTGTCGGGCTGGTTCTCTATTAGGACTCCAGGGTAAACCATCCATTGCTGAGGATGTGGTATCAGAAAGGATGTCATAAGTAGGCCTATCAATCTATCTGGCTGTGGCTATCTCCCTGTCCTTAGATGGGGTCACAGGATGCTAGCGTTGGGAAGGATGCGGACAGTGACACAACTCAGAAAATCCAATAGAAAACCATGGACCAGAAACGTAAGAAGCATTAAAAAGGATTTAGAAGGAATTCAAATGTTCCCATAGTTTTTCTGTATGCTAATTGCTACTTTGAAGTTTGCACTCCTTGCTTTTGTCAAAAAAACTAAGACGCATTTCAGACAAGCTTGTTAAGTTTAATCACATAGAAAATGTATCCCTGTTTTTTGTCGCTTTGTTATGAGATAAAAACTCCAGCAAAAGCCATTAAAAGCTGTCCATCTCTGTAATATACTTGGTGGTTTATTTTCTATTACAGACAAACCATCTGAAATGGAACCTATTCATTTTGAATGGTGCTGATTATGAGAGATTTGACTGACATAAGAGAACTTGAGGCCACTGTATTAGTCACAGGACATTAGGTAGGGCAATTTACTAGTAATTAATTCACTGTTTTAATTAAATTACTTTTATATACAGAACCATAAGATCCATGTGCTAAACAGTCCATTTCATGAGTTGTCAGACCCTTTAGCGCTATACCTTACGTACTGTATCAGCCTAGCCTGTTGTTCTAAGGCAATTTTCAGTTACCATAATATTACTTGTCATTCTATATACATTTAAATAACAAAACATGAGTATTTTTCATAAAAGTGATTGCATGTATACCAATTAATCATGTGTTCTATAAATAATATAATTGAAAGTGCTGGAAGCTAAAAGATTACCCAAATTTGAGGATGACTTGGGGACTTAGGTTACAGAAATTTAGGCGCCTCCTGGTGGCAGAATTACACCCGTTACAGCTGCCCTTGGCAAACAAAAAGGATTTACATCCCAAATGGCACCCTATTCCCCGTATAGTGCAGTACTTTTGACCAAGACCCATAGGACTCTTGTCAAAAGTAGTGCACTATATAGGGAATAGGGTGCCATTTGGTTGGTATACACAGAGTGTATGCTTGAGAAAGTAAACCGCCCAGTAGCTCCATACCTCTCTGTTCCTAGGCCGTCATTGAAAATACGATTTTTTTCTCAACTGACTTGCCTAGTTAAATAAAGGTAAAATGTAAAAAAGAAAAAAAGAAATGTAGGCTGTGTTCCTAGTATATTAGTATCCATAATTAACATAGTCTATTAACAGAGTTATACCAGAGTCTATTACCTCTAACTACTCTATCTGTGGATGGATCCGGTCCTAGGTCTGTTAGGTCCTTCATTCAGCATGACCTGATAGCTTGGCAGCAGGGACTGGAGCCTAAACAGCCACTGGGTGGGGATCCAAGGCAACGTTTTACAGACTTCCACCTTCCACCCATATTAACTGCTCTAAATGAGTAAGCAGCAGCACCCCTCTTCTTTCTTTCATCTCTTCATCATGCATTTCACTCATTCATCCCTCTGAATTATCCACCAAAAGGGAATCAAGAAGTTTGGTCATGTTGAGGTGACTGATATAATAAAGAATCTAATGAAATCCTCCTGTGAGAGAAGTACATGTTCTGACCTTTGCCCACCAGCTGGCAATTTTTGGTGTCAGTCTCTGCGTATGTCTTAAATGGCACCCTATTTCCTATATAGTGCACTTCTGTTGACCAGAGCCCTATCAACCCTGGTTAAAAGTAGAGCACTACAAAGGGAATAGGGTGCTATTTGGGATGCTGACTAAGCCAAACATCTTCTGACTGAGTGCTCTGGAGCCTGGCTGTTTCCGTACCAACACATGGCATCACACTTTCCCCAGAGTCCATCATCCAGTGTGGGATTAAGAGGAGTGTCTCTCGCTTTCTCACCCCTGCCTGAATTGATCTCTCTGGTCTGGTCCGAAGCTAGGCTGGGCTAGGCTGGCCTGGCTGACACTCCCTGTCGATCTGTCTCGCCGCCTACGTTCTCTGTCACGTGGCCATGTTACGCAAACACAGATCAACTGTACTGTATACCTCTGCTGGAGTGATGCAGTGGTGAAAAAAGTAGTTGTGATGAAAAAAGTTACACTCCCTATACTTTCAATGCAGTTTTCTGCAAAAGGTGGGTAAACTGTCAAGCTATTTTTTTTTTAAAAGCTGGGGAAACGTTTACTTGCGTTTACCCTCTACTACACCACTGCTCTGCTGTAGACGTTGTAATGGGCATTGCTTTAAAGCATACGACCCCCAATTCTCCCCACAGTTCTGTCAAGTTGGCTGGATGTCCTTTGGGTGGTGGACCATTCTTGATTCACACGGGAAACTGTTGAGTATGAAAAACCCAGCAGCGTTGTAGTTCTTGACACAAACCGGTGCGCCTGGCACCTGCTACCATACCCCGTTCAAAGGCACTTAAATCTTTTGTCTTGCCCATTCACCCTCTGAATGGCACACGTACATAATCCATGTCTCAATTGTCTAAAAAAAACTTTATTTAATAACCTGTCTTCTCTCCTACACAGTTTGAAGTGGATTTAACAAGAGACATCAATAAGGGATCATAGCGTTCACCTGGATTCACCTGGTCTGTCTATGTCATGAAAACAGCAGGTGTTCATAATGTTTTGTACACTCAGTGTTTAACTGGGGGTTTAGCATTCACATCCATAAAGCTTGGTATCTTAAGATCTACATGCACAAAATAAGAGCTTGAATGTGATTTGAATATTCAAAGGATGTAATCAAAGGCTCTATAATTTCATCTGAATCCCTATGAAAAAAAGTTAAACAGTGAACTCTGCATTCATGGAATACTGGGTTTGATAGTGAATATTTTATTTAAAATCATCTGTGTTTAATCACAGACCTTTGTTTTATGTTGGTGCGGAAGCATATACCTTTAGTCTGTAGGTAGAATCTTCCTTTATTTTATGATGGGCAGTAGCATACACCTTCAGTCTGAATGCAGAATCTTCCTTGATGGCACACATCACATGCTATGACTCTCAATGGAGATAAAGTAGATCCACCACTGTAGCCTGCATGCTGCACGCGTGCCAGAGTCGTTTTCAATCAAAGTTTGGAAGATTATAAATTACTCAAACAAATCCCCTGAATACAGACACACAGCCACACATTTCTTGAACCTGATGTATTTTACAACACATTCACAAAGTAAAATGAAGAAAGATTTCAATCTGTGCACTCCACGCGGCAGCCTCCAAAGGTTAATAACTTTATAACAAAAATAAATGTCATCCGTTCTCAGCAGACTTGGCAGGTAAACACATTGGCGCTATTGTATTTGTGTGTCTTAATAAAGTCATATTTTTTGTTAGGTTTGTGGACGGAGGCTGCTGTAGAGCGCTCCACCTCCTGAGAGCTGAACTTAGAACCCCCTGAATAAGCAAGGCGTATGCAGATGGGAGGCGTGGAACCATCCTTCTTCTGTGATTACCTCCGTAAATCAAACAAAACGTTATTCTGCCAATGGAGCAAAGCTCAGAGGAATGGTCACGAAATGCTGGCCTGGCACCAGGGGAGACTGAGTGCATATGCTTCTAGCACCACAGTTTCTGGAGTTGAGTTGTAGTGGGTCTACAGTAAATAGAATGCGTCCCACAGTATTGCCTACACACAATAAATCAGACAACATTTTGACCATATAGGTCTTCTCCAGCTGATGGGATTGAACTCTGTGGCTCTACAGGTTTTTTTTAAAAGGTTCTTGGAAGAAAGTTTAATTTCTCATATGACAGTGACATGTGAAGTGTGTAACAGCATCTTACCCCGCTGTCAGTAGACCTGCAGGTCTTAAGATTGTGACTTTGATAAATACATTTGGGAGGTTTGAATCTGTGTGGGCATCCACCATTTTTGAGCCATTCCAGAATCAAGGACCTATCAATTCAACACAATCTACAGACTTACTTGTTACCAAATATGCTAATTGGAGGAGTTGGAGGAAGTCTCCAGATTTTACCAGAGGGATCCTCTCTGTGGATCCAGACAATTGATGCCCGTGACATTTTCTGCCAACGGCCGCCTTTACGTACCTTAAATTTTCACCTCCAGAGCCTAAAATGTAGCATCTCCTCGTGAAACAGGTGCCTGACTGGTTCCATTTCCTCCCTACCTGGCTCAAACAATGGCCATGATGGGCTTAAGCTGGCTAAAGATCTCTTCCTTGCTTGTGAAGGTCACTGTGGCTCCCTCATATCTAATAAAACATGGAAACTAGTGGGCAGCTTAACCACACTGCTAACCTTATGCCTAACCCTAACCTTAAATTAAGAACAAAGTACTCATTTTAGTTTTCATACATTTCTACAATATAGTTAATTTAGACTTTGTGACTGTGGTAACTAGTGGAAACCGCGGCTTTGGCTTTCTAAGAGGATGATGAAGGGTCAAGTGAGGACAGCTTGGCTCAGTGTTTTACGCTATGTCAAAACCTTCATCCAGGTGTAATTGCCATTTTAAAACACCAACTCTCGCTGGTCTCTAATGGACAGATGAACAAGGGGAGAGAAGCTGCCAAGCTGGTGAGAAAGCCCCTATGTAGTATGGTTATTATCACCAAGGCTGTGTCTGAAATGGGACCCTATTCCCAATCCCTACATAGTGCGCTACATTTGACCAGAGCAATGAAGGCTCTTGTCAAATGTAAGGCACTACAGTATGTAGATAATAGAGTGCCATTTCGAACACATCCCAGGAGCTTCTTCTCTCTACCTTGTTAAATGAAAATTGTGGCATCGCTGACGCACAGTGTGTATTAAAGTGTGTATTAAAAGCATCACTAGGAGATGGCAGTTTAATTTGATATGCACCTATTAAGGTTAATCTAATGATCTCGTGGAGACGTGAACAAACACTCCTCACATACAGTCGTGGCCAGAAATACTGGCAATCTTGCACTTTTTTCAAGTAACTCACAATTTTCCCTAAAAATAAGTTGACAATTATTTGGTCTCCACAATTCTTTATTTCACTTTTAACATTACAGAGCCTTTGTTTTTAATTCAGAACTTAATATATCGATTTCAATCAGAAAATAAACAGAAATGGCATCGACAGCATTATTGACACCCTTGACTTAATATTTGGTAGCACAGCCTTTGGTCAGAATTACTGCAATCGAGCACTTCCTATAGCCATTGATGAGCTTCTTGCACCTCTCTACTGGCAGTTTGGCCCACTCCTCTTATGCAGACTGCTCCAGTTCTCCCAGATTAGAAGGGTGCCTTCTCCTAACTGCTGTTTTCAGATCCCTCCACATGTTTTCAATGGGATTTAGATCTGGACTCATTGCTGGTCAGCGTTTTGTCTTGAACGATTCCTGGGTGCTTTTTGAAGTGTGTTTAGAGTCATTATCCTGCTGGAAGATCAATGACCTTTCGACGAAGACCCAGCTTTCTGACACTGGGTCCGACATTGCGCTCCAAAATGCCTTAGTATTCTCTTGATTTCATGATGCCATGCACACGTTCAAGGCACCCAGTGCCAGAGGCAGGAAAGCAACCCCAAAACTTCACTGAACATCCTCAACTTTTAACTGTAGGGAAGGTATTCTTTTTTTTTAAGGCTTCATTTTGTTTTCTGTAAACATAGAGATGGTGTGCTTTACCAAAAAGCTCTTATTTGGTCTCATCTGTCCACAGGACATTCTCCCAGGAGGATTTTGTTCAGGTGTGTTTTGACAAATTGCAGTCTGGCTTTCTTATGTCTCTCTCTCAGCAGTGAGGTCCATATAACCCCCTTTCATTGAGTTGGCGACGGATGGTACGAGTTGAAATTGTCATACCTTTGGATCTGTGGCAGTTGAACAAGGTACCTTTCCACCATTTGAAAAATCCTTCGCTGCAATCTTCCATCAGGTTTTCTCTTGCAGCCACGTCCAGGGAGGTTGGCTACAGTGGCATGAAACTTAAACTTCCTAATAACATTACATACGGTGGAAACAGGAATATCAAGGTCTCTGGAGATGGACTTGTAGCCTTGAGAATGTCCATGCTTGGCTACAATCTTGTGTCGGACCTCCTCGGATAATTCTCTGGGTTTCTTTCTTTTCTCCATGCTCATTGTAGTACACAGTGACACAAAACAGGAGAATGAGTCCTTTTCTCTATTCAAACTGGTTAAATGAGTGATTTTTATATTGCAGGCACCTGCAACTCACCAGTTTAATGAGTTTAATTCCAAAGTAAAGGAGAAGCACCGGCTTGAGATCTAATTATTTCTAATACTAAAAGGTGGCAATAATATTGTCCGGACCATTTTAGGATTTATTTGTGGAATAAGCCAAGCTTTAATAAATTATTTCCGATTTTTTTGTTTTGTACAACTGCATACCAAACGGAGTCATTCATATGTGGATACCAAAATATTTTGACATTTCAACAGTTTCTGAAAGAAATTGTGTATTATTTGAAAAAAGTGCAAGGGTACCAATATTTTGGCCACAACTGTATATGGAATTGCTTGTGTGCCTTTAATATCAAGAAAACCTTAAGAATTTGAGAAAATTTTAAGGATTTCAAACAAAACAAAACATATTGAAAGCAAAACATGAACCCAAAAGTATTGAGAGGAAAATAAATTATATCGCAAGGAAATATATTTGGAAAGGCAAGAGCAAATGAATTGTAAATGAATGCAAAAAATTGCAGTGAAACATTTTCAATGATAATGTGATTGTGATGAAACACCTCTTTGCCTGCAATGTTTTCTATCTTTGGTTACGTTACCCTGCCCTTTGTTGCCTTTTTATGTTTGCAAAATTCTGGCACATTCATTCCATGTAGGCGGGGTTTAGCGGGATGCATAGATGATGAGTCTCTATTGGCCAACAGGTTTTGGAGTGACAGTTCATCCTCATTTTTTATATCCCAGCTAGCAGCTTAAAACGATCACCAGTACAGCGATGTTAGATTGCTAGCTAGCTGGCAATGCAGAGGCAACAGCATTTTATGCTAACTACCCAGCTAGTTTATAAACAAAGCTTGATTATTTTTTATTTAACTTTTCCATTTCAGATTAAAAGGGCTCAGTGGCTATTAGCTACCTAGTCCACACTGGGACAGACTAGCCTAGCTAGCTAATGTTCCCTTTACAACAAGGAGGACATTGGGAAACACCCTTAGGCAAGTGTCTTCTGTGTCTTGTAATTTCACATTTAGAAGATGCATTGAGACAATTCGCTAGCTAGCTAATGCACATGGATTTATACTTTTTATTGCAGCCAGCAAGCAAGATATGTTTCACTGAAGTTACTCTGAAGTTGTGGTAAGTGGTATGTGGCTATTTAAGAACAAGGGCACTACTGGTACTAGCCCTTCTCATGACTCCAGTGCTGTAATGCCCTTGGGCTCTCCAGAGCTAGGGCACTACTATCTGAAAGCTTTCATTAAATCAAATCAAATCACATCAAATGTCATCTGTCACATGCGCTGAATACAACAGGTGTAGACATTACCGTGAAATGCTTACTTACAAGCCCTTAACCAACAATGCAGTTTTAAGAAAATAGAGTTAATAAAATATTTCCTAAATTAGCTAAAGTTAAAATATATATTTTTTAAAGTAACACAATAAAATAACAATGTATACATTGGGTGCCGGTACCAAGTCAATGTGTGGGGGTACAGGTTAGTCGAGGTAATTTGAACATGTAGGTAGGGGTAAAGTGACTATGTATAGATAATAAACAGTGATTAGCAGCAGTGTAAAAACAAAGGTTGGGGGGTGGGGTGTCAATGCAAATAGTCCGGGTGGCCATTTGATTAATTGTTCAGCAGTCTTATGGCTTGGGGGTAGAAGCTGTTAAGGAAACATTTGGACCAAGACTTGGTGCTCTGTTACCGCTTGCCGTGCGGTAGCAGAGAGTACAGTCTATGACTTGGCGACTGGAATCTTTGACCATTTTTGGGGCCTTCCTCTGACACTGCCTAGTATATAGGTCCTGGATGGCAGGAAGCTTGGCCCCAGTGATGTAATGGGCTGTACGCAATACCCTTTGTAGCCCCTTACGGTTGGATGCCGAGCAGTCGCCATACCAGGTGGTGATGCAACCGGTCAGGATGCTCTCGATGGTGCAGCTGTGTAGAACTTTTTGAGGATCTGGAGACCTATAACAAATCTTTTCAGTCTCCTGAGGGGGAAAAGGCTTTGTTGTGCCCTCTTCACGACTTTCTTGTTGTGCTTGGACCATGATAGTTTGTTGGTGATGTGGACACCAAGGAACTTGAAACTCTCAACCCGCTCCACTGCAGTCCGTTGATGTGAATGGGGGCGTGTTCGACCCTCCTTTTCCTGTGGTCTTGCTCACATTGAGGGAGATGTTGTTGTCCTGTCACCACACTGCCAGGTCTCTGACCTCCTCCCTATAGGCTGTCTCATCGTTGTTGGTGATCAAGCCTACCTGTCACATCCTGACCAGTAGAGGGAGTATTTGTTATTGTAGTTTGGTCAGGACGTGGCAGAGGGTATTTGTTTTATGTGGTTCGGGGGGTTATGTGTATGTAGAGGGGTGTTGTATTTATGTGTTCCGGGGTTTTGGTGTATGTTCTGGGTTTTTGTGTTCTAGGTTTCTAGTTTGTATATTTCTTTGTGGTCTGTGTGGCTCTCGATCAGGAACAGCTGTTCATCGTTGTTCCTGATTGGGAGTCATATTTAAAGTGCTTGTTTTCACCTGTTTAGTTGTGGGTAGTTGTATTTTGCACTGCTGCGTATAGCCTGTAAAACTGTCGGCTGTCGTTCTTTGTTTTCGTGTTTTTTCGTGTTCACTAATTAAATAAATATAATGATGAACACGCAACCCGCTGCGCCTTGGTCTCTACATTACGACACCCGTGACACTACCACTGTTGTGTTGTCAGCAAACTTAATGATGGTGTTGGAGTCATGCTTGGCCACGCAGTTGTGGGTGAACAGACAGTACTGGAGGGGACTAAGCACACACCCCTGAGGGGTCCCCATGTTGAGGATCAGCGTGGCAGATGTGTTGTTGCCTACCCTTACCACCTGGGGGCGGCCTGTCAGTAAGTGCAGGATCCAATTGCAGAGGGAGGTGTTTAGTCCCAGGGTGCTTAGCTTAGTGATGCACTTTGTGGGCACTATGGTGTTGAATGAACAGCCTTCTCACATAGGTGTTCCTTTTGTTCAGGTGGGAAAGGGCAGTGAGTGCTACGTGGTCTGCTTAAAACATGTAGGTATTACAGACTCGGTCAGGGAGAGGTTGAAAATGTCAGTGAAGACACGTGACAGTTGGTCCGCGCATGCTTTGAGTACACGTCCTGGTAATCCGTCTGGCCCCGCGGCCTTGTGAATGTTGACCTGTTTAAAGGTTTTGCTCACATTGGCTACGGAGAGCATTATCACACAGTCATCCGGAACAGCTGGTGCTCTCATGCATGTTTCAGTGTTGCTTGCCTCGAAGCGAGCATGAAAGGCATTTAGCCCATCTGGCAGGCTCGTGTTGCTGGGCAGCTCGCGGCTGTGTTTCCCTTTGTAGTCCGTAATAGTTTGCAAGCCCTGCTACATCCGATGAGCTTCAGAGCAAGTGTAGTAGGACTCAATTTAGTCCTGTATTGATGCTTTGCCTGTTTGATGGTTCATCTGAGGGCATAGCAGGATGTCTTATAAGCGTCCGGATTATTGTCCCACGTTCCAGATGTGGCTGGAAGAGAGTGGTGGTGGACAACGTTGGAGGGCATCTTCACTGAGTTGTGGGCACATGTAGGAGCTCATCCTCATATAATGAATCTACACCAGCTGATAGTAGTTATTTTACATTATGTAGGCCTACTACTAGTTGGATAGATAGGAGGTGGAGGTTGCAAACATAGAGGTAGATAATGTCTACAGTATTTAACTCTATGGTTGCAAGTCATTACAAGTCATTACAAGTCATTACTTGGCACTGATTCTCCTCATAGGTAGTACCAATAAAAAAAGGTAGTACCTAAAAGTCATGTTATTGCATGAGTTGCATCCCGATTCTCCACCGTTCTTCCCAAAGTGTCCACTTGCACCCTTCTTGCATGGATTTAGCAATGCCAGGGTTTTTTTCTGGATCAAAATGGGGCTTAGGTGATGGGAGTGGCTGGGGCATGGCCAATGCTACAGTCCCAGACCTAACATTTTTTAGGCCCTGCATACACAAAGTTGGAAAAGGAAAAAACATATATGAAAAGATTGTTTGCCCACTCGTTCTCCCCAGTGAATTAAATGTCTATCTTCTCAGCATTGTGTTTCCCTGCTGTTTGAGACTTAGAGATGACAAGACCATCATGCATTTCAGTATAATAATATGTCATAAATATGCAGCTTCACGCCCCCATTACCCCCCTCTCTGTGTGTGTGTGTGTGTGTGTGTGTGGTGTGTGTGTGTGTGTGTGTGTGTGTGTGTGTGTGTGTGTGTGTGTGTGTGTGTGTGTGTGTGTGTGTGTGTGTGTGTGTGTGTGTGCGTGCGTGTGTGCGTGTGTGCGTGTGTGCATGTGTGTGCATGTGTGTAGAATACAGACCGATAAATGCTAAAGCTGTAATGACATTGACGTCAGTCAAACACCTGGAAGTGCACTAATGAGGTGGGTATAGAAACTAAAAAAGAACAGAGAAAAACAAAATGTTCATCCAAGTGTCTTGAACTGGGGCTTCTGATTTAGCGAATGATGAGGAGGAGGACGAGCAGGAGGAGGAAGAATAAAAAGGTGGTGACAGTGATGATGATGTTGATAATGATTACCAGGACAATGACAGTTCTGGTGATGATAGGGAAGATGGTGTTGGTTTCTGCTGCCCCTCCTTTTTGCCATTGTCTTAAGAGGTTTCTATGCTGCTTGTGCCTTGTGCCTGGTTTTCAGTGGATCTGGTTTTCAGTGGAACCCGACTCTACCTACACCTTATACATAAGACACTTTTTTGTAAAAGGAAAAAATTCCATTTCAATTTTAATATATGAAATCACAAACTCCTCACCTCACAAAAGAAAAGAGAATTATACAATTAAAAAAATATGAGTTAGTTAATGTTCAACATTTTCTTAATGAAACAATATCCATTGAGGAGAAACATGATAATGACAGCAATAATATGGGAATATTCATTTCAATTGGGTTGCATGTATATTACCTAACCCGGGACGGTCACCCAGCACCATCGCATATTGTAACCTGAGCGTTGAATGTCCTTTTTAAGAGTCCATCACTTGTGCCAAGAGCGCCAGTCAGAAGAAAGCACACGCTGAGATGCTCGCGCCTCGCCACTGTGAGTCTTTAACACAGTGCTGAAACCCACCAGGCAGTCACAATCCTAGGAGGAACTCCGCGAAACGGGAGGCAGTTAGATGCACTTGGATTACCGGTTGGTGAAGTGTCACAGAGTTTACCGCGAACAGACTGGCGCGTTATCACCGCAAAAACGTAATCCACGCGTCAGTCATAAAAAGTAGCTTTCATAGCTGCAATGAAATCAACAATGGCAATTGTCGCACTTGATTGATTTTATTGTTATTTGATTTTCGAGTGGATATTCCTTTTCCGGTTGAAAAAAATATTGTAAATGTCCATTTGGTTGAGTTAAATAGAATCACGGACGATGGAAGTCAGTCTCAGAATAAGCTTTCTGTCTACATAGGCTGACACTACCGGGCTCTTCTGAAATACATCCCTATTGGACCCCTCACAGAATTGTAATCTTTCAACCCATTTTTTAGCAAGGTAAGAGCTTTAAATTATGTTGTTGCATTTATTTGATTTAATTACCATTTGGATTGATTCACTTCTTTTAACGTGACTGTCACAATCTTAAAATTAGGTTAAAAAATAACTAGAATAGCCTGCCAATAAATAGTCATTGATCATTGTTACATTTTGCAATTTGACATAAATAATTTGCCCCTTCATATTCCGTTGTACAGCTTGTGCTGAACAGATGCCAGTGAACTTTGCTTTCCACCTACTCTGTTCATAATACTGGCTGATATGGAAGGAATGAGACCAAGGGAATACATTTACATTACATTTACATTTACATTACATTATAATGTTATAATGTTATAAACACCAAAGAGGCACAATGGTAAATGTTTTATGAATTGATCTGTGACCATAAAAGGGCATATGTGTAGGTGTACTGGTTGGATTCTGATTGATGAGCTCCTCTACACTCATCAGTTATTAGTCAATGGGATGGCATATTTCGTTGACCATATCAAGCAATCGGTCTCACACAATTTAACATGGTTTATAGGAATGTGACATTTATTTAATATCATAACAAAACAAATCACAAAATGAAATGCTGTATTGACTTTTAAAATGTTTCACACCTTAAAAGCCCACACCCATTCCTCCCAAATAGACTAATGCTGTTGACACATATTCTAGATTTCTGTTTGAAGACATTGAAGACATTCTCGCAAAGCTTATGTAGAAAACATAGCTTAGCCTACAATTTTCCCTTCCCATACCATACTGCATAGCCACGTTCCCTCTCAGTCATTTGGGCAGATGTATAAGTATGATCAGATCAGTGGTCTAGCAGAGCCATTTACAGGAGCATATCATTTTACATGTAAATCGAAGTAGCCAGTTGAGCATTAAACATTGTGCCTAAAGCAGCACTTTTGCCGCTCATGAGGAGTGTGTAAAGGAGATGTGATTGCGACTGGGGAGACTGTGGCTGTTGTCAATGTACCGAAAGTCTAACATAGTCAACCACCAGGCTAAAATAGAATCAGTGTGGTATTATCCAAGCACCACAACGTGTCCACTTAGACAATTTGATAGTGAGAAGAGAACTGCCGTGACACAACCTGGAACCATTTCCCTTATACATTGTTTTAGCATATTGATGAAGAAGATCATTAGCAATCAGTGATGTCATTCCGTAGGCTACTTATATCAAATCCATTCTTGTAGAGAATCAGTCAGGCTACGTCCCAAATGGCACCCTATTCCCTACAAAGCGCACTAACATTGACCAGAGAAGGAGAAGAAAGTACCCAGGCGGCTATTGTGGCTAAATCCGGATGTGATGCCTTGTTGAATAGATTAGTTCTGTTAATGTCATCATGTTTAAGGAAATGTATTACCCTCTGTCTGTCGGTCTGTCTGAACGGGCATTGATTTGAGATGGGATGATGGGCTGAAGGGGCGATGTGCACATATATGATGGGATACTGTCAGAAACACACACGAACACACAATTGGAGCTCAGTTGCATACGTCTGGTTGCTCGATCTGTGAGATTGGGGAGTGATACATCAGCTGTCTGATCAGTGATGAGTGGAGCGGCAAATATGCCAGACTAACAGGAAAGTAGAGAGCCAGGAGGGAGATCAAATTAAAATGACAGTTAAACCTCAGTGCTCTCATGCCCTGAAATGGCACACACACACACACAGAGAGCGTGAGATTGAGAGAGGGATACACGTACATTCACACACACACACACACACACACACACACACACACACACACACACACACACACACACACACACACACACACACACACACACACACACACACACACACACACACACACACACACACACACACACACACACCCTACCCTTCCACCACCCCACCCACTTCCCTCCTCCACACACAGACAGGGACACAGGACACAAAGACATACACTACCGTTGAAAAGTTTGGGGTCACTTAGAAATGTCCTTGTTTCTGAAAGAAAAACACATTTTTTGTCCATTAAAATAACATCAAATTGATCCGAAATACAGTGTAGACATTGTTAATGTTGTAAATGACTATTGTAGCTAGAAACGGCAGATTTTTTATGGAATATCTACATAGGCTCATTATCAGCAACCATCACTCCTGTGTTCCAATGGCACGTTGTGTTAGCTAATCCAAGTTTATCATTTTAAAAGTCTAATTGATCAATAGAAAACCCCTTTTGCAATTATGTTAGAACAGCTGAAAACTGTTGTGCTTATTAAAGAAGCAATAAAACTGGCCTTCTTTAGACTAGTTGAGTGCCTGGAGCATCAGCATTTGTGGGTTCGATTACAGGCTCAAAATGTCCAGAAACAAATAACTTTCTTCTGAAACTCGTCAGTCTATTCTTGTTCTGAGAAATGAAGGCTATTCCATGCGAGAAATTGCCAAGAAACTGAAGATCTTGTACAACGCATTGCACTACTCCCTTCACAGAACAGCGCAAACTGGCTCTAACGAAAATAGAAAGAGTAGTGGGAGGCCCCGGTGCACAACTGAGCAAGAGGACACATGTTGTCCTTTTGCGTAGTGTAGGTCGTGTCTAAGACGAAGTTTGTGCGACCTTATCTTGTAGTCGTTTTCTATTTGTCTTCCTCTTTTATTGACCTTGTAAAATTTCACAGCATCAAATTGTACTAAGGGCTAAGTCAAGACGTTAGCCAGTCAGAATGACGTGTGGATGTTTTTCCATTATAAAATACACATTAGTGCATGAAGCCAGTGTGAGAGAATACTTTCGGATACTTGTTCTCGCGGATGTGTGGATGCAGCTGCTCCCACAAACATTGATTAAGTCCCCGTAATGTAGTAAAGACCTTTACAGAGCTAGCGATGATATGATGTGGTTATTACATTACATGTGTAAGTGTTTCAAATGTGTGCTGTGATTTTCAAATTAGTGCATATCACTCATGTTCGTGGAGCAACACGATCGGCTGTCTGCAACCTACCCATGAAATGACACCGTAGTGAAATATTTTCTTAACATTTCCTTATTCATTAATCTGCTCCAACACAAAGAGGAGCTGTTCTCTCTGGGTCTATTTTTGGATAGTCCCGGTGCGCCAGTTCTCCACACCCTAAGCGGTGAACAATTTCCAGTGATTGCCCACGCTGTGTCTACCTAACGTTCGCTCCAGGGAGAAGTTTCCCCTAGGTACAAATCTAGGATCAGCTTCCCCTTATTCATTCCTAACATTAACCATTAGTGGGGGAAATGCAAAACGGACCCAAGATCAGCATTTAATTTCCCCATACTCTCCAGTACTACAGTGTCTATAATATACTGAACACTAGTGATGGGGGAAAATCGCTACAGTTACATATCGAGATATTATTTCTGATAATATAGCATATCGTATTGTTTTGACAATATCGCAAAAAGGGTAGTTGGCTGTACCTGCACCAAAACTTTTCCTTCATAGCTTGTTCTCCATCTTCTTTTTAAATAAGGAGCCAATTAGTTTTCAGCACTTTTATTTCCATGACTGATCAAAACTCGTTTTCTCATGGCTCTCTCTTGTCTCTTTGTAGCAGACATATGGTGAGCAAAATGTTTTCGAACATCGAATTGGAATAAAATCACAGTATCGAATCACAATACACATAAACTCAGCAAAAAAAGAAACGTCTCTTTTTCAGGGCCCTGTCTTTCAAAGATAATTTGTAAAAATCCAAATAACTTCACAGATCTTCAATGTAAAGGGTTTAAACACTGTTTCCCATGCTTGTTCAATGAACCATAAACAATTAATGAACATGCACCTGTGGAACGGTCGTTAAGACACTAACAGCTTACAGACGGTAGGCAATTAAGGTCCCAGTTATGAAAACTTAGGACAATAAAGAGGCCTTTCTACTGACTCTGAAAAACACAAAAAGAAAGATGTTCAGTGTCCCTGCTCATCTGCGTGAATGTGCCTTAGGCATGCTGCAAAGAGGCATGAGGACTGCAAATGTGTCCAGGGCAATAAATTGCAATGTCCGTACTGTGAGATGCCTAAGACAGCACTACAGGGAGACAGGATGGACAGCTGATCGTCCTCGCAGTGGCAGACCACGTGTAACAACACCTGCACAGGATTGGTACATCCGAACATCACACCTGCGGGACAGGTAGAGGATGGCAACAACAACTGCCCGAGTTACACCAGGAACACACAATCCCTCCATCAGTGCTCAGACTGAGAGAGGCTGGACTGAGGGCTTGTAGGGCTGTTGTTAGACAGGTCCTCACCAGACATCACCTGCAACAGCGTCGCATATGGCCACAAACCCACCGTTGCTGGACCAGACAGGACTGGCAAAAAGTGCTCTTCACTGACGAGTCGTGGTTTTGTCTCACCAGGGGTGATGGTCGGATTCGCATTTATCGTCGAAGGAATGAGCATTACACCGAGGCCTGTACTGTGGAGCGGGATCGATTTGGAGGTGGAGGGTCCGTCATGGTCTGGGGCGGTGTGTCACAGCATCATCGGCCTGAGCTTGTTGTCATTGCAGGCAATCTCAATGCTGAGCGTTACAGGGAAGACATCCTCCTCCCTCATGTGGTTCCTTTCCTGCAGGCTCATCCTGCCATGACCCTCCAGCACGACAACACCACCAGCCATACTGTTCATTCTGTGCGTGATTTCCTGCAAGACAGGAATGTCAGTGTTCTGCCATGGCCAGCGAAGAGCCCGGATCTCAATCCCATTGAGCACGTCTGGGACCTGTTGGATCAGAGGTTAAGGACTAGGGCTACTCCCTCCAGAAATGTCCGGGAACTTGCAGGTGCCTTGGTGGAAGAGTGGGGTAATATCTCACAGCAAGAACTGGCAAATCTACTGCAGTCCACTGCAGTACTTAATGCAGCTGGTGGCCACACCAGATACTGACTGTTACTTCTTATTTTGACCCCTCCTTTGTTCAGGGACACATTATTCCATTTCTGTTAGTCACATGTCTGTGGAACTTGTTCAGTTTATGTCTCAGTTGTTGAATCTTGTTATGTTCATACAAATATTTACACATGTTAAGTTTGCTGAAAATAAACGCAGTTGACAGTGAGATGACGTTTCTTTTTTTGCTGAGTTTAGAATAGTGAGAATTGCAATACATATCATATCGGTACCCAAATACTGTGATAATACCAGCCCTACTGAACACCCCGTCTGCATCAGTAGGTGGAGCTGACGTACACGACAGTTGTGTGAATAGCAGAGTGCTGCGATCATCCTTGATCCTATGCAGAGCTTATCAGAGTAGAGACATAGGCTATGATTCAGATGTAATGTACTCCAAATGAGGGAGTTCTATGCATGGTTGTGATTTTACTTCGAGGCATTTTTCTATTTGTGAAAGGTGTAAAGTTCATTCAAATAAAAAAATGTCAGAAATGTGTTTATCATAAAAACATGATGGACAGACTCAGAACCCAGCCTAGCTGTTCCCTTCATAGGGACAAATACTTTTTATTTAACTAAGCAAGTCAGTTCAGACCAAATTCTTACTTGTAATGACAGCCTACCCTGGGACAATTGTGCACTGCCCTATGGGACTCCCAATCACAGCAGGATGTGATTCAGCATGGATTCGAACCAGGGACTGTAATGATGCCTCTTGCACTGAGATGCAGTGCCTTAGACCACTGCACCACTCGGAAGCCCAAATTCACTCCTACACAGAGGCAATTTGCTTGTACAGCTGCAGCAACCATGCTTTCATACTGCAGAATTGATACAAAGCACTTAATGTATCCAATCTAAAATGCTTATTTTCAGTGAGCAGAAGGGTAGTTAAAGGTCGTTTTTGTTGAGTATGTTCGTTTGGGTCTTTGTGGAAACACAATTGTTTGTGAATTTCTTTAGAGCTTTCATCGCCTTCATTGACATACCTGTTATCAGTGAGGCACCTCATCTTTCAATTCTCTCTCTCTCTCTCTCTCTCTCTCTCTCTCTCTCTCTCTCTCTCTCTCTCTCTCTCTCTCTCTCTCTGTCTGTCTCTCTCTCTCTGTCTCTCTCTCTCTGTCTCTCTCTCTCTGTCTCTCTCTCTCTGTCTCTCTCTCTCTATAATTCATTTCTCTCAGCGATTCATTAACAATTGTGAGACATTTATAATTCTGACTGATTATGCTTCCCCTTTCCAAGTCTTTCTGTCCGGATAATCCCTCAATGGGCATTGATTTTCCTACTCCTAATTGATTGTTTTTTGCCTGGCCACCTATACGTAACTGCCATCTTGGCACATTTTGGAACACCAGGAACAATCATCCCCAGATGGGTTTTTTCTGTTCTATTGATTATGAACCCAAGGGCCTGTCCTGGTGACTTCAAAGGAAGTTTGCATTCCAAACGGCACCCAATTCCCTATATAGTGCACTACTTTTGACTAGGACTGATAGGGCTCTGGTCAAAAGTAGTGCACTATGTAGGGAATAGGGTGCATTTGAAACGCAGACGAACGGATCAATATTCTTTGTTAAACCTTCTTAATCTCCTGTCTGTGCGGGGGCTATTTCTTCTGGATAGGTTTTTGAGAACAAAACAAAAGTGGATACTGAAGACAAGCTAGAGTTTTTAGAAACATTTTGTCAAATGTACAAAAATATTATTAAAACGGTTTGTATACTTCACCAATTGTAATCTAATTTAGGCTACTGCTATGTGAACACTGTTTACACAGTGGAATTGTCTCTGCCAAAATCAATATGCTACCAATTTCCATTGGTAGCAATGGAAATTATGCACCAATGTTGTGGTATAAAATCTCTATATACTCTCCATACTTGATAAATGTATTGGTTTTAGAATTGGTTAAAAACAATTGATTAAAAGCTATTGTTTTCTACATTGCAGCTCTAACATGCATCAACTCAGCCTAAGAAAACAACCAACAATAAAAGGGTCTGTTGAGTATTATTAACCATAGTCAGTGGCGAATAGGACCTTGGCTACCGTTAAACAAGCTTGTCAGAGCAATATAGCGGCCCGGCTTGTCCCAGAACCAGAGCATGCTTCTCTGTTAACTATTTAACGAGAGACCGGGAGCTTGTCATGAAATAACTAGCGTCCTCTCTGTACACTGACACTGTTCTCTCTCTCTCTCTCTCTCTCTCTCTCTCTCTCTCTCTTTATTTCTCTTTTGCCATCTCACACCCTCAATGTTTGTCTTTTATTTCACACACCAAACTCTTGCGATGCTATTTCTGAGGCTCTCTTCCCAGCTCTGGTGCTTGTTTTAGTTCTGTGTGTCTGTGATCGCCGGACCGTGCTCCTAGCTCTGTTCTCCTCTGCTTATCCACACCCCACTACATCCAAATGCAGCCCAGTTAGTCCAACACCCAAAAGACTATACTGGAAAGCTCAGTGCAGAAGGGAATCATAATGCTTCTCGGCTAATCTCCAGCCACAAATGTTTATTTAATCGCTTTTCCCATTTCTGCCAGACACAAGTATAAGGCTACTTCCTCAATGATTACATATGGGACTTTTTCATTCAGGACAAAGGGTGAATTTTGTTTTTATTTATACATGAATATGAATCTTGCCTACTCTGCATATCAGCAAGTTGTTTGATCTTTTGATGAATATTTTTCAAATTTATTCAGCATTTGGTACCAAACTGTATTAATGAAAACTGTATTGAAAATTAAAAGTTCTCCAGAGACTTTTTCAAAATGTCTGCCATGTTCAGCGAGATAGAACCTTTGATTACAATGAGGTAGTTTTCTCATGATGTTGATATATAATGATATCCGCTGCCTCTGCCTGTCTTTGCCATTCACTGTCAGGTTGAGATGATGAGTGATAGAGGAGAAAAGGAGAAACCGTTAGAAAAGCACATCACTGTGTCTCCGAGATGGAAAGGGAGGGAGGGTAAGAACGGATTCTTTGGAAAGGTCTTCTCTCCTGGTAATAATTGAAAGCACACACTAAAAGAATGTGAACAAGTTTTTCTTGAAAAAGGAGGATATCAAAGCTCATGAGTTATGATCCACAGATGCATTATCATATATAGAAGGCTTATACTGAGTCAACATACATGTCTGCATACAGGGTTCTGGGTTCAATCTACTGGATTATTTTCTTGATTTATCTTCTATGAATTCTTCTAAAGATCTTGACATGTTTTATGTTCATTTTAATTGGTTGTACTAAACACTACTTCAATCGAAGATGGTGAAGTAATTGGAGAGAATTGAGAATACGCTGTTTTCAATTTGACATAATAGATGGAATGGTCATAGTTATTTGTATTTTTTTTTATCTGTTGTAATATGCTGTACTTTATCAAAGTGAGTAAAATCATTTGAAAGAATTAGGAATAAACTGTTTTTGATTTGCCAATATAGAATGAATGACCATTGTTATTTTCCATGGATTTTTGTTAACAAATTGTTTTATCCATTATAAATCATACTAGATAACTCAAAAGTATTACAATGCACACTAACTATGAAACTCCAGGTAGGAACTCCTACCAAATGTCTGCAAAAATATCTTATAGCAGTTTATGAAATGTTATTATCAGCCTATCAAACTCTCAAAAATACACCAACGTGTCTGTGATCATTAAAGACGTACAAAACTCAGCTCAAGTCTAGAATGACACCATTTCACTTGTGGCATGCTCACCCTAGTGCCAAGTCACAGATTCAGGACCAGGGAAGTGTTTTCATGTGGTTATCAACATTTTCCTGGACCATCCGACATATCTTTTAGTGCCAATGGAAGAATGTGAGGGGAAAAGTTGATTTATGATGTCTTAAAAAGATAATCGCTACTTTTGCCACACTTGCAGCGTTGTTTTATTGCAAGAACTACAATGTGATAAAGAAAAATGCACTGGCCTGCTGGTGAACACCAAACAGCTTCTGGCTGAGATGGATTTATTGCCTTCTCTTCTAATCAATGCCACACAACCAATGGCCATTCGTCATCATTAGTTTTCTAGAATCAAATGTCCCCTGAGTCTTCCCAACACTGCTAAAGAGCTCTGATTTATTTGCATCTACAGTATCATCAGAAACACAAATGCTTTAAGACTGAATTGTTTCTACTTCTCCACAGAAAAGGAAAGATCTTAGTTGAATCTGTGCAGTGCATCTCTACCTAGACAGACCTGGGAAGTTAGCTTAAAAGATCCACTGCAGATTGCTTTACTGCCCATAAAAAGAAATAGGCCAGACCCCATCTAGTGATTAGTTAATAGTTGTGTAATTTAGACCTTACTTACTTAACTGTCCAGAGGGAAGGGGACAAACAGAGAGAGAAAAAGGGAAACAGAGGGAGAGATGGACAGAGAGAGAGAGCGAGAGAGAAACAGAGAAAGAGTGTAAAGTGAATGGCACGTGTTCTCCTCACTGACAGACCAACACGTTTAAAGAAAATACCTACGCCAGGCGCAGATAAGAGAAGAGCTCCTGATGAGATAAGCATATCTGAACCCACTGACCCTTTACATACTGTAGATTAACCAAACAGAAAAACAGAAAACGCATCCCTTCAATGACCATTTGTAAATTGGTCATCTGAGACTAGAAATAGGTTAAGGCAGAATAGCGAGAGTAGACAGAAGTCAAGTTACGTAGTTATCTTCTCAGTAGAGCTAGGCATGCAGTATTTCTATAAAGATACATTTCAATGATCAAAGTGCCATTAATTACCTTTCATGTACAGTCCCAGTGCTCATGACTTAATTACAATTTAATTACAATTTGCTAGGTATTAATTATTATAGTTATTTAATTTTAAAAGGCACTGTAAAAGTGTTATGCATGTTATGCACATATGTTGGATTTTAGATGTGTCATCTGTCAGTCACCAGAGCCAGATGAGATCACAACAGGAACCGCCTCACTAAAAGGGTTATTTTGTCTCTGTCTGTCTGTCTGTCTGTCTGTCTGTCTGTCTGTCTGTCTGTCTGTCTGTCTGTCTGTCTGTCTGTCTGTCTGTCTGTCTGTCTGTCTGTCTGTCTGTCTGTCTGTCTGTCTGTCTGTCTGTCTGTCTGTCTGTCTGTCTGTCTGTCTGCTCCCTTCTCACGTGAAAGTAATTTCTTTAAGGGTTGTTTTGGACACAGGGAACGCAACTGTATGGATGTGTCTGGCTTCACTGAGAATCTCTCTTTCCCTCTTTTTCTCCCTCTCTCTCTCCCTCTCCCTCGCTCTCCCTCTCTCTTTCCCTCTCTTTCTCCCTCTCTCCCTCTCCCTCGCTCTCTCTCTCTCTTTCCCTCTCTTTCTCCCTCTCTCTCTCCCTCTCCCTCGCTCTCCCTCTCTCGCTCTCAATTTCAATTTCAATTTAAGGGCTTTATTGGCATGGGAAACATTTTAACGTTGCCAAAGCAAGTGAAGAAGATAATAAATAAAAGTGAAATAAACAATAAAAATGAACAGTAAACATTACACTCACAAAAGTTCCAAAAGAATAAAGACATTTCAAATGTCATATTAAGTGCAAATAGTTAAAGTACAAAAGGGAAAATAAATAAACATAAATATGGGTTGTATTTACAATAGTGTTTGTTCTTCACTGGTTGCCCTTTTCTTGTGGCAACAGGTTTTCTAATTCTTTGTGTCTGTGTAATCTGAAGGAAAAATGTGTCTCTAATATGGTCATACATTTCGCAGGAGGTTAGGAAGTGCAGCCAGGTTGAGGCCTGGTGATGCAGACTGTTCTAGTGCCCTCGCCAATTCGTTGATATATATGTTGAGGAGGGTGGGGCTTAAGCTCCCCTTCTCATGTGGAAGCTACTTCTTTAAATGGAAAGTAATTCCTTTGATTGAACATTCCACCGTAACAAAAACCTTTCTCATTGTGACATGAAAGGATCCTGGATTAAAGGTATGTGGTACAAACGCAAGTTTACCAATTCTCTATTACCTCCTAGTGGTCTGTCTAAGACTATAGAGGTAAATGTCCTCTTTCTTTCTGATGTTGTTCTCTTCTGGGACACAACGTCCCCATTCAGACATCTGAGGCTGCGTGGCATGTTGTGTGGATCAAAAGCCGCTCTCCCATGATGCTTTTCTGTGAATGAGAACATGGCTCAGAAAGGCATAGCAATAATCCAGTTAATAATAGATTTTTCACTCCAGTGTTGTCGTCACATGTAGTTCCTGTTACGTCACCAGTAGGGGTCAATATGACAGAATGCACTACAGTGAATAGGGGACGCTAGAGCCATAGAAATAGAACAGGCCATTAGAACGAGATCAATTATTATATTTTGATGGAATTAGATCCATTATTCACGCACAATTGAACTGGGGAAGAATGTGCTGCTGGCGCTGTTCGTTAACGATTTGGGAAATCTTTCAACGTGGCCACGTTCCAGGACTGGGAATGCGGTGGCAGCTCCGCTCTGATCTCGTGTGACTGACGAATCTGCTATAGAAACCAGGTCCTTTCTATTCCCCGCTAAAGAAATGTGGTGTTCACTGTTGACACAACATGTGATTGAACATGTGGCAAATAGGTTAAATGTTTTGTTTTATGGGTGTGATTAATTATGAGGATTAGTTGGCCAGGGAGGAGGGTCCAGAGCTGGGCTGTCTTCTAGCGTGACTCTTTCCCAACGGGTCCAATGCAGCTGAACTGTCTGTGTTGCCTGACAATGAGCAGAACTACACAACCAGAACACTCTAGTGTCAAGCTACATTCACTTTTTGGAACCATCACTCATTTGGAGTGAGATTTACTGCAATGCTTTTATTAAGCATTTTATTATTATTATTTTATTTTGTCATAAAATGAAGTGAAATGTAGGTTTATAATCATGGTGAGTTTCAATGGTTTATTTTAGCTGTACATCTTTAAATGACTTAGCAAAATCAAAAAAGGCCAGTGAAGAGAAAAGGTTGATGTCAGAATCACAGCTGAACTGTACGTGTATTAGTAGACTAGCATTCTATACACCTTTCATGTCTCTGTCATTTCTGAAGGAAACTGGGTGTTAAGAATAGGTTTATCACGCTGATTCAGGGATTCCTTATTTGGCTGTCCCTGAAAATACATAAAAGCTGGAACAACCATATTGTATACCCTGTATAAACCCTAGCATACACAATGGGATGGTTTAGCCACTGGTAATGTGTATATGAGAGTGTGGAGAAGACACACACACACACACACACACACACACACACACACACACACACACACACACACACACACACACACACACACACACACACACACACACACACACACACACACACACACACACACACACAAACACAGATTGAGAGAGAAAGAGAGAGAGATAGAAAGAGAGAGAGTGAGAGAGAAAGAGAAAGAGAAAGAAAGAGAAATAGAGAGAGAGAGAGAGAGAGTGAGTGAGAGAGAGAAGGTGAGACAGACAGACAGACAGACAGACAGACAGACAGACAGACAGACAGACAGACAGACAGACAGACAGACAGACAGACAGACAGACAGACAGACAGACAGACAGACAGACAGACAGACAGACAGACAGACAGACAGACAGACAGACAGACAGACAGACAGACAGACAGACAGACAGATATAGAGAGAGTTAGAGAGAGAAAAGGAAATAGAAAACAAAAGGGAAAGAGAAAATGTGAAAAATAAGAAATTGAGAGAGAGAGAGAGAGAGAGAGAGAGAGAGAGAGAGAGAGAGAGCAACCATGCAGGCAATAAATCCTGTGGTTTGGTGGTAGCTGGCATGCTGACTGACTGACGCTCAGGGAGCCAACAGAATAATGAGATGATACCACTCCGTCCTCTGAATTCTGTTTAACCCAACCGCAGCCTCTCTTTTCTCCTTCCGTACCTAATTTATATCTGTCATAATTTTCTCATGGCTGTGCTTGCCAGGTTTGCAAGCACGCTCACCCATTTGCATATGAAATTACTTTTGCAGGTATTTTGTATTCCCCTGTGCTAGTTAAAAATACATGTTGAAGAGATTTCCATGGAATGAACATTGGACGATTCTTGTTTTTTTTATGGTACACAAGCAATATTTCTGTCTTGTTTTCAGAGAGAAAGACTTGTAAATGCATTGTTAGGTAAAGATTTTCCTCGGAAAGTAAGTTGGGGGTGCTTCTTTCCATGGGGGGGGGGGGGGGGGGGAGCCCAATAACAGTCTTCTTCTCATTAAGGTTAGTCGGTGTGTAGCCTACCCCTTGGCCATACTACATGAAGACTGACACCCCCCTCGAGTCTCCATTGACTTGACTGGGCTCTGTCTGCTTCTCTGCTCTCACAGAGGCTGCGTCCCAAATGGCACCCTATTCCCTATATATTGCATTACTCTGTCAAGAGTAGTGCACTATAGAGGGAATAGGGTGCCATTTGGTACGCAAACAGAGCTATTTCTGGCAGTTTTTTGCCTCCTACCTGCTCTGATTTATCGGACCAATGTTGCTTCCATTCACCAAGCGCTGCACTTCCCACAGCGCTTACACACTCCCTTTGTGCACCTATATTTATCCTTGAGCATGTCTGCGTACTTTCTCTTTGAAGCTTTGAACCTCTCAATTTGAGTCCCAAGATTGAGTGTTAGGATTAAGTAGGATTTCTGACCTATTTGTCTTTCCATCTAGTCCGCAGATCTATCATCTCTCCTAGATCCTCAGCTTTTGACCCTGAGGCCTAATCTTGGTTTGACTGGATGTGGCCCATCAGTCCTAATGCTTTAGGACAGCGGCAGCTCAGCCATACCTGTTGTGCTGTTTTGATCACATTCTCATATTTCTGACTGTCTTAGCAGTTCCACTATGAGGCCAACCTTTTTATTATCTAGTAATACCTATGTGAAACAGGCATAATAAACTTTGCCTTATAATTCAGTTCTGATTTTAAAAAGATGGCAATATTGTGCACTTGTTGTCTGAGATAGGAAAATGGATACACTCGTACAGTATATCTTATTTTTTGTTGTTGCTGTACAATCATCGGGATGTCATTCCTGTCTGTGTTTTCCCTTTCACGGCCTAAATGGCCTAAAGCTCTAGCAGCAATATTCAATACGTCACTCTGGGTCATAATAGTTATGACTGTCTGCTTTTGGAGAGGAGAAGAACAAATGTCACTCGCTGAGAGATGAGATATACGTTGGTAAAAAAGTCAAAGGAAATCAACAGACAGAGGGAAGGATAAACCAGTATAAACAGAGGGAAGGTTGCCTAAATTAAAGGACTTGTTATTCTCCCCCTATAATAGCCCTCAGCCCTCATTCAAACGTAGATATCCGTATAATAGGCCTGAAATCATGGACTTTTTATCCCCTCGGAAATAACTATTATGCAATGTTAGAGAAGGGCCTGAAATCAAGGGGTCTACCTAGAAACAGAAGAGCGAAACAATACAAAATCAGTCCAGGGATAATCAAAATGGCGGCACTGTCAGAACAGAATTTGCTTGTCGGCAAGAAAGTGCACTTTTGTTCCTTTAAATTACATTTATTTATTTATTTTCCTTTGTTGACATCAAAGAGCAGACAACTGTGAAAATACAGGGACAATTATAGGATATTTGACAGCTGTCTGCCCCCCCAACACAGCTGCATGCCTTCATTGCCTTGCAGTAGAGCAAAAAGAGGATGTCGTGATCGTGCAAGCATTACTACCCACAGAGCTGGAAGCAGGGTGGATTTACAAGAAGAAGTGTGTAGGATTTACAGATGATTGACTGTCTGCAACCTCTCCTGAATAAAATCCTGAGAGAAAAACAACATCTCCTGAATAAAATCCTGAGAGAAAAACAACATCTCCTGAATAAAATCCTGAGAGAAAAACAACATCTCCTGAATAAAATCCTGAGAGAAAAACAACATCTGAATAAAATCCTGAGAGAAAAACAACATCTGAATAAAATCCTGAGAGAAAAACAACATCTCCTGAATAAAATCCTGAGAGAAAAACAACATCTCCTGAATAAAATCCTGAGAGAAAAACTAAGTCCTATTAGTCCTAGACCAAAGTTTAACAGTCTGGTATTGCAAGTATTTGGGGTTCACGAGTGTGGACTGTTATCCTGGTGAGATACTGTACACCAGAACTGGGTTACAAATACCTACATTTGAGCTTGCCTGGCTTAAGAAACAAACAGGAAAGTAAAAAAAAAACTGCAAACCCTGCCCATCTGGCACTTCAGGCAGAAGGCAAGCAAACGTTCCAATACATCTTTTTTTATATTTGAAGCCCAGGTCTGCGGCACACATGGTGTTTTCATCCATATAGTAACTCTCCATGTACTTCCGATGTTTTCAACATCACAGAAACATATCAATGTACTGTGTAATGTGGTGTTATTGTTGTCATGCGGTGTTGCTACCATGCTGTGTTGTCATGTGTTGCTGCCATGCTATGTTTTTGTCTTAGGTCTCTCTTCATGTAGTGTTGTGGTGTCTCTCTTGTCGTGATGTGTGTTTCGTCCTATATTTTAATCCCAGGCCCCCGTCCCCGCAGGGGGCCTTTTACCTTTTGGTAGGCCGTCATTGTAAATAAGATTTTGTTCTTAACTGACTTGCCTAGTTAAATAAAGGTAAAATAAAATGGAATAAAATAGTTCTGCGTGAACTGTGACTGTACTAACATGTTGGTTCCATGTTAGTTCTAATGCTATTCTTCTCTATCCTATTGTCACAGCTGAGAAAGAAGCTTCAATAGAAACCTTTTCTATTTACAGGTAAACAGAATAATTGTGTGAATCTCTATGTAGCAGCACCACTGTTTAGATAACGAATTCCAGTACAATACCAGTCAAAAGTTTGGACACACCTACTCATTCAAGGGTTTTCTTTATTTAGTATTTTCAACATTGTACAATAACAGTGAAGACATCAAAACTATGAAATGTGTCTATTGGTCTGATGAGTCTAAATTTGAGATTTGCTTTGCTGGTGACACTGTCTGTGATTTCTTTAGAATTTTATTTTATTAACACGGCAAGTCAGTTAAGAACAAATTCTTATTTTGGAACAGTGGGTTAACTGCCTTGTTCAGGGGTAGAACAACAGATTTTTATCTTGTCAGCTCGGGGATTTCATCTTGCAACCTTTCAGTTACTAGTCCAATACTCTAACCACTAGGCTACCTGCCGCCCGAATTCAAGGCACACTTAACCAGCATGGCTACCACAGCATTCTGCAGCGATATGCCATCCTATCTGGTTTGCGCTTAGTGGGACTATCATTTGTTTTTCAAAAGGACAATGACCCAACTGTCACGTCCTGACCATGGTAAGCTGTTATTTTTCTATGGTAGTGTAGGTCAGGGCGTGATAGGGGGTGTTTTTCTATGTTTTGTATTTCTATGTTTATGTTCTAGTTTTGTATATCTATGTTGGTTTTGTTTGGGATGATCTCCAATTAGAGGCAGCTGGTCCTCGTTGTCTCTAATTGGAGATCATACTTAAGTAGTTTTTTTTTTCCCCACCTGGTGTTGTG
Source organism: Salmo salar (assembly GCF_965601325.2). Classification (NCBI taxonomy): domain Eukaryota; kingdom Metazoa; phylum Chordata; class Actinopteri; order Salmoniformes; family Salmonidae; genus Salmo; species Salmo salar. Next base: position 91,778,247 of record NC_138304.1, on the reverse strand, counting down.
GGATCTTGTTTTTGCACAGCTCTGTAAAGCCTGCAGAACGTGACGTTCGTTTTCCATTGTTTTGCTTAGTGTTCTGAGTTTAATAAATATTTATCATGAGCACTCAACACGCTGCACCTTGGTCTACTCATTTTGACGATTGTCACACCAACACACCTCCAGGCTGTGTAAGGGCTATTTGACAAAGAAGGAGAGTGATGGAGTGCTGCATAAGATGACCTGGCCGCCACAATCACCTGACCTCAACCCAATTGAGATGGTTTGGGATGAGTTGGACTGCAGAGTGAAGGAAAAGCAGCCAACAAGTGCTCAGCATATGTGGGAACTCCTTCAAGACTGTTGGAAAATAATTCCTGGTGAAGCTGGTTGAGAGAATGCCAAGCATGTGCAAAGCTGTCATCAAGGCAAAGGGTGGCTACTTTGAATAATCTAAAATCTAAAATATATTCGGTTACTACATGATTCCATATGTGTTATTTCATAGTTTTGATGTCTTCACTAGTATTATACAACAGAAAATAGTAAAAATAAAGAACGAGTTGGTGTGTCTAAACTTTTGACAAGGCACACCTGCTAATTGAAATGCATTCCATATGACTACCTCATGAAGCTGGTTGAGAGAATGCCAAGAGTGTGCAAAGCTGTCATCAAGGCAAAGGGTGGCTACTTTGAGGAATCTCAAATATAAAATATATTTTGATTTGTGTCCAAACTTTTGACTGGTACTGTAGATAGTGAGGAAAAAATCCCCAGACACCTGTCAATCTTCCTTTTTATTCCAACACCACCTCCGCGTCCCAGGTGTCCCAATGCCATCAGCACAGAGTACAATCACACACATGTAAATCAGACTGCAGAGTTGTCAACCAGGGCGTCCAGTGCACTGCTTCTGACCTGGGCCCATTATTGCTTCCTCCTAGTGAGTGTGTTAATGAATCATACTTTAAATATGCAGAACGCTGTTACTAAGAATGAATAATACCCTAAATATACAGACTGTTACTAACAACACAACTGTGTTCTCTGACGAACATAAATATAAAACCTGAGTGTATTTCGGGACAGCTGTTAATGCCCAAATGTTTTTAGAGAATGGAGATGGAAGGATGGAACAATCTGGCTCATTTTGAGATATTGCCTCGCTCTAAAAGGGAGTGCTTAAAGGTTCTATCCTCAGAGAACACAGACAGGCGCGTAAGGAAGCTTATGGGTCTGAGTTATGACAGGGTGGACTGGGAGTTAGCCTTATGAGACCCGACAGTATTCCATGTTGTCATATTCAAAGTGTTGAAGGAGGAAATGCTCGTTTATTCTCAGCAGGCGCCTTCACAAACATAAAACCCCCATTGTAAATCTCCACCCAATGCTGCCTGAGAAGAGCCTCAGGCTCCAAAACACTGTCCAACGTGGCCTTCTCCTGTTAAAACAAAACTCTATCCTTTTTCATAGTGTATCCACTATCCATATTACTCCCCCTCCCTAGCCCTGTAACTCTCCCCCCATTCCCCCATCACCACCCTCGGTTCTGCTGCTGGCTTATAAAGGAAATGCGTGGGTTGCCGTATAGCGTGCCGATGTGATATGAATCAAGTGTACATGCAGGGGCGAAAATCTGATATCAACTTTGGGGGGGACAATTACATGAAATTTTCTCAAGAGCAATTCCTGAGGGGGACACCAAAAGTAGTGCTGTAACACATAGCCTACATTGTAATATGGTAAACGTATATTGAGGAACCAAAGAAATAAGGTGTTTGCCGTACTCCTAACTACCGGTACCCAAAACTACACAACTACTCACAACAGCAATACCATTGCCTTTAACAAATCTTAGTTCAGTCACCAGTTTAAGTTGAGAGTGGGGGTATCCATGGCATTTTCCAATTATGTTCCTATTTTACAAGTAAAAAACATGTTGCCAAACAAAGACTCAAAAAACTTACCTGAGACTCCCTGTCTCTGCCAGTCTGTCCCTGCATATCTGTCCCCAACTCTGCTGTCTGTGTGCCATCTGTTGCCTGCTCTGCCTAATGACATCATTGTGAAACATTTCCATTAGAATTTTATTTCTTTCTTATGAACATTTTATCAACTAGTCTTTGAGATATTAGGCTACTAGGGTTCTTACTTTGCGTTTTAGTGTACTGAAAAATACTCTGATGTCCGTCTTTTATTTTTCTGCCATTTTTCTACCTGGCTGGCTGTTTACACACAAACACAGTGTGTAGGTTATTTACAGTAGGAGATGGGCTTTTATCATCTTATCATTTATCATTCTATTTGGGCTTCGATCTAAAAGGTAGCTAGCAAATGTGAAACGGATTAAAATGACAAGAGTTGACAGCTGTATGAGTTCACCATTTACACAACATATGCTGCAACCTTTTGTAATTTTAATAGTTTCTTTCATATTGGCTGGCTTCCAACAATAGCTGAATTTGCAAAGCTAGCGAGCACCAATTCAGTTTCAGTGGTGTTTGCTATAATCTTTGCTACCCGGGTTAAATAAAATAAAGAAATAAAAGTTCCCTTGCGACAATTTAGCTTTTGCAACGAGACCATTAAATATATTTAAGACAATGGTAGAAGAGAGTGTAGTTCTGTTCAGTTTGGACTTCAGTTTATCGCTAACCTTATCACAGGGACTTTGAAGCACTAACTTACATCATCTGCATGCTGATCTCGGAATAAATTGACGATAGCAAAGATTCCATCTTTGACGAGGCCACATAAATGAAATAGGTACTAGCTAGCTTAATAGTTCATATTTGCGCGCTAGCTCTGCATATTCAGCTAGTGTGTGTGCGCGATTAACTGGATTAACCTCACGTCAGTTACCTTCAATGAGTGCCTTTCAGACAGTGGCTACGACCCCTCTGTTACCTTGCCAGTGGATCAAACCATTGTGAGGAAAAGGGTGGGGGGGTCGCAATCTTTTGAAACATAAAAACGCGCTATTAAGTGTCTATAATCAGCACAATTGCTTTCATTGCGTATTATTAATATTATTTAAATTACATAGTTATGTTTCAGTGATATATTGGGGGGGACAAATCATATTTTTCCCAGGATGGGGGGGTCGTGTCTCCCCCGTCCCCCCCGGGATTTCCGCCCCTGTGTACATGGAGTAGTAAACGCCTGATGGCTTGCATTGAAGAGGCTCACCACCAGAGTACTTGACACTGCCTGCCTCTCTTTTCCTGTCTTCCATTCCATTCTGTAGAAAATAAAATCTGCTCTCACAGTGAAGGGTGCTCCTTCTCAAGGGCAGGAAAGGATAGGAAAGAGCTGGAGTGTGTCTCAAAAGGCACCCTATTCCCTATATAGTGCACTTGTTTCCTGGTAAGAGCCCTATGGTTCCTGGTAAAAACTAGTGCTCTACAAAGGGAATAGGGTACCATTTGGGACATCGACCCGGCCTGCTCAGGCAGGGAATAACCCCCAGTGCTGTTAGAATAACTATGGGAGAACGGCCAAGTAACAGATCAATAGCTTTTGCTCTTATGAACCGTAAATATTGAATTTTACTTGTTTTTTTTATAACAAAATGGACTTAAAAATGTTATTGGACAAGATAAGTATTGGCCTTTTGGATAAAAATGCGGACTGTGTCATTGGATGCCTGATACATGTATTTAACCATTCCTGAAAGGATAGCTGGGTTACTGAGCTCTTTTATCCAAGCTGGGCTTCACAATAACAACATTGGTGTAGAAACATTTTCTATTTCATTTTTTGTCCATTCAGGTGTTAGCTAGTCTCAAAGTTAAACAATAGAAATGTAAACACACATTTGTTTTTGTATCCAACACAAGCAGGAGATTATGGCTGTGTATTATCCTCCTAAATACATTATCTGCATGCGGCACCAAATGTACAAATCCAATTTACCTGGATCTGACTCCCAGATGGAGACTTAGATAAAGAACTCTCATTCGGCGAGAACGGCAGAACGCTGCCGCCTGTTTGGTAGGCCTCCATTTTAATCACACCCAACAGGTTTTGGGCCCATAAAGCTATAGATATAAAAGAAATAAGTCATTCTGTGGTTAATTGCTTACAGTTGCCATTTTCCCTCCATTCGTTTTCTATTATTCCATATTTTTTTTATGCTGTCAGGCCAGTCTCCGGGGGCTGCGTCGTTGAATATATGCCTTGTCTGGTTCTTGGGGAATAGCAGCAGCTGGATCACATGTGGAAATGGGGCGGAGAAGCGGAAGACGAGGCGGAGACGGATACACTTGAAATGGAACAAGTCTCAATAGAGGAACTCTGCTTGGAACCCAGCTAGCAGAGGATATATAGGTTCATGAATCAGGATATCAGGGGGAGAGGATAGTTCATGAATCAGGGATCAGGAAGAAAGGATAGTTTGTGAATCAAGGGATCAGGAGGAGAGGAGGAGAGGAGGAGAGGATAGTTCATGAATCAGGGATCAGGAGGGAAGATTAGTTCATGAATCAAGGGATTAGGAGGAGAGGAGGATATAGAGTTTCATGTATCAGGGGATCAGATTACAGAGGAGTCACTCAGTGATTGGGGAGGAGGACAGTAGGGGGGACGAGGGGGTGACACTAAGCACATGAGGACTCCCTTGCGTCAGTGGGGTCCCTGACCTGAACAACTAATACATGTGAGCTGAGTTTAGTGGGGAATGAACGGGACTCTCAGGTATTGTGTGGATTATGGAGAATGTGTTACCTCCGCCGTTCAAGACGTCTTATTTACACACAATAAACATGTCACCCGCAATACATACGCTCCACTCCCCATGAATGCACATAAATATGGCATCGTTGTCACAATTATAAGGCCAACCCACTCTCTATGTAAACATACACATTACTCATCCAGAACGTGCACTGAGTGTACAAAACATTAGGAACACCTGCTCTTTCCACGACATAGACTGACCAGGTGAAAGCTATGATCCCTTATTGATGTCACCTGTTAAATCCACTTAAATCAGCGTAGATGAAGGGGAGAAGGCAGGTTAAATAATGATTTTTAAGCCTTGAGACAACTGAGATATAGATGTTGTACCATTCAGACGGTGAATGGGCAAGACAAAAGATTTAAGTGCCTTTGAAAGGGGTATGGTAGGTAGTAGGTGTCAGGCGCACCAGTTTGAGTGTGTCAAGAACTGCTGCTGGGTTTTTCACACTTAACAGTTTCCCAAGGACATCCAGCCAACTTGAGACAACTGTGGGAAGCATTGGAGTCAACATGAGCCAGCATTCCTGTGGAACCCTTTTGACTCCTAGTAGAGTCCATGCCCTGACAAATTGAGGCTGTTCTGAGGGCAAAATGGGGGGCAACTCAATATGAGGAAGGTGTTCCTAATATTTTGTACACTGTGTGCACTATTATGTTACTATTATGTACACTATCTCCCCCATACAAAACTCCCTATGTGTACTACTGTGTACACACTTCCAGAGCCATACATTTACGATAGATATAATAAATCATTATAATAACATTTTAATAATATTTTAAATATATGGCTCTGCACACTTCCATTTAGTCAGGTCTGGCTCTGGTCTAAAGTGACTGTCCAGTTTTTCCAGATTTTAATTAATGACAATATGAGTGAAAAAAACATGTAATTATGTAAGTGAAAAAGCAGCTTTTCTGTGTTTTAATTGTGTGGGCGTACCCAAACAACAGAATGTTGTGGGTGTTTACTGGTCATTCAAAATATTCAATGAAGTAGACCGCTGATTGGCCAGCTCATCCCCCTCAGGAGTTTGCGGTGGGGTTTTTGAAGTGTTTTTTTTTTATTCAAGTTTTGCCCACAAATAAGAGTATAGGATGAGCCAACAACATTATTTGGGTCTGAGTTAACAGAATATTCACTTTTAACCCATGGCCAAACCAGACTGAATAATGATGTCTAATACAATGACATGTCAGGGCCAGAGAATATTCACCCCGGAACAGATCATACTGGCTGGGAATATTCATCCTGGAACAGATCGTACTGGCTGGGAATATTCACCCTGGAACAGATCATACAGGCAGGGAATATTCATCCTGGAACAGATCATACTGGCTGGGAATATTCATCCTGGAACAGATCATACTGGCTGTGAATATTCATCCTGGAACAGATCATACTGGCTGTGAAAATTCATCCTGGAACAGATCATACTGGCTGGGAAGATTCATCCTGGAACAGATCATACTGGCTGTGAAAATTCATCCTGGAACAGATCATACTGGCTGTGAAAATTCATCCTGGAACAGATCATACTGGCTGGGAAGATTCATCCTGGAACAGATCATACTGGCTGTGAAAATTCATCCTGGAACAGATCATACTGGCTGTGAATATTCATCCTGGAACAGATCATACTGGCTGTGAAAACTCGTCCTGGAACAGATCATACTGGCTGTGAATATTCATCCTGGAACAGATCATACTGGCTGTGAATATTCATCCTGGAACAGATCATACTGGCTGTGAAAATTCACCCTGGAACAGATCATACTGTCTGGGAAAATTCATCCTGGAACAGATCATACTGGCTGGGAATATTCATCCTGGAACAGATCATACTGGCTGGGAATATTCATCCTGGAACAGATCATACTGGCTGGGAATATTCATCCTGGAACAGATCATACTGGCTGGGAATATTCATCCTGGAACACCCAGATCCAGACAGAGAGGTGACGAACGACAATACCACCCCGCACCAAGAGGTGACAGACAGACTGATAACTAGACAGAGCGATAGCGAGAGCACACGTGTGAGAGACTGAGAGATAGAGCGAGGTAGAGAGATATCAAGAAAGAGAGAGAAACCCAGTATGGAAAGGCCGCTCGAGAGAGTGGGAGAGAGAAAGAGACAGAGAGACAGAGAGAGAGAAAGAAAGCGAGAGAGAGAGACAGAGAGAGAGAGAGAAAGAGAGAGAGAAACATAGAGAGCGAGAGAGAGAGAGAGAGAGAGAGAAAGAAAGAGAGAGCGAGAGAGAGAGAGAAAGAGAGAGAGCGAGAGAGAGAGAGAGAGAGAGAAAGAGAGAGCGAGATAGTCATGCTCAACATGAGCTCCTGATATATTTCATATTTTTTAGTTTTTAGAATGAGATAAACACTCGAATCGAAAAAGAATTCCAGACAAGAAGTGATGAACACAACTCTATTCATTCAGAATAGAAAAAAAAGTAACTTTGCGCCTCAAGTTAAGAAGTTTTGACTCTAGCTAGCTAGCTACACAACAAAGACCTAGCCACCAGACTAACAAGCTATCCAGAAGAAACGAGCTAGAACAAACCTAGCAAGGGGAGTTAAAACAACTACATCAAACGACCAAACTGAGTGAGTGAACCAAAAAGGAGCATGGACTAACTTTAAACATATCTTCAGTTTTTTTTGTGTGAAGATTTGTCACTCTTTTTACTGTTTTTTGAACTAAATTAGAGCTAGCTAGCAACAGCAGCAGAAAAACAAACCGGTTGCTATGGCAACGAGGCAGAGGAACAGAGCAGCAGCAGCAGCAGTAGTAGCAGAGCACACAGGCACCATGTCCCCACTCCCCCTCAGCGCTGAATCCATTCTCTACCCCCCAGAGGCCAAAAATGACACAAGGAGGAAAGCTTTTAAACAGACACTACTAAAGGGGAGGCCAGAAACCCTTTTTGCAGACCTCTACAAAAACGGTGACGTGAGTAATCTCATCTTCCTCACTGACCAGCCAAATGCATGGAGCTCAGCAGTCTGCTCTCACTACCCATCCATAAAGAAAGAGGGAATCTGTAATGGGTGGAAGCTGAAAATCAAAGAGACAGACGAACCTGACAGCACCCTGATAACAATCAACCTCTACAAGACTGGGACTGTCATGGTGCCAGGTAACATCAGGCTGTTTGAAACAGACTGGGACTGTCATGGTGCCAGGTAACATTAGGCTGTTTGAAACAGACTGGGACTGTCATGGTGCCAGGTAACATCAGGCTGTATGAAACAGACTGGGACTGCCATGGTGCCAGGTAACATTAGGCTGTTTGAAACAGACTGGGACTGTCATGGTGCCAGGTAACATTAGGCTGTATGAAACAGACTGGGACTGTCATGGTGCCAGGTAACATTAGGCTGTTTGAAACAGACTGGGACTGTCATGGTGCCAGGTAACATTAGGCTGTTTGAAACAGACTGGGACTGTCATGGTGCCAGGTAACATCAGGCTGTATGAAACAGACTGGGACTGTCATGGTGCCAGGTAACATCAGGCTGTTTGAAACAGACTGGGACTGCCATGGTGCCAGGTAACATCAGGCTGTTTGAAACAGACTGGGACTGTCGTGGTGCCAGGTAACATCAGGCTGTTTGAAACAGACTGGGACTGTCATGGTGCCAGGTAACATTAGGCTGTTTGAAAAAGACTGGGACTGTCGTGGTGCCAGGTAATATTAGGCTGTTTGAAACAGACTGGGACTGTCGTGGTGCCAGGTAACATTAGGCTGTTTGAAACAGACTGGGACTGTCATGGTGCCAGGTAACATCAGGCTGTTTGAAACAGACTGGGACTGTCATGGTGCCAGGTAACATCAGGCTGTTTGAAACAGACTGGGACTGTCATGGTGCCAGGTAACATCAGGCTGTTTGAAACAGACTGGGACTGTCATGGTGCCAGGTAACATTAGGCTGTTTGAAACAGACTGGGACTGTCATGGTGCCAGGTAACATTAGGCTGTTTGAAACAGACTGGGACTGTCATGGTGCCAGGTAACATCAGGCTGTTTGAAACAGACTGGGACTGTCATGGTGCCAGGTAACATTAGGCTGTTTGAAACAGACTGGGACTGTCATGGTGCCAGGTAACATCAGGCTGTTTGAAACAGACTGGGACTGTCATGGTGCCAGGTAACATTAGGCTGTTTGAAACAGACTGGGACTGTCATGGTGCCAGGTAACATTAGGCTGTTTGAAACAGACTGGGACTGTCATGGTGCCAGGTAACATCAGGCTGTTTGAAACAGACTGGGACTGTCATGGTGCCAGGTAACATTAAGCTGTTTGAAACAGACTGGGACTGTCATGGTGCCAGGTAACATTAGGCTGTATGAAACAGACTGGGACTGTCGTGGTGCCAGGTAACATCAGGCTGTATGAAACAGACTGGGACTGTCATGGTGCCAGGTAACATCAGGCTGTTTGAAACAGACTGGGACTGTCGTGGTGCCAGGTAACATCAGGCTGTTTGAAACAGACTGGGACTGTCATGGTGCCAGGTAACATCAGGCTGTTTGAAACAGACTGGGACTGTCATGGTGCCAGGTAACATTAGGCTGTTTGAAACAGACTGGGACTGTCATGGTGCCAGGTAACATTAGGCTGTTTGAAACAGACTGGGACTGTCATGGTGCCAGGTAACATTAGGCTGTTTGAAACAGACTGGGACTGTCATGGTGCCAGGTAACATTAGGCTGTTTGAAACAGACTGGGACTGTCATGGTGCCAGGTAACATTAGGCTGTTTGAAACAGACTGGGACTGTCATGGTGCCAGGTAACATTAGGCTGTTTGAAACAGACTGGGACTGTCATGGTGCCAGGTAACATTAGGCTGTTTGAAACAGACTGGGACTGTCATGGTGCCAGGTAACATTAGGCTGTTTGAAACAGACTTTCAGACCATTAAGGAGAGAGCAGAGAGAGAGAAGGACACCACCAGTGACATGCCCTCCCACAAGACAAACTCCACCAGCACCACCCTCACCCCTACTATCCCCACCCAAAAAGGCACATCCAGCACCTCTCTTCCCACCATAGTGGAGGACACGCCCCAGGAGGAGAGCGACCCCCTCAGTGCAGAGCAGGCTCAGGCCCTCCTCACCACCATGGCAGCCATGAGGGATGAGTTCACCAGACTGGAGGGGGAGGTGGTCCCATGGATACCATGAGGGATGAGTTCACCAGACTGGAGGGGGTGGTGGTCCTCCTCACCACCATGGATGCCATGAGGGATGAGTTCCCCAGACTGGAGGGGGAGGTGGTCCTCCTCACCACCATGGATACCATGAGGGATGAGTTCACCAGACTGGAGGGGGAGGTGGTCCTCCTCACCACCATGGATACCATGAGGGATTAGTTCACCAGACTGGAGGGGGAGGTGGTCCTCCTCACCACCATGGATACCATGAGGGATGAGTTCACCAGACTGGAGGGGGAGGTGGTCCTCCTCACCACCATGGATACCATGAGGGATGAGTTCCCCAGACTGGAGGGGTAGGTGGTCCTCCTCACCACCATGGATACCATGAGGGATGAGTTCCCCAGACTGGAGGGGGAGGTGGTCCTCCTCACCACCATGGATACCATGAGGGATGAGTTCACCAGACTGGAGGGGGAGGTGGTCCTCCTCACCACCATGCCTGCCATGAGGGATGAGTTCACCAAACTGGAGGGGGAGGTGGTCCTCCTCACCACCATGCCTGCCATGAGGGATGAGTTCACCAAACTGGAGGGGGGAGGTGGTCCTCCTCACCACCATGGATACCATGAGGGATGAGTTCACCAGACTGGAGGGGGAGGTGGTCCTCCTCACCACCATGGATACCATGAGGGATGAGTTCACCAGACTGGAGGGGGAGGTGGTCCTCCTCACCACCATGGATACCATGAGGGACGAGTTCACCAGACTGGAGGGGTAGGTGGTCCTCCTCACCACCATGGATACCATGAGGGATGAGTTCCCCAGACTGGAGGGGGAGGTGGTCCTCCTCACCACCATGGATACCATGAGGGACGAGTTCACCAGACTGGAGGGGTAGGTGGTCCTCCTCACCACCATGGATACCATGAGGGATGAGTTCACCAGACTGGAGGGGTAGGTGGTCCTCCTCACCACCATGGATACCATGAGGGATGAGTTCACCAGACTGGAGGGGTAGGTGGTCCTCCTCACCACCATGGATACCATGAGGGATGAGTTCACCAGACTGGAGGGGGAGGTGGTCCTCCTCACCACCATGCCTGCCATGAGGGATGAGTTCACCAGACTGGAGGGGGAGGTGGTCCTGCTCAGGGAGAGCATGAGCAAACAGTAACCAGACAACCACACCTTAGAGGAGCTCCTAACCAAGGTGCAGACAGAGCAGGACAGCAGCCTTGCAACACAGCTGAAAGAGGTTCAGCAAGAGAGAGACGGACTCAAGAGAGAGCTGGCTGATCTAACAAAGGAGGTGAGAGAGCTCCAAAAAGACATGCAGAACAGTAATAACGATCTTAGAGAGGACTAAGAGACTAAGAGAGGAGCTGCAGGAGAGAAAGAGAACAGAGGACAGGCTACAGGAGAGAAAGAGAACAGAGGACAGGCTGCAGGAGAGGAAGAGAACAGAGGACAGGCTGCAGGAGAGAAAGAGAACAGAGGACAGGCTGCAGGAGAGAAAGAGAACAGAGGACAGGCTGCAGGAGAGAAAGAGAACAGAGGACAGGCTGCAGGAGAGAAAGAGAACAGAGGACAGGCTGCAGGAGAGAAAGAGAACTGAGGACAGGCTGCAGGAGAGAAAGAGAACAGAGGACAGGCTGCAGGAGAGAAAGAGAACAGAGGACAGGCTGCAGGAGAGAAAGAGAACAGATGACAGGCTGCAGGAGAGAAAGAGAACAGAGGACAGGCTGCAGGAGAGAAAGAGAACAGAGGACAGGCTGCAGGAGAGAAAGAGAACAGAGGACAGGCTGCAGGAGAGAAAGAGAACAGAGGACAGGCTGCAGGAGCAGCTAGATCACCACTCTATGACCTGCCCTCACACAGCAGAGGAGCCCAGCTCAACCAGCCAGGCTTCCCCAGCCCTGCCTGCTGCACCCCTCCTCCCCAACCCACAGAACAGCCTCCCACTGACAGCGGCACCGGCACAGACCAGCCACACCCCAGCTCCAACACCCACCAGCCCCCCCTCTGCCCCCTCCAGTCCAGAAGAAACACTGGCTGACATCGTCCTGTTGATGGACTCAAATGGGATGTTTGTTCAGGAGAAGAAACTTTTCCCTCGACACAAAAGGAGAAAGGTGTGGTGCCCAACAACGCAGAGTGCCATGGAGCTGCTTGAAAAGGCCCAGCTCGGGTCGCCAAGCCACATAATCATACACACCGGAAGCAACGACCTGCGTGCTCAGCAGGAGAGGGTGGCGACTTCACTACGGGGAGTGATTGAGAAGGCCTCCGCAATCTTCCCCAACTCAAGAATCATGGTGTCAACCCTTCTACAGAAGGACTTCCACCCTGCCACAATCCAAAGAATAAACGCCAGCCTCTCCCGGGACTGTGCCCTGCGACCCAATGTACACCTGGCCCACCATCCCACCCTCGATCTGGACTGTCTCTATGAACATGTTCACCTGTACAGGGAGACAGTCCCCATCCTTGCCAAGACTCTCAAGGATGTCGCTTTAAACCGCAGCCCGACCTCTCCACCCAGGAACAACGGAGCAATCTCCACCCCGCCGAGATCACCGAGACAACACCCCGGACCAGCACCCTGGACCCCCCAGCCACGACCACAGCACCACCAACCTCAATACCCACCACAGCCAGCGCAGCACAGACCAACCCAGCCCAGCTTCAGAGCCACCCAGACGAGGCCTCCCACCCCCCTGCCCACCACCGCAGACCCACACTTGGAGGAGCCACAGCCCAGCAGGCAGAGCTACGCACAGGCTGTGAGAGGAGAAACTGGCCCAGCCCCCACCAACCAAATGAGTGACATTAAACAAATGCTGAGTCTACTATGCTCACATGTGATAGGCCGAGGGTCATGGTAAGATGAGCACAACAACTCCACCATCCTCACACTACATCCACCCAAGTGGCATGACACAAATGCTATCTTAAATGATAAACACATCACATTTGCATAATACGAGTTTACTTTAATTGAAAAAAGCTATTTTAATAGTTCTTGCTGGATTGTGAGTGTTTGCCTCATTTTGAAGGTAAAGAAAAAAAAAAGTTCTGAAATCTTTTTACGTTGCATGTTGGAATTTACAAGGATTAAGTCCTCTGCTTTTGGGCTAAAGAGCAGAAACCCAGACTTCCTGAAAGTAATTGATGATGTTGATATTGTAGGAAACATGGTGCAGAGGTGATGTTTCTACTGGCTGTCCACTAGGTTTTAGGGAGATAATCCTACCATCCACCAAATTAAAAGGAATCAGACAGGGCAGAGACTCAGGACAGGGCAGAGACTCAGGACAGGGCAGAGACTCAGGACAGGGCAGAGACTCAGGGGGAATGTTAATATGGTATAAATCTGAACTAATTCATTCAATTGAATTGATCAAAACAGGAGAATTCTTTATCTGTTAAAAATCAACAAGGAGGCTATCTTGACAGATAAAAACGTCTTCCTCTGTGCCCCATACATTCCCCCCTCAGAGTCACCCTACTTCAATGAAGAGAGTTTCTCCATTCTGGAGGGGGAAATTAGTCACTTTCAGGCTCAAGGCAACGTACTGGTCTGTGGAGACCTGAATGCTAGATCAGCAGAAGAACTAGACACTATTAACAGTCATGGGGATAAACACCTACCAGGAAGCAACAACCTTTCCCTTCCCCACATACCCCCACAGAAACAACTATGACAAAGTGAAAAACAAAAATGGAGTACAGCTCTGTCGAACACTGGGTCTGTACATAGTCAATGGTAGGCTGAGAGGGGACTCTTTTGGTCGGTACACCTACAGCTCATCCCTTGGCAGCAGCACTGTAGACTACTTCCTCACCGACCTAAACCCAGAGTCTCTCAGAGCCTTCACAGTCAGCCCACTAACACCTCTCTCAGACCACAGTAAAATCACAGTGTATCTGAGAAGAGCGGAACCCAACCATGAAGCATCACGGCCCAATAAATGACATGGTACTAAACAGGCCTATAGATGGAGTGCAAATAGTACAGACATCTACCAAAACGCAATTAGTAGCCAAAAAATACAATCTCTCCTGGACAACTTTTTAGCCTTAACATTCTCCTTCAGCAACGAAGGTGTAATTTGGCCGTTTGGAACATAAACTTTATATTTGACAAATTAGCCTCCTTGGCTAATCTGAAGAAGCATAAGAGCAAACCAGAAATAACAGAAATAAAAGATGTTTTAATAATGATTGCATAAATCTAAGAAAGTCATTGAGAAATATATCTTATCAAAAACACAGAGAACCAGACAACAAAAATATACAACTTCAATATGGGGAAACACTGAAGCAATACAAACACACCCTAAGAACAAAAAAGGAAAAGTACATTAAAAAACAGCTGGATGTAATTGAGGAATCCATAGATTCAAAACACTTCTGGGAGAATTGGAATAAATTAAACAAACCTCATCAGGAGGAATTGGCTATCCAAAATGGGGATATGTGGAGAAATCACTTTGCAAACCTCTACAGCAATATAACAAAGAGCCCAGAACAAAAAGATATACAAGAAAAATTACAAATCCTTGAATCAGCAGTCAAAGGCTATCAGAATCCTGTGGATACCCCAATTACAGAAGAAGAATTATTGGAAACACTACGCACTCTCCAACCCAAAAAGGCCTGTGGTGCTGATGGTATTTTAAATGAAATGATCAAATATACAGACCACAAATTCAAATTGGCTATACTCAAACTCTTCAACATTATCCTCACTGCAGGTATTTTCCCCGATATTTGGAACCAGGGATAGATTACACCAATCTATAAAAAGGGAGACAAATTTGACCCAAATAATTACAGAGGAATTTGCGTTAACAGCAACTTGGGGAAAATTCTCTGCAGTATTTAAATAGCAGACTACACCATTTCCTTGACGAACACAACGTCCTGAGCAAAAGCCAAATTTGATTTCAAAAAAATTATCGTACAACGGACCAAATTTACACCCTCCACACTCTAATTGACAAACAAGTAAACCAAAACAAAGGCAAAATTCTCATGTTTTGTAGATTTCAAGAAAGCATTTGACTAAATTTGGCACGAAGGTCTTTTTTTTATAAACTAATAGAAAGTGGTATTGGAGGGAAAACATATGATGTTATTAAAGCAATGTACACTAAAACCAAATGTGTGGTTAAAATTGGCAACAAGCAAACAGACTTCTCCTCTCAGGGACGGGGAGTGAAACAGGGCTGCCCAATAAGTCCAACACTATTTAACATCTACATTAATGAATTGGCAAAAACATTAGAAGAATTGGAAGCACCTGGTATCACCCTACACAACACTGAAATCAAGTGTCTGCTGTACGCAAAAGAGGGGTTACAGCAGCACCTAGATCGTCTTCACAGGTTCTGTCAGACCTGGGCTCTGACCGTTAACCTAAAAAAAACAAATATAATGATATTCCAAAAAAGGTCCAGAAATATAAATTCTATTTGGACACAGTTCTATTAGAACACACCAAAAACTACACATATCTAGGACTAAAAATCAGCAACACAGGTACAGTGCCTTGCGAAAGTATTCGGCCCCCTTGAACTTTACGACCTTTTGCCACATTTCAGGCTTCAAACATAAAGATATAAAACTGTAATTTTTTGTGAAGAATCAACAACAAGTGGGACACAATTATGAAGTGGAACGAAATTTATTGGATATTTCAAACTTTTTTAACAAATAGAAAACTGAAAAATTGGCCGTGCAAAATTATTCAGCCCCCTTAAGTTAATACTTTGTAGCGCCACCTTTTGCTACGATTACAGCTGTAAGTCGCTTGGGGTATGTCTCTATCAGTTTTGCACATCGAGAGACTGAAATTTTTGCCCA
>NC_138304.1:91657500-91757500 GCF_965601325.2 Salmo salar | reverse complement strand
TATAAGAAAATAAGTCAATTAAATAAATTAATAAGGCCCTAATCTATGGATTTCACATGTCTGGGTTAACAGATATGCACCTTAAAAAAAAGTTGGGGCGTGGGTCAGTATCTTGTGTGACCACTGGTTGCCTCAGGAAGCATGACACATCTCCTTCACATAGAGTTGATCAGGCTGTTGATTGTGGCCTGTGGAATGTTGTCCCACTCCTCTTCAATGGCTGTGTGAAGTTTCTGGATATTGGCTGGAACTGGAACACACTGTCGTACACGTCGATCCAGAGCATCCCAAACAAACATATTATATTACATTATATAATTATATTATTATATTGTACTATTATATGATATTATTATATTATTAAATGATATGATATTATTATTATTATGATTATATGATATTATTATATTATATTATTATATTATTATATTACATTATATTATTATTTCATATTATTATATTATAATGTTGTACTTTTATATGATATTATTATTCTATATTATTATATGATATCATATTATTATTATGATTATTGTATTATATTATTAAATTGTACTATTATATGATATTATTATATAATATTATTACATTATAGTATAATATTACAGTATTATATTATTATATTATATGAATATATTATTATATGATATTACATTATATTATTATATTATTAAACCATTATATTACATTATAATATTATTATATTATATTACTTCATATTTTTATATTCTAATATTAAATTATTATATTATTATATATTATATTATTATATTACATTATATCCATAAAGCCTATAGTGTTTCTCATTCTGTCTTTGTCCAAACACTTGATCACTGTTGACTATAATGGTTTGCAATTCACTTATGTCCAATTTTAGTCAACAGATATCAGTATTGCTGTTGACTAGGCTATCATTCATCTTGTTGAAACTCAATTTCTGTAATAGAGTTCTCTCCCTAATGTGCTGCACGTCTTAGGCAGGTAGTGCACTAAAATAGGGAAAAGGGTGCTATTTGAGACACTCAAAGAACCAAGAAAACAAACAGCGCTCGACTGAGCGTGAATACGACTGAGTGTGAATTCAAACAGCTTGTGTCCTGATGGGTGGTTACTGGTTTCTTAATAGTTTCTCAGGCTCGGACCCATTTACGATCTATCTTCCACTGCTGTCATTTGATTTATGTAGTTGTTGGTTTGAGTTTCATAACTTTTTAAGGCTAGTCCCTCTGGTTGTTCCCTGTGGTATACTCTGTGGACTGTGTCCTTAAACGAAGGTCAGTTTTTCTCTAAATTCTCCACAGGTCAATGTGTCCCCAAAGTTTTTGTTTCTGGCAACAAAATCTCATGTGGCCAGATTGCGTAAACCTAAATGGTTCCGTAGATCATGACCCAATAGGATGCATGAGCAGCACTAGTTCCGGTGCGTTGGACAAATCACAATTTAATCTAGCATTTTAACAATTGGGTGAGACTTTAGTTCTGGATTAACCGAGATTACAGGCAACACTACATTGTCACGTTCAAATATTCATAATGTTCTCCAAAATGGCCATTACATGAAAAACTTGCTTTTTAAGCAATAACTGTCTCTGTTCCCTTGAAGTCTTGAATTATAAATGTATGGCTTATAAATAGTACCAGAGATGTTCCTGTATAGAATTTGTAGCCCACAATAGTTTGTCATTAACACTGTGCCTTTGGAACAAAGACCCGACACTTGCTAGCCTGAGGGACACCGCCTCACAGTAGTAAGACAGGATCAGGATCAAGGTAAAAAGGTAGACCTAGCACATACAGTGCATTACAATCCCCACCCTTCTCTTCTTCCTTCCTTCCCATGTCTGGGTGCCACAGAAATGTACACTGGCATTTTTCTGTAACACCCACCTATTCCCATATTTCTCCCTGTGCACCATTTGACAGGCGGGTGGGTGGGTGGGTAAGCCATGCCAGCAGCAGATAAGTGCCTTGTTCTCTGTGTGGCACTGCCCTCAGCCATCTGGCAGGGGTAGGAGCTGGAGCTGGCATGCAGAGACGAACAGGGGCTTTAACTGTCTGTGCTCAGCAGGAGTTCCACCTAGGCACTGATCTGTGGTCAGTTTTACTGTTTTTTGCTGATTCCGGGAGGTTATGCTGATCATAGATATGTGCCTGCAGGTAACATCTACTCCAAGCTGTTCAGATGACCATGCCTGTTCTGAGGATGTACTTTCAGGGTGTACGGTAGTGAATGCCCTTGCACTGATATAATTTCCTTTCCTGCACTGCTCCTTTGCCACCAGTAAGCCAGAGTTTATTATGTCACATCAATAATGTTCATATAGGGCCTATAGGTTTTTAAGTAACACATTAATTAAGTGCTTAATCACAGCAACATTAATGAAGTGCTTAATCACCTCTCCAGTCCTTTCTCCTCTTAGACTGAACACACTCCCCCAGCCCCCGTCCAACCTCCAAAGCCAGTCAAAATGACATGCTTACTGATGTATGTCTATCAACTGACAGTGAGGTGTGGAAAGCTAACAGCAGTGCACTGATTGGTGTAACCCAGCATAGTAATGGATTTACAATGGGGATCTGCAGGGCCAATGCAAACAGACCTGAGGGGAATTCTAATCTAACTCCCAGGCATGGCAGTCCAGCCATTCAACCTGAGAAAGAAGCACTACTGTTGACAGTACAATGATTACCTAGCATTAACTATTTTTGTCTGCCTCTTGTGTTGTCTGCCTCGATCGATCTCATTCTCTCTCTCTCTCGCTGCAGTTTTCTTCCTCTCTCTCTCACTGTAGTTCTCCTCCTCTCTCTCACACTATAGTTTTCTTCCTCTCTCTCTCGCTGTAGTTTTCCTCCTCTCTCTCTCGCTGTAGTTCTCCTCTCTCTCACACTATAGTTTTCTTCCTCTCTCTCTCGCTGTAGTTTTCCTCCTCTCTCTCTCGCTGGAGTTCTCTTCCTCTCTCTCACACTATAGTTTTCTTCCTCTCTCTCTCGCTCTAGTTTTCCTCCTCTCTCTGTCACTGTAGTTTTCCTCCACTCTCTCTCGCTCTAGTTTTCCTCCTCTCTCTCGCTCTAGTTTTCCTCCTCTCTCTCGCTCTAGTTTTCCTCCTCTCTCTGACACTGTAGTTTTCCTCCGCTCTCTCGCTCTAGTTTTCCTCCTCTCTCTGTCACTGTAGTTTTCCTCCTCTCTCTCTCACTGTAGTTTTCCTCCTCTCTCTCACTCTAGTTTTCCTCCTCTCTCTCGCTCTAGTTTTCATCCTCTCTCTGTCACTGTAGTTTTCCTCCTCTCTCTCGCTGTAGTTATCCTCCTCTCTCTCTCGCTCTAGTTTTCCTCCTCTCTCTCTCACTGTAGTTTTCCTCCTCTCTCTCTCACTGTAGTTTTCCTCCTCTCTCTCGTTCTAGTTTTCCTACTCTCTCTCACTGTAGTTTTCCTCCTCTCTCTCTCGCTCTAGTTTTCCTCCACTCTCTCTCGCTCTAGTTTTCCTCCTCTCTCTCTCGCTGTAGTTTTCATCCTCTCTCTCTCTGTAGTTTTCCTCCTCTCTCTCACTGTAGTTTTCCTCCTCTCTCTCTCGCTCTAGTTTTCCTCCACTCTCTCTAGCTCTAGTTTTCCTCCTCTCTCTCTCGCTGTAGTTTTCTTCCTCTCTCTCGTTCTAGTTTTCCTCCTCTCTCTCACTGTAGTTTTCCTCCTCTCTCTCTCTCGCTCTAGTTTTCCTCCTCTCTCTCTCGCTCTAGTTTTCCACTCTCTCTCTCGCTGTAGTTTTCCTCCTCTCTCTCTCTCGCTGTAGTTTTTTCCTCTCTCTCTCGCTGTAGTTTTCCTCCTCTCTTTCTCACACTGTAGTTTTCCTCCTCTCTCTCTCTCTGTAGTTTCCCTCCTCTCTCTCTCTGTAGTTTTCCTCCTCTCTCTCTCGCTGTAGTTTTCTTCCTCTCTCTCGCTCTAGTTTTCCTCCTCTCTCTCACAGTAGCTTTCCTCCTCTCTCTCTCGCTCTAGTTTTCCTCCACTCTCTCTCGCTATAGTTTTCCTCATCTCTCTCTCACTGTAGTTCTCCTCCTCTCTCTCTCGCTGCAGTTTTCCTCCTCTCTCTCTCACTGTAGTTTTCCTCCTCTCTCTCTCACTGTAGCTTTCCTCCTCTCTCTCTCGCTCTAGTTTTCCTCCTCTCTCTCGCTGTAGTTTTCTTCCTCTCTTTCTCACTGTAGTTTTCCTCCTCTCTCTCTCACTGTAGTTTTCCTCCTCTCTCTCGCTCTAGTTTTCCTCCTCTCTCTGTCACTGTAGTTTTCCTCCTCTCTCTCTCACTGTAGTTTCCTCCTCTCTCTCTCACTGTAGTTTTCCTCCTCTCTCTCTCACCGTAGTTTTCCTCCTCTCTCTCTCACTGTAGTTTTCCTCCTCTCTCTCGCTCTAGTTTTCCTCCTCTCTCTGTCACTGTAGTTTTCCTCCTCTCTCTCGCTGTAGTTTTCCTCCTCTCTCTCGGTGTAGTTTTCCTCCTCTCTCTCTCTCGCTCTAGTTTTCCTCCTCTCTCTCTCACTGTAGTTTTCCTCCTCTCCCTCTCGCTCTAGTTTTCCTCCTCTGTCTCTCGCTGTAGTTCTCCTCCTCTCTCTCTCGCTGTAGTTTTCCTCCTCTCTCTCTCACTGTAGTTTTTGTCATCTCTCTCGCTCTAGTTTTCCTCCAATCTCTGTCACTGTAGTTTTCCTCCTCTCTCTCTCACTGTAGTTTTCCACCTCTCTCTCTCACTGTAGTTTCCTCCTCTCTCTCTCACTGTAGTTTTCCTCCTCTCTCTCTCGCTCTAGTTTTCCTCCTCTCTCTCGCTGTGGTTTTCCTCCTCTCTCTCTCGCTGTAGTTCTCCTCCTCTCTCTCACGCTGTAGTTTTCCTCCTCTCTCTCTCGCTGTAGTTTTCCTCCTCTATCTCTCGCTGTAGTTTTCCTCCTCTCTCTCTCTCGCTCTAGTTTTCCTCCACTCTCTCTCGCTCTAGTTTTCCTCCACTCTCTCTCGCTCTAGTTTTGCTCCTCTCTCTCTCGCTCTAGTTTTCCTCCTCTCTCTCGCTGTAGTTTTCCTCCACTCTCTCTCGCTCTAGTTTTCCTCCTTTCTCCCTTGCTGTAGTTTTCATCCTCTCTCTCTGTAGTTTTCCTCCTCTCTCTCTCGCTGTAGTTTTCTTCCTCTCTCTCATTCTAGTTTTCCTCCTCTCTCTCTCACACTGTAGTTTTCCTCCTCTCTCTCTGTAGTTTCTTCCTCTCTCTCTGTAGTTTTCCTCCTCTCTCTCACTGTAGTTTTCCTCCTATCTCTCTCGCTCTGGTTTTCCTCCACTCTCTCTCACTGTAGTTTTCGTACTCTCTCTCTCACTGTAGTTTTCCTCCTCTCTCGCTCTAGTTTTCCTCCTCTCTCTCGCTGTAGTTTTCTTCCTCTCTCTCTGTCACTGTAGTTTCACTCCTCTCTCTCTCTCGCTCTAGTTTTCCTCCACTCTCTCGCTCTAGTTTTCCTCCTCTCTCTCTCTGTAGTTTTCCTCCTCTCTCTCTCGCTGTCGTTTTGTTCCTCTCTCTCTCGCTCTAGTTTTCCTCCTCTCTCTCACTGTAGTTTTCCTCCTCTCTCTCTCGCTCTAGTTTTCCTCCTCTCTCTCTCACTGTAGTTCTCCTCCTCTCTCTCGCTGTAGTTTTCCTCCTCTCTCTCTCACTGTAGTTTTCCTCCTCTCTCTCTCACTGTAGCTTTCCTCCTCTCTCTCTCGCTCTAGTTTTCCTCCTCTCTCTCGCTGTAGTTTTCTTCCTCTCTTTCTCACTGTAGTTTTCCTCCTCTCTCTCTCACTCTAGTTTTCCTCCTCTCTCTCTCACTGTAGTTTTCCACCTCTCTCTCTCACTGTAGTTTTCCACCTCTCTCTCTCACTGTAGTTTCCTCCTCTCTCTCGCTCTAGTTTTCCTCCTCTCTCTCTCACTGTAGTTTTCCTCCTCTCTCTCGCTGTAGTTTTCCTCCTCTCTTTCTCTCTCTGTAGTTTTCCTCCACTCTCTCTCGCTCTAGTTTTCCTCCACTCTCTCTCGCTCAAGTTTTCCTCCACTCTCTCTCGCTCTGGTTTTCCTCCACTCTCTCTCGCTCTAGTTTTCCTCCTCTGTCTCTCGCTCTAGTTTTCCTCCTCTCTCTCTCGCTGTAGTTTTCTTCCTCTCTCTCTCGTTCTAGTTTTCCTCCTCTCTCTCACTGTAGTTTTCCTCCTCTCTCTCTCGCTCTAGTTTTCCTCCACTCTCTCTCGCTCTAGTTTTCCTCCTCTCTCACTGTAGTTCTCCTCCTCTCTCTCTCTCTCTAGTTTTCCACTCTCTCTCGCTCTCGTTTTCCTCCTCTCTCTCTCACAATGTAGTTTTCCTCCTCTCTCTCTGAAGTTTTCCTCCTCTCTCTCACTGTAGTTTTCCTCCTCTCTCTCTCGCTCTAGTTTTCCTCCTCTCTCTCGCTGTAGTTTTCCTCCACTCTCTCTCGCTCTAGTTTTCCTCCTTTCTCCCTTGCTGTAGTTTTCATCCTCTCTCTCTGTAGTTTTCCTCCTCTCTCTCTCGCTGTAGTTTTCTTCCTCTCTCTCATTCTAGTTTTCCTCCTCTCTCTCACACACTGTAGTTTTCCTCCTCTCTCTCTGTAGTTTTCTTCCTCTCTCTCTGTAGTTTTCCTCCTCTCTCTCACTGTAGTTTTCCTCCTATCTCTCTCGCTCTGGTTTTCCTCCACTCTCTCTCACTGTAGTTTTCGTACTCTCTCTCTCACTGTAGTTTTCCTCCTCTCTCGCTCTAGTTTTCCTCCTCTCTCTCGCTGTAGTTTTCTTCCTCTCTCTCTGTCACTGTAGTTTCACTCCTCTCTCTCTCTCGCTCTAGTTTTCCTCCTCTCTCTCGCTCTAGTTTTCCTCCTCTCTCTCTGTAGTTTTCCTCCTCTCTCTCTCGCTGTCGTTTTGTTCCTCTCTCTCTCGCTCTAGTTTTCCTCCTCTCTCTCACTGTAGTTTTCCTCCTCTCTCTCTCGCTCTAGTTTTCCTCCTCTCTCTCTCACTGTAGTTCTCCTCCTCTCTCTCTCGCTGTAGTTTTCCTCCTCTCTCTCTCACTCTAGTTTTCCTCCTCTCTCTCTCACTGTAGTTTTCCACCTCTCTCTCTCACTGTAGTTTTCCACCTCTCTCTCTCACTGTAGTTTCCTCCTCTCTCTCGCTCTAGTTTTCCTCCTCTCTCTCTCACTGTAGTTTTCCTCCTCTCTCTCGCTGTAGTTTTCCTCCTCTCTTTCTCTCTCTGTAGTTTTACTCCACTCTCTCTCGCTCTAGTTTTCCTCCACTCTCTCTCGCTCAAGTTTTCCTCCACTCTCTCTCGCTCTGGTTTTCCTCCACTCTCTCTCGCTCTAGTTTTCCTCCTCTGTCTCTCGCTCTAGTTTTCCTCCTCTCTCTCTCGCTGTAGTTTTCTTCCTCTCTCTCTCGCTCTAGTTTTCCTCCTCTCTCTCACTGTAGTTTTCCTCCTCTCTCTCTCGCTCTAGTTTTCCTCCTCTCTCTCGCTCTAGTTTCCTCCTCTCTCTCCTGTAGTTCTCCTCCTCTCTCTCTCGCTGTAGTTTTCCTCCTCTCTCTCGCTGTAGTTTTCCTCCACTCTCTCTCGCTCTAGTTTTCCTCCTTTCTCCCTTGCTGTAGTTTTCATCCTCTCTCTCTGTAGTTTTCCTCCTCTCTCTCTCGCTGTAGTTTTCTTCCTCTCTCTCATTCTAGTTTTCCTCCTCTCTCTCACACACTGTAGTTTTCCTCCTCTCTCTCTGTAGTTTTCTTCCTCTCTCTCTGTAGTTTTCCTCCTCTCTCTCACTATAGTTTTCCTCCTATCTCTCTCGCTCTGGTTTTCCTCCACTCTCTCTCACTGTAGTTTTCGTACTCTCTCTCTCACTGTAGTTTTCCTCCTCTCTCGCTCTAGTTTTCCTCCTCTCTCTCGCTGTAGTTTTCTTCCTCTCTCTCTGTCACTGTAGTTTCACTCCTCTCTCTCTCTCGCTCTAGTTTTCCTCCTCTCTCTCGCTCTAGTTTTCCTCCTCTCTCTCTCTGTAGTTTTCCTCCTCTCTCTCTCGCTGTCGTTTTGTTCCTCTCTCTCGCTCTAGTTTTCCTCCTCTCTCTCACTGTAGTTTTCCTCCTCTCTCTCTCGCTCTAGTTTTCCTCCTCTCTCTCTCACTGTAGTTCTCCTCCTCTCTCTCGCTGTAGTTTTCTTCCTCTCTTTCTCACTGTAGTTTTCCTCCTCTCTCTCACACTGTAGTTTTTGTCCTCTCTCTCGCTCTAGTTTTCCTCCCCTCTCTGTCACTCTAGTTTTCCTCCTCTCTCTCTCACTGTAGTTTTCCACCTCTCTCTCTCACTGTAGTTTTCCACCTCTCTCTCTCACTGTAGTTTCCTCCTCTCTCTCGCTCTAGTTTTCCTCCTCTCTCTCTCACTGTAGTTTTCCTCCTCTCTCTCACTGTAGTTTTCCTCCTCTCTCTCTCGCTCTAGTTTTCCTCCACTCTCTCTCGCTCTAGTTTTCCTCCTCTCTCACTGTAGTTCTCCTCCTCTCTCTCTCTCTCTAGTTTTCCACTCTCTCTCGCTCTCGTTTTCCTCCTCTCTCTCTCACAATGTAGTTTTCCTCCTCTCTCTCTGTAGTTTTCTTCCTCTCTCTCTGAAGTTTTCCTCCTCTCTCTCACTGTAGTTTTCCTCCTCTCTCTCTCGCTCTAGTTTTCCTCCACTCTCTCTCGCTCTAGTTTCCCCCTCTCTCTCTCTCACTGTAGTTCTCCTCCTCTCTCTCTCGCTCTAGTTTTCCTCCTCTCTCTTTCACTGTAGTTTTCCTCCTCTCTCTCACTGTAGTTTTCCGCCTCTCTCTCTTACTGTAGTTTTCGTACTCTCTCTCTCACTGTAGTTTTCCTCCTCTCTCGCTCTAGTTTTCCTCCTCTCTCTCGCTGTAGTTTTCTTCCTCTCTCTCTGTCACTGTAGTTTTCCTCCTCTCTCTCTCTCGCTCTAGTTTTCCTCCTCTCTCTGTCACTGTAGTTTTCCTCCTGTCTCTCTCACTGTAGTTTTCCTCCTCTCTCTCTCACTGTAGTTTTCCGCCTCTCTCTCTCACTGTAGTTGTCCTCCTCTCTCTCTCACTGTAGTTTTCCTCCTCTCTCACTGTAGTTTTCCTCCTCTCTCTCGCTCTAGTTTTCCTCCTCTCTCTGTCACTGTAGTTTTCCTCCTCTCTCTCTCGCTGTAGTTTTCCTCCTCTCTCTCTCGCTGTAGTTTTCCTCCTCTCTCTCTCACTGTAGTTTTCCTCCTCTCTCTCTCGCTCTAGTTTTCCTCCTCTCTCTCATTTTACATATTTTTTTTACATTTTAGTCATTTTAGCAGACGCTCTTATCCAGAGCGACTTACAGTAGTGAACGCATACATTTCATACAATTTCATACATTTTTTTCTGTGCTGGCCCCCCGTGGGAATCAAACCCACAACCCTGGCGTTGCAAACACCATGCTCTACCAACTGAGCTACAGGGAAGGCCAGGGAAGGCCTCTCTCGCTGTACTTTTCCTCCTCTCTCTCTCGCTCTAGTTTTCCTCCACTCTCTCTCGCTCTAGTTTTCCTCCACTCTCTGTCACTGTAGTTTTCCTCCTCTCTCTCTCGCTGTAGTTTTCCTCCTCTCTCTCTCGCTCTAGTTTTCCTCCACTCTCTCTCGATCTAGTTTTCCTCCACTCTCTCTCGCTCTAGTTTTCCTCCTCTCTCTCTCACTGTAGTTTTCCTCCTCTCTCTCTCGCTGTAGTTTTCCTCCTCTCTCTCTCGCTGTAGTTTTCCTCCTCTCTCTCACACTGTAGTTTTCCTCCTCTCTCGCTCTAGTTGTCCTCCTCCTCTCTCTCTCGCTGTAGTTTTCCTCCTCTCTCTCACGCTGTAGTTTTCCTCCTCTCTCGCACACTGTAGTTTTCCTCCTCTCTCTTCGCTGTAGTTGTCCTCCTCTCTCTCACACTGTAGTTTTCCTCCTCTCTCTCTGTAGTTTTCCTCCTCTCTCTTGCTGTAGTTTTCCTCCTCTCTCTCTGTAGTTTTCTCTCCTTTTCCTCCTTTCTCTCTTGCTCTAGTTTTCCTCCTCTCTCTCTCGCTGCAGTTTTCTTCCTCTCTCTCCACTGTAGTTTTCCTCCTCTCTCTCTCACTGTAGTTATCCTCCTCTCTCTCACACTGTAGTTTTCCTCCTCTCTCTTGCTGTAGTTTTCCTCCTCTCTCTCGCTGTAGTTTTCCTCCTCTGTCTCTCGCTGTAGTTTGCCTCCTCTCTCTCGCTGTAGTTTTCCTCCTCTCTCTCGCTGTAGTTTTCCTCCTCTCTCTCTCGCTGCAGTTTTCTTCCTCTCTCTCTCACTGTAGTTTTCCTCCTCTCTCTCTCACTGTAGTTTTCCTCCTCTCTCTCTCACTGTAGTTTTCCTCCTCTCTCGTTGTAGTTTTACTCCTCTCTCTCTTCCTGTAGTTTCCCCTTCTCTCTCGCTCTAGTTTTCCTCCTCTCTCTCACTCTAGTTTTCCTCCTCTTTCTCTCGCTCTAGTTTTCATCCTCTCCCTCTCGCTCTAGTTTTTCCTCCTCTCTCACACCGTAGTTTTCCCGCTCTCTCTCGCTCTAGTTTTTCCTCCTCTCTCTCTCGCTGTAGTTTTCCTGCTCTCTCTCACACTGTAGTTTTCCTCCTCTCTCTCTCGCTCTAGTTTTCCTCCTCTCTCTCTCACACTGTAGTTTTCCTCCTCTCTCTCGCTGTAGTTTTCCTCCTCTCTCTCACACTGTAGTTTTCCTCCTCTCTCGCTCTAGTTGTCCTCCTCTCTCTCGCTCTAGTTGTCCTCTCTCGCAAACTGTAGTTTTCCTCCTCTCTCACACTGTAGTTTTCCTCCTCTCTCTCACACTGTAGTTTTCCTCCTCTCTCTCTCGCTGTAGTTATCCTCCTCTCTCTCACACTGTAGTTTTCCTCCTCTCTCTTGCTGTAGTTTTCCTCCTCTCTCTTTCGCTGTAGTTTTCCTCCTCTCTCTCTGTAGTTTTCCTCCTCTCTCTCGCTCAAGTTTTCCTCCTTTCTCTCTTGCTCTAGTTTTCCTCCTCTCTCTCTCGCTGCAGTTTTCTTCCTCTCTCTCTCACTGTAGTTTTCCTCCTCTCTCTCTCACTGTAGTTATCCTCCTCTCTCTCACACTGTAGTTTTCCTCCTCTCTCTTGCTGTAGTTTTCCTCCTCTCTCTCGCTGTAGTTTTCCTCCTCTGTCTCTCTCTGTATTTTCCACCTCTCTCTCGCTGTAGTTTTCCTCCTCTCTCTCTCGCTCTAGTTTTCCTCCTCTCTCTCTCGCTCTAGTTTTCTGCCTCTCTCTCACACTGTAGTTTTCCTCCTCTCTCACTCCTCTCTATCTCACTGTAGTTATCCTCCTCTCTCTTTCGCTGTAGTTTTCCTCCTCTCTCTCTCTAGTTTTCCTCCTCTCTCTCTCGCTCAAGTTTTCCTCCTCTCTCTCTCGCTCTAGTTTCCTCCTCTCACCTCTCGCTCTAGTTTTCCTCCTCTCTCTCGCTCTAGTTTTCCTCCTCTCTCTCGCTCTAGTTTTCCTCCTCTCTCTCGCTCTAGTTTTCCTCCTCTCTCTTGCTTTAGTTTTCCTCCTCTCTCTCGCTCTAGTTTTCCACCTGTCTCTCTCGCTGTAGTTTTCCTCCTCTCTCTCTCACTGTAGTTTTCCTCCTCTCTCGTTGTAGTTTTACTCCTCTCTCTCTTGCTGTAGTTTTCCTCCTCTCTCTCGCTCTAGTTTTCCTCCTCTCTCTCACTCTAGTTTTCCTCCTCTCTCTCTCGCTCTAGTTTTCCTCCTCTCTCTCGCTCTAGTTGTCCTCCTCTCTCGCAAACTGTAGTTTTCCTCCTCTCTCTCACACTGTAGTTTTCCTCCTCTCTCTCACACTGTAGTTTTCCTCCTCTCTCTCTCGCTCTAGTTTTCCACCTGTCTCTCTCGCTGTAGTTTTCCTCCTCTCTCTCTCACTGTAGTTTTCCTCCTCTCTCGTTGTAGTTTTACTCCTCTCTCTCTTGCTGTAGTTTCCCCTTCTCTCTCGCTCTAGTTTTCCTCCTCTCTCTCACACTGTAGTTTTCCTCCTCTCTCGCTCTAGTTTTCCTCCTCTTTCTCTCGCTCTAGTTTTCATCCTCTCCCTCTCGCTCTAGTTTTTCCTCCTCTCTCACACCGTAGTTTTCCCGCTCTCTCTCGCTCTAGTTTTCCTCCTCTCTCTCTCGCTGTAGTTTTCCTGCTCTCTCTCACACTGTAGTTTTCCTCCTCTCTCTCTCGCTCTAGTTTTCCTCCTCTCTCTCTCACACTGTAGTTTTCCTCCTCTCTCTCGCTGTAGTTTTCCTCCTCTCTCTCACACTAGTTTTCCTCCTCTCTCGCTCTAGTTGTCCTCTCTCTCTCGCTCTAGTTTCCTCTCTCGCAACTGTAGTTTTCCTCCTCTCTCTCACACTGTAGTTTTCCTCCTCTCTCTCACACTGT
This sequence comes from Salmo salar, assembly GCF_965601325.2. NCBI lineage: Eukaryota > Metazoa > Chordata > Actinopteri > Salmoniformes > Salmonidae > Salmo > Salmo salar. Next base: position 91,745,105 of record NC_138304.1, on the reverse strand, counting down.
AGTTTTCCTCCTCTCTCTCTCGCTGTAGTTATCTTCCTCTCTCTCACACTGTAGTTTTCCTCCTCTCTCTTGCTGTAGTTTTCCTCCTCTCTCTCTCGCTCTAGTTTTCCTCCTTTCTCTCTCTCTAGTTTTCCTCCTCTCTCTCTCGCTCAAGTTTTCCTCCTTTCTCTCTTGCTCTAGTTTTCCTCCTCTCTCTCTCGCTGCAGTTTTCTTCCTCTCTCTCTCACTGTAGTTTTCCTCCTCTCTCTCTCACTGTAGTTATCCTCCTCTCTCTCACACTGTAGTTTTCCTCCTCTCTCTCGCTGTAGTTTTCCTCCTCTCTCTCACACTGTAGTTTTCCTCCTCTCTCGCTCTAGTTTTCCTCCTCTCTCTCGCTCTAGTTGTCCTCTCTCGCAAACTGTAGTTTTCCTCCTCTCTCTCACACTGTAGTTTTCCTCCTCTCTCTCACACTGTAGTTTTCCTCCTCTCTCTCTCTCGCTGTAGTTATCCTCCTCTCTCTCACACTGTAGTTTTCCTCCTCTCTCTTGCTGTAGTTTTCCTCCTCTCTCTCTCGCTCTAGTTTTCCTCCTTTCTCTCTCTCTAGTTTTCCTCCTCTCTCTCTCGCTCAAGTTTTCCTCCTTTCTCTCTTGCTCTAGTTTTCCTCCTCTCTCTCTCGCTGCAGTTTTCTTCCTCTCTCTCTCACTGTAGTTTTCCTCCTCTCTCTCTCACTGTAGTTTTCCTCCTCTCTCTCACACTGTAGTTTTCCTCCTCTCTCTTGCTGTAGTTTTCCTCCTCTCTCTCGCTGTAGTTTTCCTCCTCTGTCTCTCGCTCCCTGTAGTTTTCCTCCTCTCTCTCTCTCGCTCTAGTTTTCGTCCTCTCTCTCTCGCTCTAGTTTTCTCCTCTCTCTCACACTGTAGTTTTCCTCCTCTCTCTCTCGCTGTAGTTTTCCGCCTCTCTCTTTCGCTGTGGTTTTCCTCCTCTCTCTCTCGCTGTAGTTTTCTCCTCTCTCTCTCGCTCTAGTTTCCTCCTCTCTCGCAACTGTAGTTTTCCTCCTCTCTCTTTCACTGTAGTTTTCCTCCTCTCTCTCTCGCTGTAGTTTTCCTCCTCTCTCTCTCTCTAGTTTTCCTCCTCTCTCTCTCGCTCTAGTTTTCCTCCTCTCTCTCTCGCTCTAGTTTTCCTCCTCTCTCTCTCGCTGTAGTTTTCCTCCTCTCTCTCTCACTGTAGTTTTCCCCCTCTCTAGTTTTCCTCCTCTCTCTCTCACTGTAGTTTTCCTCCTCTCTCTTGCTGTAGTTTTCCTCCTCTCTCTCGCTGTAGTTTTCCTCCTCTGTCTCTCTCTGTATTTTCCACCTCTCTCTCGCTGTAGTTTTCCTCCTCTCTCTCTCGCTGTAGTTTTCCTCCTCTCTCTCTCGCTCTAGTTTCCTCCTCTCTCTCACGCTGTAGTTTTCCTCCTCTCTCTCACACTGTAGTTATCCTCCTCTCTCTCTCGCTGTAGTTTTCCTCCTCTCTCGCTCTAGTTTTCCTCCTCTCTCTCTCGCTCTAGTTTTCCTCCTCTCTCTCTCGCTCTAGTTTCCTCCTCTCACCTCTCGCTCTAGTTTTCCTCCTCTCTCTCGCTCTAGTTTTCCTCCTCTCTCTCGCTCTAGTTTTCCTCCTCTCTCTCGCTCTAGTTTTCCTCCTCTCTCTTGCTTTAGTTTTCCTCCTCTCTCTCGCTCTAGTTTTCCACCTGTCTCTCTCGCTGTAGTTTTCCTCCTCTCTCTCTCACTGTAGTTTTCCTCCTCTCTCGTTGTAGTTTTACTCCTCTCTCTCTTGCTGTAGTTTCCCCTTCTCTCTCGCTCTAGTTTTCCTCCTCTCTCTCACTCTAGTTTTCCTCCTCTTTCTCTCGCTCTAGTTTTCCTCCTCTCTCTCGCTCTAGTTGTCCTCCTCTCTCGCAAACTGTAGTTTTCCTCCTCTCTCTCACACTGTAGTTTTCCTCCTCTCTCTCACACTGTAGTTTTCCTCCTCTCTCTCTCGCTCTAGTTTTCCACCTGTCTCTCTCGCTGTAGTTTTCCTCCTCTCTCTCTCACTGTAGTTTTCCTCCTCTCTCGTTGTAGTTTTCCTCCTCTCTCTCTTGCTGTAGTTTTCCTCCTCTCTCTCTCGCTCTAGTTTTCCTCCTCTCTCTCTCAGCTCTAGTTTTCCCCCTCTCTCTCTCGCTCTAGTTTTCCTCCTCTCTCTCGCTGTAGTTTTCCTCCTCTGTCTCTCGCTCTAGTTTTCCTCCTCTCTCTCTCTCACTGTAGTGCCCCCCTCTCTCTTGCTGTAGTTTTCCTGCTCTCTCTCGCTGTAGTTTTCCTCCTCTGTCTCTCGCTGTAGTTTTCCACCTCTCTCTCGCTGTAGTTTTCCTCCTCTCTCTCTCACTGTTGTTTTCCTCCTCTCTCTCTCGCTGTAGAGCCCCCCTCTCTCTTGCTGTAGTTTTCCTGCTCTCTCGCTGTAGTTTTCCTCCTCTGTCTCTCGCTGTAGTTTCCACCTCTCTCTCGCTGTAGTTTTCCTCCTCTCTCTCTCTCGCTGTAGTTTTCCTCCTCTCTCTCTCGTTTACCTCCTCTCTCGCACACTGTAGTTTTCCCCCTCTCTCTCTGTTCTTGTTACCTCCTCTCTCGCTCTAATTTTTCTCCTCTCTCTCTCGTTGTAGTTTTCATCCTCTCTCTCTCGCTCTAGTTTTCCTCTCTCTCTCGCACACTGTAGTATTCCCCCTCTCTCTCGATCTAGTTTTCCTTCTCTCTCTCACACTGTAGTTTTCCTCCTCTCTCTCTCTCTTGTTTTCCGCCTCTCTCTCGCTCTTGTTTTCCTCCTCTCTCTCTTGCTCTAGTTTTCCTCCTCTCTTTCTAGCACTAGTTTTCCTCCTTTCTCTCTTGCTGTGGTTTTCCTCCTCTCGCTCTCGTTCTAGTTTTCCTCCTCTCTCTCTCAATCTAGTTTTCCTCCTCTCTCTCACACTGTAGTTTTCCTCCTCTCTCTCGCTCTTGTTTTCCTCCTCTCTCTCGCTCTTGTTTTCCTCCTCTCTCTCTCACACTGTAGTTTTCCTCCTCTCTCTCTCGCTCTAGTTTTCCTCCTCTCTCTCTCGCTCTAGTTTTCCTCCTCTCTCTCACACTGTAGTTTTCCTCCTCTCTCTCTCGCTGTAGTTTTCCGCCTCTCTCTTTCGCTGTGGTTTTCCTCCTCTCTCTCTCACTCTAGTTTTCCTCCTCTCTCTCTCGCTGTAGTTTTCCTGCTCTCTCTCTCGCTGTAGTTTGCCTCCTCTCTCTCGCTCTAGTTTTCCTCCTCTCTCTCACACTAGTTTTCCTCTTCTCTCTCTCGCTCTAGTTTGCCTCCTCTCTCTCTCTAGCTCTAGTTTTCCCCCTCTCTCTCTCGCTCTAGTTTTCCTCCTCTCTCTCACTGTAGTTTTCCTCCTCTCTCTCACTGTAGTTTTCCTCCTTTCTCTCTTGCTCTAGTTTTCCTCCTCTCTCGCACACTGTAGTTTTCCCCTCTCTCTCTCGCTCTAGTTGTCCTCCTCTCTCGCAAACTGTAGTTTTCCTCCTCTCTCTCACACTGTAGTTTTCCTCCTCTCTCTCACACTGTAGTTTTCCTCCTCTCTCTCTCGCTCTAGTTTTCCACCTGTCTCTCTCGCTGTAGTTTTCCTCCTCTCTCTCTCACTGTAGTTTTCCTCCTCTCTCGTTGTAGTTTTACTCCTCTCTCTCTTGCTGTAGTTTCCCCTTCTCTCTCGCTCTAGTTTTCCTCCTCTCTCTCACACTGTAGTTTTCCTCCTCTCTCGCTCTAGTTTTCCTCCTCTTTCTCTCGCTCTAGTTTTCATCCTCTCCCTCTCGCTCTAGTTTTTCCTCCTCTCTCACACCGTAGTTTTCCCGCTCTCTCTCGCTCTACTGTAGTTTTCCTCCTCTCTCTCTCGCTGTAGTTTCCCTCCTCTCTCTCTCGCTCTAGTTTACCTCCTCTCTCGCACACTGTAGTTTTCCCCCTCTCTCTCGTTCTTGTTCCTCCTCTCTCGCTCTAGTTTTCCTCCTCTCTCTCTCGTGTAGTTTTCATCCTCTCTCTCTCGCTCTAGTTTTCCTCCTCTCTCGCACACTGTAGTTGTCCCCCTCTCTCTCGCTCTAGTTTTCCTCCTCTCTCACACACTGTAGTTTTCCTCCTCTCTCTCACACTGTAGTTTTCCTCCTCTCTCTCGCTCTTGTTTTCCTCCTCTCTCTCTTGCTCTAGTTGTCCTCCTCTCTTTCTAGCACTAGTTTTCCTCCTTTCTCTCTTGCTGTGGTTTTCCTCCTCTCGCTCTCGTTCTAGTTTTCCTCCTCTCTCTCTCAATCTAGTTTTCCTCCTCTCTCTCACACTGTAGTTTTCCTCCTCTCTCTCGCTCTTGTTTTCCTCCTCTCTCTCGCTCTAGTTTTCATCCTCTCTCTCTCGCTCTAGTTTTCTGCCTCTCTCTCACACTGTAGTTTCCTCCTCTCTCTCTCGCTGTAGTTTTCCTCCTCTCTCTTTCGCTGTAGTTTTCCTCCTCTCTCTCTCGTTGTAGTTTTCCTGCTTTCTCTCTCGCTGTAGTTTTCCTCCTCTCTCTCGCTCTAGTTTTCCTCCTCTCTCTCACACTAGTTTTCTTCTTCTCTCTCTCGCTCTAGTTTGCCTCCTCTCTCTCTCTAGCTCTAGTTTTCCCCCTCTCTCTCTCGCTCTAGTTTTCCTCCTCTCTCTCGTTGTAGTTTTCCTCCTCTGTCTCTCGCTCTAGTTTTCCTCCTCTCTCTCTCTCACTGTAGAGCCCCCCTCTCTCTTGCTGTAGTTTTCCTGCTCTCTCTCGCTGTAGTTTTCCTCCTCTGTCTCTCGCTGTAGTTTCCACCTCTCTCTCGCTGTAGTTTTCCTCCTCTCTCTCTCACTGTTGTTTTCCTCCTCTCTCTCTCGCTGTAGAGCCCCCCTCTCTCTTGCTGTAGTTTTCCTGCTCTCTCGCTGTAGTTTTCCTCCTCTGTCTCTCGCTGTAGTTTCCACCTCTCTCTCGCTGTAGTTTTCCTCCTCTCTCTCTCTCGCTGTAGTTTTCCTCCTCTCTCTCTCGTTTACCTCCTCTCTCGCACACTGTAGTTTTCCCCCTCTCTCTTGTTCTTGTTACCTCCTCTCTCGCTCTAATTTTTCTCCTCTCTCTCTCGTTGTAGTTTTCATCCTCTCTCTCTCGCTCTAGTTTTCCTCTCTCTCTCGCACACTGTAGTTTTCCTCCTCTCTCTCTCGCTGTAGTTTTCCTTCCTCTCTCTCACACTGTAGTTTTCCTCCTCTCTCTCTGCTGTTGTTTTCCTCCTCTCTCTCTCGCTCTTGTTTTCCTCCTCTCTCTCTTGCTCTAGTTTTCCTCCTCTCTCTCTCGCTCTAGTTTTCCTCCTTTCTCTCTTGCTGTGGTTTTCCTCCTCTCGCTCTCGCTGCAGTTTTCTTCCTCTCTCTCTCACTGTAGTTTTCCTCCTCTCTCTCTCACTGTAGTTTTCCTCCTCTCTCTCACACTGTAGTTTTCCTCCTCTCTCTCGCTCTTGTTTTCCTCCTCTCTCTCACACTGTAGTTTTCCTCCTCTCTCTCTCTCGCTCTAGTTTTCGTCCTCTCTCTCTCGCTCTAGTTTTCTGCCTCTCTCTCACACTGTAGTTTTCCTCCTCTCTCTCTCGCTGTAGTTTTCCGCCTCTCTTTCGCTGTGGTTTTCCTCCTCTCTCTCTCACTCTAGTTTTCCTCCTCTCTCTCTCGTTGTAGTTTTCCTGCTTTCTCTCTCGCTGTAGTTTGCCTCCTCTCTCTCGCTCTAGTTTTCCTCCTCTCTCTCACACTAGTTTTCCTCTTCTCTCTCTCGCTCTAGTTTGCCTCCTCTCTCTCTCTAGCTCTAGTTTTCCCCCTCTCTCTCTCGCTCTAGTTTTCCTCCTCTCTCTCATTGTAGTTTTCCTCCTCTCTCTCACTGTAGTTTTCATCCTTTCTCTCTTGCTCTAGTTTTCCTCCTCTCTCGCACACTGTAGTTTTCCTCCTCTCTCTCTCTCGCTGTAGTTGTCCTCCTCTCTCTCACACTGTAGTTTTCCTCCTCTCTCTTCGCTGTAGTTTTCCTCCTCTCTCTCACACTGTAGTTTTCCTCCTTTCTCTCTCTCTAGTTTCCTCCTCCTCTCTCGCTCAAGTTTTCCTCCTTTCTCTCTCGCTCTAGTTTTCCTCCTCTCTCTCTCGCTGCTAGTTTTCCTCCTCTCTCTCTCACTGTAGTTTTCCTCCTCTCTCTCTCACTGTAGTTATCCTCCTCTCTCTCACACTGTAGTTTTCCTCCTCTCTCTTGCTGTAGTTTTCCTCCTCTCTCTCGCTGTAGTTTTCCTCCTCTGTCTCTCTCTGTATTTTCCACCTCTCTCTCGCTGTAGTTTTCCTCCTCTCTCTCTCTGCTCTAGTTTTCCTCCTCTCTCTCTCGCTCTAGTTTTCTGCCTCTCTCTCACACTGTAGTTTTCCTCCTCTCTCTCTCACTGTAGTTTTCCTCCTCTCTCTTTCGCTGTGGTTTTCCTCCTCTCTCTCTCTAGTTTTCCTCCTCTCTCTCTCGCTCAAGTTTTCCTCCTCTCTCTCTCGCTCTAGTTTCCTCCTCTCACCTCTCGCTCTAGTTTTCCTCCTCTCTCTCGCTCTAGTTTTCCTCCTCTCTCTCGCTCTAGTTTTCCTCCTCTCTCTCGCTCTAGTTTTCCTCCTCTCTCTTGCTTTAGTTTTCCTCCTCTCTCTCGCTCTAGTTTTCCACCTGTCTCTCTCGCTGTAGTTTTCCTCCTCTCTCTCTCACTGTAGTTTTCCTCCTCTCTCGTTGTAGTTTTACTCCTCTCTCTCTTGCTGTAGTTTCCCCTTCTCTCTCGCTCTAGTTTCCTCCTCTCTCTCACTCTAGTTTTCCTCCTCTTTCTCTCGCTCTAGTTTTCCTCCTCTCTCTCGCTCTAGTTGTCCTCCTCTCTCGCAAACTGTAGTTTTCCTCCTCTCTCTCACACTGTAGTTTTCCTCCTCTCTCTCACACTGTAGTTTTCCTCCTCTCTCTCTCGCTCTAGTTTTCCACCTGTCTCTCTCGCTGTAGTTTTCCTCCTCTCTCTCTCACTGTAGTTTTCCTCCTCTCTCGTTGTAGTTTTACTCCTCTCTCTCTTGCTGTAGTTTCCCCTTCTCTCTCGCTCTAGTTTTCCTCCCCTCTCTCACACTGTAGTTTTCCTCCTCTCTCGCTCTAGTTGTCCTCCTCTCTCTCGCTCTAGTTGTCCTCCTCTCTCGCAAACTGTAGTTTTCCTCCTCTCTCTCACACTGTAGTTTTCCTCCTCTCTCTTGCTGTAGTTTTCCTCCTCTCTCTCTCGCTCAAGTTTTCCTCCTTTCTCTCTTGCTCTAGTTTTCCTCCTCTCTCTCTCGCTGCAGTTTTCTTCCTCTCTCTCACTGTAGTTTTCCTCCTCTCTCTCTCACTGTAGTTATCCTCCTCTCTCTCACACTGTAGTTTTCCTCCTCTCTCTTGCTGTAGTTTTCCTCCTCTCTCTCGCTGTAGTTTTCCTCCTCTGTCTCTCGCTGTATTTTCCACCTCTCTCTCGCTGTAGTTTTCCTCCTCTCTCTCTCGCTCTAGTTTTCGTCCTCTCTCTCTCGCTCTAGTTTTCTGCCTCTCTCTCACACTGTAGTTTTCCTCCTCTCTCTCTCGCTGTAGTTATCCTCCTCTCTCTTTCGCTGTAGTTTTCCTCCTCTCTCTCTCTAGTTTTCCTCCTCTCTCTCTCGCTCAAGTTTTCCTCCTCTCTCTCTCGCTGTAGTTTCCCCCTCTCTCTCGCTGTAGTTTCCCCCTCTCTCTTGTTGTAGTTTTCCGCTCTCTCTCGCTGTGATTTTCCTCCTCTGTCTCTCGCTGTAGTTTCCCTTCTCTCTCGCTGTAGTTTTCCTCCTCTCTCTCTCGCTCTAGTTTCCTCCTCTCACCTCTCGCTCTAGTTTTCCTCCTCTCTCTCGCTCTAGTTTTCCTCCTCTCTCTCGCTCTAGTTTTCCTCCTCTCTCTCGCTCTAGTTTTCCTCCTCTCTCTCGCTTTAGTTTTCCTCCTCTCTCTCTCGCTCTAGTTTTCCACCTGTCTCTCTCGCTGTAGTTTTCCTCCTCTCTCTCTCACTGTAGTTTTCCTCCTCTCTCGTTGTAGTTTTACTCCTCTCTCTCTTGCTGTAGTTTCCCCTTCTCTCTCGCTCTAGTTTTCCTCCTCTCTCTCACTCTAGTTTTCCTCCTCTTTCTCTCGCTCTAGTTTTCCTCCTCTCCTCTCGCTCTAGTTTTCCTCCTCTCTCACACCATAGTTTTCCCGCTCTCTCTCACTCTAGTTTTCCTCCTCTCTCTCTCGCTCTAGTTTTCCTCCTCTCTCTCACACTGTAGTTTTCCTCCTCTCTCTCTCGCTCTAGTTTTCCTCCTCTCTCTCTCTCAGCTCTAGTTTTCCCCCTCTCTCTCTCGCTCTAGTTTTCCTCCTCTCTCTCACTGTAGTTTTCCTCCTCTCTCTCACTGTAGTTTTCATCCTTTCTCTCTTGCTCTAGTTTTCCTCCTCTCTCGCACACTGTAGTTTTCCTCCTCTCTCTCTCGCTCTAGTTGTCCTCCTCTCTCGCAAACTGTAGTTTTCCTCCTCTCTCTTTCACTGTAGTTTTCCTCCTCTCTCTCACACTGTAGTTTCCTCCTCTCTCTCTCACTACGGTTTTCCTCCTCTCTCTCGCTGTAGTTTTCTTCCTCTCTCTCTCGCTCTAGTTTTCCTCCTCTCTCCCTCGCTGTAGTTTTCCTCCTCTCTCTCACACTGTAGTTTTCCCCCTCTCTAGTTTTCCTCCTCTCTCTCTCGCTGTAGAGCCCCCCTCTCTCTTGCTGTAGTTTTCCTGCTCTCTCTCGCTGTAGTTTTCCTCCTCTGTCTCTCGCTGTAGTTTCCTCCTCTCTCTCGCTGTAGTTTTCCTCCTCTCTCTCTCTCACTGTAGTTTTCCTCCTCTCTCTCTCGTTGTAGTTTCCCTCCTCTCTCTCTCGCTCTAGTTTACCTCCTCTCTCGCACACTGTAGTTTTCCCCCTCTCTCTCGTTCTTGTTACCTCCTCTCTCGCTCAAATTTTTCTCCTCTCTCTCTCGTTGTAGTTTTCATCCTCTCTCTCTCGCTCTAGTTTTCCTCTCTCTCTCGCACACTGTAGTATTCCCCCTCTCTCTCGATCTAGTTTTCCTCCTCTCTCTCACACTGTAGTTTTCCTCCTCTCTCTCGCTCTTGTTTTCCGCCTCTCTCTCGCTCTTGTTTTCCTCCTCTCTCTCTTGCTCTAGTTGTCCTCCTCTCTTTCTAGCACTAGTTTTCCTCCTTTCTCTCTTGCTGTGGTTTTCCTCCTCTCGCTCTCGTTCTAGTTTTCCTCCTCTCTCTCTCAATCTAGTTTTCCTCCTCTCTCTCACACTGTAGTTTTCCTCCTCTCTCTCGCTCTTGTTTTCCTCCTCTCTCTCGCTCTAGTTTTCATCCTCTCTCTCTCGCTCTAGTTTTCTGCCTCTCTCTCACACTGTAGTTTCCTCCTCTCTCTCTCGCTGTAGTTTTCCTCCTCTCTCTTTCGCTGTAGTTTTCCTCCTCTCTCTCTCGTTGTAGTTTTCCTGCTTTCTCTCTCGCTGTAGTTTTCCTCCTCTCTCTCGCTCTAGTTTTCCTCCTCTCTCTCACACTAGTTTTCTTCTTCTCTCTCTCGCTCTAGTTTGCCTCCTCTCTCTCTCTAGCTCTAGTTTTCCCCCTCTCTCTCTCGCTCTAGTTTTCCTCCTCTCTCTCGTTGTAGTTTTCCTCCTCTGTCTCTCGCTCTAGTTTTCCTCCTCTCTCTCTCTCACTGTAGAGCCCCCCTCTCTCTTGCTGTAGTTTTCCTGCTCTCTCTCGCTGTAGTTTTCCTCCTCTGTCTCTCGCTGTAGTTTCCACCTCTCTCTCGCTGTAGTTTTCCTCCTCTCTCTCTCACTGTTGTTTTCCTCCTCTCTCTCTCGCTGTAGAGCCCCCCTCTCTCTTGCTGTAGTTTTCCTGCTCTCTCGCTGTAGTTTTCCTCCTCTGTCTCTCGCTGTAGTTTCCACCTCTCTCTCGCTGTAGTTTTCCTCCTCTCTCTCTCTCGCTGTAGTTTTCCTCCTCTCTCTCTCGTTTACCTCCTCTCTCGCACACTGTAGTTTTCCCCCTCTCTCTTGTTCTTGTTACCTCCTCTCTCGCTCTAATTTTTCTCCTCTCTCTCTCGTTGTAGTTTTCATCCTCTCTCTCTCGCTCTAGTTTTCCTCTCTCTCTCGCACACTGTAGTATTCCCCCTCTCTCTCGATCTAGTTTTCCTTCTCTCTCTCACACTGTAGTTTTCCTCCTCTCTCTCTCTCTTGTTTTCCGCCTCTCTCTCGCTCTTGTTTTCCTCCTCTCTCTCTTGCTCTAGTTTTCCTCCTCTCTTTCTAGCACTAGTTTTCCTCCTTTCTCTCTTGCTGTGGTTTTCCTCCTCTCGCTCTCGTTCTAGTTTTCCTCCTCTCTCTCTCAATCTAGTTTTCCTCCTCTCTCTCACACTGTAGTTTTCCTCCTCTCTCTCGCTCTTGTTTTCCTCCTCTCTCTCGCTCTTGTTTTCCTCCTCTCTCTCTCACACTGTAGTTTTCCTCCTCTCTCTCTCTCGCTCTAGTTTTCGTCCTCTCTCTCTCGCTCTAGTTTTCTGCCTCTCTCTCACACTGTAGTTTTCCTCCTCTCTCTCTCGCTGTAGTTTTCCGCCTCTCTCTTTCGCTGTGGTTTTCCTCCTCTCTCTCTCACTCTAGTTTTCCTCCTCTCTCTCTCGTTGTAGTTTTCCTGCTTTCTCTCTCGCTGTAGTTTGCCTCCTCTCTCTCGCTCTAGTTTTCCTCCTCTCTCTCACACTAGTTTTCCTCTTCTCTCTCTCGCTCTAGTTTGCCTCCTCTCTCTCTCTAGCTCTAGTTTTCCCCCTCTCTCTCTCGCTCTAGTTTTCCTCCTCTCTCTCATTGTAGTTTTCCTCCTCTCTCTCACTGTAGTTTTCATCCTTTCTCTCTTGCTCTAGTTTTCCTCCTCTCTCGCACACTGTAGTTTTCCCCTCTCTCTCTCGCTCTAGTTTTCCTCCTCTCAATTCAATTCAATTCAATTGACTTTATTTACATGGTAAGTTAATTATTACCTACATTGTCAAAGTATATATATAGAAAAAAATATATATATATTTAAATATAAATAAATGGTGGGACCAACAGCAATAATAATAGTAGTACTGGACATGGGATTACCAACAACAACAACAACAACAACAACAACAACAATATTAATCAGAACAACAATACATTAACCTCTATGGGCTAGGTGGGACGCTAGCGTCCCCCCCGTGGTGCACTCCATCAACAGCAGGTGCATTTCAAGAGCGGCAAATTTGAATCCAAATAAATGTCAAAATTCAAATTTTTCAAACATACAACTATTTTACACCCTTTGAAAGATAAACATCTCCTTAATCTAACCACGTTTTACGATTTCAAAAAGGTTTTACGGCGAAAGCATAAATTTAGAGTATGTTAGGACAGTACATTTACAAGAGTTGTGTGTAATGTTTTGTCAATTCAAAGACAGGGTCACCAAAACCATAAAACCAGCTAAAATGATGCACTAACCTTTTACAATCTCCATCAGATGACACTCCTAGGACATTATGTTAGACAATGCATGCATTTTTAGTTCTATCAAGTTCATATTTATATCCAAAAACAGCGTTTTACTATGGCATTGATGTTGAGGAAATCGTTTCCCTCCAATAACCGGCAGTCAAGTCAACACCACAAATTAAATAATTTAAATTAGAAAACATTGGTAAAATATTATATTGTCATTTAAAGAATTATAGATTTACATCTCTTGAACGCAATCAACTTGCCAGATTTAAAAATAACCTTACTGGGAAATCACACTTTGCAATAATCTGAGCACTGCGCCCAGAAAAATACGCGTTGCGATACAGACTAGACGTCATGTTTGGGAGATCTAAAATCGAAAATACTATGTAAATAATCCATTACCTTTGATTCTCTTCATCAGATGTCACTTCCAGGTATCACAGGTCCATAACGAATGTAGTTTTGTTCAAAAAAGCTCATCATTTATGTCCAAAAATCTCCGTCTTGTTAGCACATGATCTAAGCCAGCCGGACTTCTCGTCATGAACGAGGGGAAAAAATATATTTACGTTCGTTCAAACATGTCAAACGTTGTATAGCATAAATCATTAGGGCCTTTTTTAACCAGAACATGAATAATATTCAAGGTGGACGAATGCATACTCTTTTATAACGTATTGGAACGAGGGTACCCAACATGAACTCGCGCGCCAGGTGTCTAATGGGCCATCATCGTTCCATGGCTCTTGTTCGGTCAGATCTCCCTCCAGAAGACTCAAAACACTTTGTAAAGGCTGGTGACATCTAGTGGAAGCAATAGGAAGTGCCAAAATATTCCTCAGCCCCTGTGTTTTTCAATGGAATAGGTTTAAAGGTAATACAACACATCAGGTATCCACTTCCTGTCAGAAAATGTCTCAGGGTTTTGCCTGCCAAATGAGTTCTGTTATACTCACAGACACCATTCAAACAGTTTTAGAAACTTTAGAGTGTTTTCTATCCATATATAATAAGTATATGCATATTCTAGTTACTGGGTAGGATTAGTAACCAGATTAAATCGGGTACATTTTTTTGATCCAGCCGTGCAAATACTGCCCCCTAGCCCTAACAGGTTAAATCAATGGTAGTAGAGCAGTTTCAACATGACTGAGAAGACACATGACATGGTATGAAAGACAAAACAAAACAAGATGGGGAAATATTATCCACATTACATTGCACTTTTCACTGGCTGTCCCTCAGGTTGTGGCAGGAGGTGTCACGGTTGTCGAAAGGAGCGGACCAAAGTGCAGCGTGGTTGTAGTTCCACATTTTATTAAATCCGTGAAACTTTGCAATACACAAATAACTGAAAATGACAAAACAACAAACCGTGACGCAGAGAGAAACAAACACTACTCAAAATATAATAACCCACAAAACCCAGGAAGTAAAACCCCTTAAATAAAAGTGAAATAAAATAAATAAATAAAAGTTCCCTTGCGACAATTTAGCTTTTGCAACGAGACCATTAAATATATTTAAGACAATGTTAGAAGAGAGTGTAGTTCTGTTCAGTTTGGACTTCAGTTTATCGCTAACCTTATCACAGGGACTTTGAAGCACTAACTTACATCATCTGCATGCTGATCTTGGAATAAATTGATGATAGCAAAGATTCCATCTTTGACGACGCCACATAAATGGAATAGGTACTAGCTAGCTTAATAGTTAATATTTGCACGCTAGCTCTGCATATTCAGCTAGTGTGTGTGCGCGATTGACTGGATTAACCTTACGTCAGTTACGTTCATTGAGTGCCTTTCAGACAGTAGACACGACCCCTCTGTTACCTTGCCAACTAAGGAACTGGCAGTGGATCAAACCATTGTGAGGCAAAGGGTGGGGGGGTCGCAATCTTTTGAAACTTAAAAACGCGCTATTAAGTGTCTATAATCAGCACAATTGCTTTCATTGCGTATTATCAATATTATTTAAATGACATAGTTATGTTTCAGTGATATATTGGGGGGGACAAATCATATTTTTCCCAGGATGGGGGGGGTCGTGTCCCCCCCGTCCCCCCCGGGATTTCCGCCCCTGCCTGACCTACTCTACCATAGAAAATAACCTCTTACTATGGTCAGGATGTGACAGTACCAAAGGTGCAGACACCGAATGCTCCTAAACAAAAACAAAAGGGAGGGTAGGGTGGGCAACTCCTGTTTATGGCGGCTCAAATGCAGTCCACATAACCTTAACCTCCAGCAGAGGAGGCGGCTCCGGTTCGGGGCGTAATCCCCGCTCCACCTGCTGATCCTTCTGCTTTATTAACACCGGACCATGGATCGTCGTCGAAAGAACCGGACTTTAGATCATTGCTGGAGGTTCTGGGCTACAGGCCGCCGCGGGAGGTTCTGGGCTGCAGGCCGCCGCTGGAGACTCTGGGTTGCAGGCCGCCGCTGGAGACTCTGGGCTGCAGGCCGCCGCTGGAGACTCTGGGCTGCAGGCCGCCGCTGGGCCGGGCTGCAGGCCGCCGCGGAGACTCTGGGCTGCAGGCCGCCGCTGGGCCGGGCTGCAGGCCGCCGCGGAGACTCTGGGCTGCAGGCCGCCGCTGGGCCGGGCTGCAGGCCGCGGAGCTCTGGGCTGCAGGCCGCGCTGGCCGGGCTGCGGCCGCACGCGCTCTGGGCTGCGGCCGTCGCTGGAGGGCTTGAGAGCGTCGCTGGAGGCTCCGGACTGGGGAGCGTCGCTGGAGGCTCCGGACTGGGGAGCGTTGCTGGAGGCTCCGGACTGGGGACTGTCTCAGGAGGTTCTGGACTGGGGACCGTCGCTGCAGGCTCCGTGCTATGGATCATCGCTACAGGTTCCTAGGGAACATCGCTGGAGGCCGGGTGCACGGAGCAGGCACAGGGTATACTGGGCTGTGGGGGCGCACTGGAGGTCTGGAGCTTATGGCTGGCACAACCCGTCCTGGCTGGATAACCTCCGTAGCCCAGCTAGCGCGAGGCGTTGTGATAGGTCGTACAGGTTTGTATTGGCGAACTGGGGGTACCGTGCGTAGAGCTGGCGCAGGATAACCTGGGCCGCAAAGACGCACCGGAGACTAGGGAAGCTGAGCAGGCACACTCCTTCCTGGCTGAATGCCAACTCTAGCACGGCAACGGTGGGGAGCTTGCACCGAGCACACCGGGCTGTAGCTGCGCACTGGTGACACAGTGCGCATCTCCGCATAACATGGTGCTTGCTCGATCACTCACCCCCCACGGTAAGCACGGGGAGTTGGCTCAGGTCTCCACCCTGATTCTGCCAATCTCCCCGTGTGCCCCCCCAATTTTGGGGGGGGCTGCCTCTTGTGCTTGCCTTGTTGCCGGGCTAGTTCCTCTTCTCGTCGCCGCTCTGCTCTCGCTGCCTCCACCTGTTCCCATGGGAGGCGATCCCATCCAGCCTGGATCTCCTCCCACGTTCAGGATCCCTTGCTGTCCAGAACTTCTTCCCAGGTCCATTCTTTTCCACGCTGCTTGGTCCTTTTGTGGTGGGTTATTCTGTCACGGCTGTCGAAAGGAGCGGACCAAAGTGCAGCGTGGTTGTAGTTCCACATCTTATTAAATCCGTGAAACTTTGCAATACACAAATAACTGAAAATGACAAAACAACAAACCGTGACGCAGAGAGAAACAAACACTACTCAAAATATAATAACCCACAAAACCCAGTAAGTAAAACCTCTTCTTAAATATGATCTCCAATTAGAGACAACGAGGACCAGCTGCCTCAAATTGGAGATCAACCCCCCCCCAAAAAAACATAGAAATAGAAAAACTAGAACTTAAACATAGAAATACAAAACATAGAAAAACACAAAACACCCCCTGTCACGCCCTGACCTACTCTACCATAGAAAATAACCTCTTACTATGGTCAGGACCTGACCCATATTTGGCTGCCAAAATTGCACATTTTGGCTTTTCACCTAATAAATATTTGATTTTTTTCTTCATCTTTTATAGTTTCAAATTCTTTGTATTGAATTATAATTTTGGGAAAGAAATATTCTCTTAGGTCAGAGTATTTGTCACAGTGTAATAGGAAATGCAGCTCAGTCTACCTTTCCCCTGGAGCAGAGTGAGCACAGCCTGTCCTCTCTGGGCAGCCAGGTTTGTCTGTGACGACCAGTCTCTATAGCCAGACTGTGCTCACTGAGTCTGTACCCAGTCAATGTTTTCCTCAGTTTTCTATCAGTCACAGTGTCACGGTTGTCGTAAGGAGAAGCGGACCAAAGTGCAGCGTGTGAGTCATTCCACATTTTATTTACACTGTGAAACTATGCAATACATAAACATAAACTAAAGAACAAAACAACAATCCGTGACGCAGAGGTGAAACATACACTACTCAAAAACAATCTCCCACAAACCCAGGTGGAACAAACCCCTACTTAAGTATGATCTCCAATTAGAGACAACGAGGACCAGCTGCCTCTAATTGGAGATGATCCCAAACAAAACCGAACATAGAAATACAAAACTAGAACCTGAAAACATAGAAAAAGAAAACATAGGAAAAAAAACCTGTCACGCCCTGACCTACTCTACTATAGAAAATAACCTCTTTCTATGGTCAGGACGTGACACACAGTGGTCAGATAGTCTGCCACCATGTACTGTCTGTTTAGAGCCAAAAAGCATTGAGGTTTAGTTAGATTTTTTGTGGTGTCTTTCCAATATGTGATATATTTTTCTTTTGTGATTATTTGGTTGGGCCAGATTCTCTGAGTGCTGTCCTGAGGCTCTATGGGGTTGGTTTGGGTTTGTGAACTGAGCCTCAGAACCAGCTGGCTGAGGGGACTCTTCTCTGGTTTCATCTCTTGACATTGTAGAGCTGTGTGATGGAATGTTTTGGGGTCACTTGTTTTTAGATGGTTGTAAAATTTGATGGCTCTTTTTTCTATTCGAATGAGAAGGGGGTATTGGCCCAATTCTACTCTACATGCTTTATTTGGAGTTTTTCTTTGCACTTGCAATACAGTCTTGCAAAACTCTGCATGCAGTATTTCAATTGGATGTTTGTCCCATTTGGTGAATTCATTATTAGAGAGTGGACCCCATACTTCACTGCCATATAGAGCAATTGGTTCTATAACCGATTGGAAAATTTTGAGCCAGATTCTAATTGGAATTTCGATTTTAATGTTCCTTTTAATGGCATAGAATGCTCTTCTTGCTTTGTCTCTCAGCTCATTCACAGCCATGTGAAAGCCTACTGTGCTGCTGATATTTAGTCCTAGATATGTGTAGTTTTTGGTGTGTTCTAATAGAACTGTGTCCAAATAGAATTTATATTTGTCATCCTGATTTCTGGACCTTTTTTGGAATATCATTATATTTTTTTTTTTTTTAGGTTAACGGTCAGAGCCCAGGTCTGACAGAACCTGTGAAGACGATCTAGGTGCTGCTGTAACCCCTCTTTAGTGGGAGACAGCAGCACCAGGTCATCTGCGTACAGCAGACACTTGATTTCAGTGTTGTGTAGGGTGATACCAGGTGCTTCCGATTCTTCTAATGTTTTTGCCAATTCATTAATGTAGATGTTAAATAGTGTTGGACTTATTGGGCAGCCCTGTTTCATTCCCCGTCCCTGAGAGAAGAAGTCTGTTTGCTTGTTGCCAATTTTAACCACACATTTGTTTTTAGTGTACATTGCTTTAATAACATAATATGTTTTCCCTCCAATACCACTTTCTATTAGTTTATAAAAAAGACCTTGGTGCCAAATCGAATCAAATGCTTTCTTGAAATCTACAAAACACGAGTAGATTTTGCCTTTGTTTTGGTTTACTTGTTTGCCAATTAGAGTGTGGAGGGTGTAAATGTGATCTGTTGTACGATAATTTTTTTGAAATCCAACCAGGCTTCTGCTCAGGACGTTGTGTTCGTCAAGGAAATGGTGTAGTCTGCTATTTATAATACTGCAGAGAATTTTCTCTAAGTTGCTGATAACGCAAATTCCTCTGTAATTATTTGGGAGAAATTTGTCTCCTTTTTATAGATTGGTGTAATCTATCCCTGGTTCCAAATATCGGGGAAAATACCTGCAGTGAGGATAATGTTGAAGAGTTTGAGTATAGCCAATTTGAATTTGTGATTTCTATATTTGATCATTTCATTTAAAATACCATCAGCACCACAGGCCTTTTTGGGTTGGAGAGTGCGTAGTTTTCCAATAATTCTTCTTCTGTAATTGGGGTATCCACAGGATTCTGATAGTCTTTGACTGCTGATTCAAGGATTTGTAATTTTTCTTGTATATCTTTTTGTTCTGGGCTCTTTGTTATATTGCTGTAGAGGTTTGCAAAGTGATTTCTCCACATATCCCCATTTTGGATAGTCAATTCCTCCTGATGAGGATTGTTTAATTTATTCCAATTCTCCCAGAAGTGGTTTTAATCTATGGATTCCTCAATTACATCCAGCTGTTTTCTAATGTGCTTTTCCTTTATTGTTCTTAGGGTGTATTTGTATTGCTTCAGTGTTTCCCCATATTGAAGGCGTATATTTTTGTTGTCTGGTTCTCTGTGTTTTTGATTAGATATATTTCTCAATGACTTTCTTAGATTTATGCAATAATTTTTTATTTTCTGGTTTGCTCTTATGCTTCTTTAGATTAGCCAAGGAGGCTAATTTGTCTGCTGTTCTAGCATTCAGGTCTCCACAGACCAGTACGTTGCCTTGGGCCTGAAAGTGACTAATTTCCCCCTCTAGAATGGAGAAACTCTCTTCATTACATTTACATTTTAGTCATTTAGCAGACGCTCTTATCCAGAGCGACTTACAGTAGTGAATGCATACATTTCATGCATTTATTATTTTTTTTATTTTTTTGTACTGGCCCCCCGTGGGAATCAAACCCACAACCCTGGCGTTGCACACACACCATGCTGGCGTTGCAAACACCATGCTCCACCAACTGAGCCACAGGGAAGGCCTCATTGAAGTAGGGTGACTCTGAGGGGGGAATGTATGTGGCACAGAGGAAGACGTTTTTATCTGTCAAGATAGCCTCCTTGTTGATTTTTAACAGATAAAGAATTCTCCTGTTTTGATCAATTCAATTGAATGAATTAGTTCAGATTTATACCATATTAACATTCCCCCTGAGTCTCTGCCCTGTCCTGAGTCTCTGCCCTGTCCTGAGTCTCTGCCCTGTCCTGAGTCTCTGCCCTGTCCTGAGTCTCTGCCCTGTCCTGAGTCTCTGCCCTGTCTGATTCCTTTTAATTTGGTGGATGGTAGGATTATCTCCCTAAAACCTAGTGGACAGCCAGTAGAAACATCACCTCTGCACCATGTTTCCTACAATATCAACATCATCAATTACTTTCAGGAAGTCTGGGTTTCTGCTCTTTAGCCCAAAAGCAGAGGACTTAATCCTTGTAAATTCCAACATGCAACGTAAAAACATTTCATAACTTTCTTTTCTTCTTTACCTTCAAAATGAGACAAACACTCACAATCCAACAAGAACTATTAAAATAGTTTTTTTCAATTAAAGAAAACTCTTATTATGCAAATGTGATGTGTTTATCATTTAAGATAGCATTTGTGTCATGCCACTTGGGTGGATGTAGTGTGAGGATGGTGGAGTTGTTGTGCTCATCTTACCATGACCCTCGGCCTATCACATGTGAGCATAGTAGACTCAGCATTTGTTTAATGTCACTCATTTGGTTGGTGGGGGCTGGGCCAGTTTCTCCTCTCACAGCCTGTGCGTAGCTCTGCCTGCTGGGCTGTGGCTCCTCCAAGTGTGGGTCTGCGGTGGTGGGCAGGGGGGTGGGAGGCCTCGTCTGGGTGGCTCTGAAGCTGGGCTGGGTTGGTCTGTGCTGCGCTGGCTGTGGTGGGTATTGAGGTTGGTGGTGCTGTGGTCGTGGCTGGGGGGTCCAGGGTGCTGGTCCGGGGTGTTGTCTCGGTGATCTCGGCGGGGTGGAGATTGCTCCGTTGTTCCTGGGTGGAGAGGTCGGGCTGCGGTTTAAAGCGACATCCTTGAGAGTCTTGGCAAGGATGGGGACTGTCTCCCTGTACAGGTGAACATGTTCATAGAGACAGTCCAGATCGAGGGTGGGATGGTGGGCCAGGTGTACATTGGATCGCAGGGCACAGTCCCGGGAGAGGCTGGCGTTTATTCTTTGGATTGTGGCCAGGGTGGAAGTCATTCCTCTGTAGAAGGGTTGACACCATGATTCTTGAGTTGGGGAAGATTGCGGAGGCCTTCTCAATCACTCCCCGTAGTGAAGTCGCCACCCTCTCCTGCTGAGCACGCAGGTCGTTGCTTCCGGTGTGTATGATTATGTGGCTTGGCGACCCGAGCTGGGCCTTTTCAAGCAGCTCCATGGCACTCTGCGTTGTTGGGCACCACACCTTTCTCCTTTTGTGTCGAGGGAAAAGTTTATTCTCCTGAACAAACATCCCATTTGAGTCCATCAACAGGACGATGTCAGCCAGTGTTTCTTCTGGACTGGAGGGGGCAGAGGGGGGGCTGGTGGGTGTTGGAGCTGGGGTGTGGCTGGTCTGTGCCGGTGCCGCTGTCAGTGGGAGGCTGTTCTGTGGGTTGGGGAGGAGGGGTGCAGCAGGCAGGGCTGGGGAAGCCTGGCTGGTTGAGCTGGGCTCCTCTGCTGTGTGAGGGCAGGTCATAGAGTGGTGATCTAGCTGCTCCTGCAGCCTGTCCTCTGTTCTCTTTCTCTCCTGCAGCCTGTCCTCTGTTCTCTTTCTCTCCTGCAGCCTGTCCTCGGTTCTCTTTCTCTCCTGCAGCCTGTCCTCTGTTCTCTTTCTCTCCTGCAGCCTGTCCTCTGTTCTCTTTCTCTCCTGCAGCCTGTCCTCTGTTCTCTTCCTCTCCTGCAGCCTGTCATCTGTTCTCTTTCTCTCCTGCAGCCTGTCCTCTGTTCTCTTTCTCTCCTGCAGCCTGTCATCTGTTCTCTTTCTCTCCTGCAGCCTGTCCTCTGTTCTCTTTCTCTCCTGCAGCCTGTCCTCTGTTCTCTTTCTCTCCTGCAGCCTGTCCTCTGTTCTCTTTCTCTCCTGCAGCCTGTCATCTGTTCTCTTTCTCTCCTGCAGCCTGTCCTCTGTTCTCTTTCTCTCCTGCAGCCTGTCCTCTGTTCTCTTTCTCTCCTGCAGCCTGTCCTCTGTTCTCTTTCTCTCCTGCAGCCTGTCATCTGTTCTCTTTCTCTCCTGCAGCCTGTCCTCTGTTCTCTTTCTCTCCTGCAGCCTGTCCTCTGTTCTCTTCCTCTCCTGCAGCCTGTCCTCTGTTCTCTTTCTCTCCTGCAGCCTGTCCTCTGTTCTCTTTCTCTCCTGCAGCCTGTCCTCTGTTCTCTTTCTCTCCTGCAGCCTGTCCTCTGTTCTCTTTCTCTCCAGCAGCTCCTCTCTTAGTGAGGTCAGATCGTTATTACTGCTCTGCATGTCTTTTTGGAGCTCTCTCACCTCCTTTGTTAGATCAGCCAGCTCTCTCTTGAGTCCGTCTCTCTCTTGCTGAACTGTAGTTTTCACTGTAGTTTTCCTCCTCTCTCTCTCTCTCGCTGTAGTTTTCCTCCTCTCTCTCTCTTTCGCTGTAGTTTTCCTCCTCTCTCTCTCTCTCGCTGTAGTTTTCCTCCTCTCTTTCTCGCTCTAGTTTTCCTCCTCTCTCTCTCGCTCTAGTTTTCCTCCTCTCTCACACTGTAGTTTTTTCCTCCTCTCTCTCTCGCTCTAGTTTTCCTCCTCTCTCACATTGTAGTTTTCCTCCTCTCTCTCTCGCTGTAGTTTTCCTCCTCTCTCTCTCGCTGTAGTTTTCCTCCTCTCTCTCTCGCTGTAGTTTTCCTCCTCTCTCTCTCGCTGTAGTTTCCCTCCTCTCTCTCTCGCTGTAGTTTTCCTCCTCTCTCTCTCGCTCTAGTTTTCCTCCTCTCTCTCTCGCTGTAGTTTTCCTCCTCTCTCTCTCGCTGTAGTTTTCCTCCTCTCTCTCTCGCTGTAGTTTTCCTCCTCTCTCTCTCGCACTGTAGTTTTCCTCCTCTCTCTCGCTGTAGTTCTCCTCCTCTCTCTCTCGCTCTAGTTTTCCTCCTCTCTCTCTCGCTCTAGTTTTCCTCCTCTCTCTCTCGCTCTAGTTTTCCTCCTCTCTCTCTCCATCTCTTATTGAACTATAATTAACTTTTTTTGTCAGTCACATACAGTGGGGGAAAAAAGTATTTGACCCCCTGCTGATTTTGTATGTTTGCCCACTGACAAAGAAAGGATCAGTCTATAATTTTAATGTAAGGTTTATTTGAACAGTGAGAGACAGAATAACAACAAAACTATCCAGAAAAACGCATGTCAGAAATGTTATAAATTGATTTGCATTTTAATGAGGGAAATAAGTATTTGACCCCCTCTCAATCAGAAAGATTTATGGCTCCCAGGTGTCATTTATACAGGTAACGAGCTGAGATTAGGAGCACACTCTTAAAGGGAGTGCTCCTAACCGCAGCTTGTTACCTGTAAAAAAGACACCTGTCCACAGAAGCAATCAATCAGATTCCAAACTCTCCACCATGGCCAAGACCAAAGAGCTCTCCAAGGATGTTAGGGACAAGATTGTAGACCTACACAAGGCTGGAATGGGCTACAAGACCATCGCCATGCAGCTTGGTGAAAAGGTGACAACAGTTGGTGCGATTATTCGCAAATGGAAGAAACACAAAAGAACTGTCGATATCCCTCGGCCTGGGGCTCCATGCAAGATCTCACCTCGTGGAGTTGCAATGATCATGAGAACGGTGAGGAATCAGCCCAGAACTACACGGGAGGATCTTGTCAATGATCTCAAGGCAGCTGGGACCATAGTCACCAAGAAAACAATTGGTAACACACTACGCCGTGAAGGACTGAAATCCTGCAGTGCCCGCAAGGTCCCCCTGCTCAAGAATACATATACATGCCCGTCTGAAGTTTGCCAATGAACATCTGAATGACTCAGAGGACAACTGGTGAAAGTGTTGTGGTCAGATGAGAGCAAAATGGACCTCTTTGGCATCAACTCAACTCGCTGTGTTTGGAGGAGGAGGAATGCTGCCTATGACCCCAAGAACACCATCTCCACCATCAAACATGGAGGTGGAAACATTATGCTTTGTGGGTGTTTTTCTGCTACGGGGACAGGACAACTTCACCGCATCAAAGGGACGATGGACGGGGCAATGTACCGTCAAATCTTGGGTGAGAACCTCCTTCCCTCAGCCAGGGCATTGAAAATGGGTTGTGAATGGGTATTCCAGCATGACAATGACCCAAAACACACGGCCAAGGCAACAAAGGAGTGGCTCAAGAAGAAGCACATTAAGGTCCTGGAGTGGCCTAGCCAGTCTCCAGACCTTAATCCCATAGAAAATCTGTGGAGGGAGTTGAAGGTTCGAGTTGCCAAACGTCAGCCTCGAAACCTTAATGACTTGGAGAAGATCTGCAAAGAGGAGTGGGACAAAATCCCTCCTGAGATGTGTGCGAACCTGGTGGCCAACTACAAGAAACGTCTGACCTCTGTGATTGCCAACAAGGGTTTTGCCACCAAGTACTAAGTCATGTTTTGCAGAGGGGTCAAATACTTATTTCCCTCATTAAAATGCAAATCAATTTACAACATTTTTTACATGCATTTTTCTGGATTTTTTTGTTGTTATTCTGTCTCTCACTGTTCAAATAAAGCTAAAATTATAGACTGATCATTTCTTTGTAAGTGGGCAAACGTACAAAATCAGCAGGGGATCAAATACTTTTTTCCCCCCACTGTACATGAACACACACACACACACACACACACACACACACACACACACACACACACACACACACACACACACACACACACACACACACACACACACACACACACACACACACACACACACACACACAACACACAAACACACAAACACCTCGGGACAGAAAAACTTGAATTGCCCCAGAACAGTAAATATGGGAACCACTGTTGCAGTATATTAGTATTCAAGAGTAAAGAATGTTGTGCTGTTCTCCATCCTCAGGGCTGCCTAATCGTGATTCAAAACTACAACCTGGTTCTTTTTGTTAATCCAATTTTCCGCTAGAAAAACTAATTTTCCCTTCTCTTCTGTCTCCACAGACTTGGCTGGGACCAGACAGTATGGGGTTAAAAAGCTCCTACTGGCTTTTGATATCTTTCATGGTGGTGAGTACATCTTCAGCTTCTCATTAACCTCTATGGGCTAGGTGGGACGCTTGCGTCCCACCTACTCAACAGCCAGTTGAATCCTGTGGCGCGTTATTCAAATACCTTAGATATGATATTACTTAAATTTTTCAAAAATATGACTATTTTACACCATTTTAAAGATAAGACTCTCGTTAATCTAACCACACTGTCCGATTTCAAAAAGGCTTTACAACGAAAGCAAAACATTAGATTATGTCAGCAGAGTACCAAGCCAGAAATAATCAGAAACCCATTTTTCAAGCTAGCATATAATGTCACATAAACCCAAACCACAGCTAAATGTAGCACTAACCTTTGATGATCTTCATCAGATGACAACCCTAGGACATTATGTTATACAATACATGCATGTTTTGTTCAATCAAGTTCATATTTATATCAAAAACCAGCTTTTTACATTAGCATGTGACTAGCATTCCCACCGAACACTGCCGGTGAATTTACTAAATTACTCACGATAAACGTTCACAAAAAGCATAACAATTATTTTAAGAATTATAGATACAGAACTCCTCTATGCACTCGCTATGTCCGATTTTAAAATAGCTTTTCGGTGAAAGCACATTTTGCAATATTCTCAGTAGATAGCCCGGCATCACAGGGCTAGCTATTTAGACACCCAGCAGGTTTAGCACTCATCAAAGTCAGATTTACTATAAGAAAAATGTTATTACCTTTGTTGTCTTCGTCAGAATGCACTCCCAGGACTTCTACTTCAATAACAAATGTTGGTTTGGTCCAAAATAATCCATCGTTATATCCAAACAGCGGCGTTTTGTTCGTGCGTTCTAGACACTATCCTAAAGGCTAAATAAGGGTGACGAGCATGGCGCAATTCGTGACAAAATAATTCTAAATATTCCATTACCGTACTTCAAAGCATGTCAACCGCTGTTTAAAATCAATTTTTATGCCATTTTTCTCATAAAAAAGCGATAATATTTCGACCGGGAATATGCGTTTAGATAAACAGACCAAGGAAAAGAAAGCATTCGGTCGAAGCGGGCACGCGCCTAAGCCCATAGTACTCTGAGCGGCCACTTGCCAAAAGCGATAACGTTTTTCAGCCAGAGCCTGCCTCGATATCGTTCAACGTTTTCCCGGGCTCTGAGACCCTATGGAAGACGTAGGAAGTGTCACGTTATTGCACAGATCCTGAGTCTTCAATAAAAAGAGCCAAGATGAAACACTACTTCTCAGACAGGCCACTTCCTGCTTGAAATCTTCTCAGGTTTTGGCCTGCCATAGGAGTTCTGTTATACTCACAGACACCATTCAAACAGTTTTAGAAACTTTAGGGTGTTTTCTATTCAAAGCCAATAATTATATGCATATTCTAGTTACTGGGCAGGAGTAGTAACCAGATTAAATCGGGTACGTTTTTTATCCAGCCGTGTCAATACTGCCCCCTAGCCCTAACAGGTTAACAAAACTTTGGACACACCTACTCATTCAAGGGTTTTTCTTTATTTTTTCTATTTTCTACATTGTAGAATAATAGTGAAGACATTCTTGGCATTCTCTCAACCAGCTTCACCTGGAATGCTTTTCCAACAGTCTTGAAGGAGTTCCCACATATGCTGAGAACTTGTTGGCCACTTTTCCTTCACTCTGCGGTCCAACTCATCCCAAACCATCTCAATTGGGTTGAGGTTGGGTGATTGTGGAGGCCAGGTCATCTGATGCAGCACTCCATCACTCTCCTTCTTGGTCAAATAGCCCTTACACAGCCTGGAGGTGTGTTTTGGGTCATTGTCCTGTTGAAAAACAAATGACAGTCCCACTAAGCGCAAACCAGGTAGGATGGCGTATCGCTGCAGAATGCTGTGATAGCCATGCTGGTTAAGTGTGCCTTGAATTCTAAATAAATCACTGACAGTGCAATGCACCCCCACACCATCACACCTCCTCCTCTATGCTTCATGGTGGGAACTACACATGCGAAAATTATCCGCTCACCTACTCTGTCTCACAAAGACAGCGGTTGGAACCAAAAATCTTCAATTTGGACTCATCAGACCAAAGGACAGATTTCCACCGGTCTAATGTCCATTGCTCGTGTTTCTTGGCCCAAGCAAGTCTCTTCTTCTTATTGGTGTCCTTTAGAAGTAGTTTCTTTGCAGCAATTCCACCATGAAGGCCTGATTCACGCAGTCTTCTCTGAACGGTTGATGTTGAGATGTGTCTGTTACTTGAACTCTGTGAAGCATTTATTTGGCCTGCAATTTCTGAGTATGAAACACTAATGAACTTATTCTCTGCAGCAGAGGTAACTCTGGGTCTTCCTTTCCTGTGGCGGACCTCATGAGAGCCAGTTTCATCATAGCGCTTGATGTTTTTTTTTGACTGCACTTGAAGAAACTTTCAAAGTTCTTGAAATGTCCTGTATTAACTGACCTTCATGTCTTAAAGTAATGATGGACTGTCGTTTCTCTTTGCTTATTTGAGCTGTTCTTGCCATAATATGGACTTGGTCTTTTACCAAATAGGGCTATTTTCTGTATACCACCCCTACCTTGTCACAACACAACTGATTGGCTCAAACGCAATAAGAAGGGAAGAAATTCCACAAATCAACAAGGCACACCTGTTCATTGAAATGCATTCATGAAGCTGAGTGTGCAAAGTTGTCATCAAGAGTGTGCAAAGTTGCACACCAAGAGTGTGCAAAGTTGTCATCAAGGCAAAGGGTGGCTACATTGAAGAATCTAAAAATGTAAATATATTTTGATTTGTTTTACACTTTTTTGGTTACTACATGATTCCATATATGTATTTCATAGTTTTGACGCATTCACTATTATTCTACAATGTACAAAATAGTAAAAAGAAATTAAAACTCTGGAATGAGTAGGTGTGTCCAAACCTTTGACTGGTACTGTAAATACTTGTTGTTAGATTACTTTTTGCTGTGTTTATTACTGTAATGCAGTTTATATATTACTGTAATTTTTTACCAAATTGTACAGGATTTGTTCTGTAAATGTGTTTTAACTTGATAAAATGCCATGCATTGTCTCAAAGTACTAGATAAACTGCAATACGTTTTGCTATGCTGGTTTTCAACGCGTAGAGAAAATCAGAGCGATTAATTTGATGTAGTTCACTAATCCGTTAAATCACTAATTGGTTCAGTTTGGCAACTAGAGGCATGGATGACCTAAAAGCCAGAATATCTTTCAGCCATGACGCTCTGCAGATACTTTCTATGAATGGCAGAGGTTGGTTGGCTGGTGTGTCTCTGTCTGTCTGTCTGTCTGTCTGTCTGTCTGTCTGTCTGTCTGTCTGTCTGTCTGTCTGTCTGTCTGTCTGTCTGTCTGTCTGTCTGTCTGTCTGTCTGTCTGTCTGTCTGTCTGTCTGTCTGTCTGTCTGTCTGTCTGTCTGTCTGTCTGTCTGTCTGTCTGTCTGTCTGTCTGAGTGAGTGAGTGAGTGAGTGAGTGAGTGAGTGAGTGAGTGAGTGAGTGAGTGAGTGAGTGCTTGCTGGATGCATCCCCACTTGTTTGCCAACCCTCATCATACTTTACTTAAACCCAATGATCAGCTGGCATGGAAAACCAGTTACCTTATAGCACAAATGCCACTGTCTTTGCCTTTTGTTACTTTATGATCTTGAAACTCAAGGCAGCAGCTATCAGCCTCATTTATTATTCATGAGATGCAAAGGGTATTATGTATGATGGTAATTTGTTAGAACGTTCGTGTAATTACAGTTTGTAATACAATGTCTTGTTTTGAGGTGTTTTTACTTATGCACGACTATACTAAGGGAGGGGGGACGAGCTCACTTTCCCTGCCTGTCTCATTACACTACGATCAGAGCCGGCTGCAGACAATAATCAACTAGGGGGAAATCAGTTTTTGTAAATCTTGATGTTATATTTATAATTATAAAAAATATATGCAACAAATTTTCCACTAACAGGTTTCTGTGCAAATGCACCACACACAACCAATAAGCAATGAATAACTGCATAACGATTACCGACTTGAAGCGCTTATCATCATGTTTGTGTTTTCAACACCAAAATCAAGTAGAGAACGTCAATCTGGACAAACTGAAAATACATCCCTCCCTACTCACTATCGAAGGCTTGGTTTGGCAATCTCTGAATGTCATTAAACGTTTTGGTGTTTTGTAACAGATTTTTGGGGCATTTTGTCTCTTTCCATGATTCTAAAGGTTGTGGCGCAGTTTGGATGCTGGATTTATATTAGAGTGGAGTGGATGAATGTGTGCAGGTAGCCTACAGGAGACTTCTGAAGTAACCTAATCAGATTAAACATTGTGACTAGTTGTGTTTATGCCACACATAAAACGTCATACATTTTGTCTATATTGAAGCATTAGGTTCTAGGTGGAGGAATAGCTGCTATGATCGGAAAGGAGAACGCATGTTAAGTTTTCCTGAATAACTGGACTTGCTGGGAGCCTGCCTACAGTACCTTCAGAAAGTATTCACACCCATTGACTTTGTCCACATTTGTTGTGTTACAGCCTGAATTTAAAATGGATTAAATTGAGATTTTGTGTCACTGGCCTACACACAAAACCCCTTAAAGTCAAATTGTTTTAAAAAATGTTTACAAATGAATAAAAAAATGTAAAGCTGAAATGTCTTGAGTCAATAAGTATTCAACCCCTTTGTTAAGGTAAGTCTAAATACATTCAGGAGTAAACATTTGCTTAACAAGTCACATAATAAGTTGCATGGACTCACTCTGTGTGCATTAATAGTGTTTAACATGATGTTTTAATGGCTACCTCATCTCTGTACCCCACACATACACTATTAATGCACACAGAGTGAGTCCATGCAACTTATTATGTGACTTGTTAAGCAAATGTCTGTAAAGTCCCTTAGTCGAGCAGTGCATTTCAAACACAGATTCAACCACAAAGACCAGGGAGGTTTTCCAATGCCTCGCAAAGCAGGGCAACTATTGGTAGAAGGGTAAGGTTTTTTAAAAGCAGACATTGAATATCCCTTTGAGCATTGTGAAGTTATGAATTACACTTTGGATGGTGTATCAATACACTCAGTCATTACAAAGATACAAGCGTCCTTCTTAACTCAGTTGCCGATGAGGAAGGAAACCGCTCAGGGATTTCACCATGAGGCCAATGGTGACTTTAAAACAGTTAGAGTTTAATGACCACGATAGGAGAAAACTGAGGATAGAACAACAACATTTTAGTTATTCCAAAATAATAATCTAAATTACAGAAGGAAGCCTGTACAGAAAAGAAGGAAGCCTGTACAGAATAATGCTGCAAAGCAATTAACTGTTTGACCTGAATATAAAGTATTATGTTTAGGGCAAATTGAATACAACACATTACTGAGTATAACTCTTCATATTTTCAAGCATGGTAGTGGCCGCATCATGTTATGGGCATGCTTGTTATCGGCAAGGACTAAGGAGGCTTTTTAGGATGAACAAATAAAAGGGAATAGAGCTAAGTACAGGAAAAATCCTGTTAGAAAACCTGGTTCAGTGTGCTTTCCAACAGACACTGGGAGACAAATTCACCTTTCAGCAGTACAATAACCTAAAACGCAATACTAAGACAAAGTTGAATGTTCCTGAGTGGCCTAGTTACAGATTTGACTTAAATTGGCTTGAAAATCTATGGCAAGATTTGAAATGGCTGTCTAGCAATGATCAAGAACCAACGTGACAGAGCTTGAAGAATTGTAAAAAGAATAATATAAGACTCACAACTGTAATCGCTGCCAAAGATGATTCTAAGTATTGACTCAGGGGTGTGAATACTTGTGTAAATGAGATATTTCTGTATTTCATTTGCAATACATTTTCTAAAATGTATAAAAACATGTTTTCACTTTTTTCATTATGGGGTATTGTGTGTAGATTGGTGAGAAACAAAATCTCAATTTTGAATTCAGGCTGTAACAAAATGTGGAATAAGTCAAAGGATATGAATACTTTCTGAAGGCAATGTATGGAGACAGCGCATCAGTATCAGAAGTAAAAATAAAGCCAGAGTGGCCTGCTACTGTGCCTATCTAGAATCTATCAGAGTAGACCCACAACTGATCCAAATGGAATGAAACATTCAAATAACAGGGCTTTTACACCATTATTCAAAAGACATTTTCACTGCAGTTTACAGCCTAGAGCAGTAGAATTGTACTCAATTGTACTCACTTGAAAACAATAATGCAATTATTCCTTGGCTTGCGATGTCGTACACTAGTCTATGTAGAATCATTTTATTGTCCATAAACAAGATCAATAGGGGAGCTTCTTGAACTGCGTGTCTTCACAAATGAATGATAATGAATGAATGACATTTTATTTCGTGTCAAATCGCCGTGCTTCTACATCTGTATTGCTTGCTGTTTGGGGTTTTTGGCTGGGTTTCTGTATAGCACTTTGTGACATCAGCTGATGTAAAAAGGGCTTTATAAATACATTTGATTAATTGATTGATTGGCAACCCATCCCTCACGGGATTAATTGACACAAACAAATATTACAATAAGTCACTGTGATAATTCAGTGATAAATCTTACGGTGTTCTGTGCAGTGCGCACGTCATAAAGAGTGAACAAGAAATCACTACATAATAGTAAATAAGGTTATCCAACAATAATTCTATCCATAGAGCAGTAAAATAATACATACAGATAAATACACCTGGCCTCTCCCCTGCCTATCAGATATTCTTCTATCTTGTGGATTTATATTGAAAATGTATGCAGAATGATTTAACCTGTGGTATGATTGCTAGTTAGCCTATTGCAGATCTGGACAAACGATCCACCTACCACTATTGTCACTATGAATGGTGGATAGAGGGCAGGATAGACCTTAAGACAGGTAGACTATATTGACCTGTGGAATAGTAAGCGTGCAGAAAAGCATAGTGCATAATGGAAGTACCAAAACACCTTGATAGGGGACACGCATGCAAGCAGATGAGGAGATTTGGCAATATGGAAGACATTAGATAGAAAACCTACAAAATGGCCAATGTAAATCAAGGAAAAAACGCAAATAGTTTCACAATCCTTCCCTATTTTGAACTAGCTAGCTAACCAACAACTGTAACAATGTATTTGAGAGACAACAGTGCTTATTGGGCAACTTTATTGATGGTTTCAATAAAGATTTGGAGAGGAAATATGATTTAGATGTTGTCAAGAATCTTTTGATTGTAAGCCAACCTCATCTGTCCTGCCCCAAAGTTGTGCACGCTTTGGTTTTGTTTGTAAACAGCCCAGGTAAAGCATATAGAGGTAAAGTAGGTAAAGCATGTAGAGGTATAGTAGGTAAAGCATGTAGAGGTAAAGCAGGTAAAGCATATAGAGGTAAAGTAGGTAAAGCATGTAGAGGTATAGTAGGTAAAGCATGTAGAGGTAAAGTAGGTAAAGCATGTAGAAGAACTAAAGTATATAGAGGTAAAGTAGGTAAAACATGTAGAGGTAAAGTAGGTAAAGCATGTAGAGGTAAAGCAGGTAAAGCATGTAGAGGTAAAGTAGGTAAAGCATGTAGAGGTAAAGTAGGTAAAGCATGTAGAGGTAAAGTAGGTAAAGCATGTAGAGGTAAAGCAGGTAAAGCATGTAGAGGTAAAGTAGGTAAAGCATGTAGAGGTAAAGCAGGTAAAGCATGTAGAGGTAAAGCAGGTAAAGCATATAGAGGTAAAGTAGGTAAAGCATGTAGAGGTAAAGCAGGTAAAGCATGTAGAGGTAAAGTAGGTAAAGCATGTAGAAGAACTAAAGTATATAGAGGTAAAGTAGGTAAAACATGTAGAGGTAAAGTAGGTAAAACATGTAGAGGTAAAGTAGGTAAAGCATGTAGAGGTAAAGTAGGTAAAGCACGTAAAGCATATAGAGGTAAAGTAGGTAAAGCATGTAGAGGTAAAGTAGGTAAAGCATGTAGAGGTAAAGTAGGTAAAGCATGTAGAGGTAAAGTAGGTAAAGCATATAGAGGTAAAGTAGGTAAAGCATGTAGAGGTAAAGTAGGTAAAGCATGTAGAGGTAAAGTAGGTAAAGCATGTAGAGGTAAAGTAGGTAAAGCATATAGAGGTAAGGTAGGTAAAGCATGTAGATGTAAGGTAGATAAAGCATGTGGAGCTTGCCCAGGTAAAGCATGTAGAAATGAGTTTTCTTTGTCAGCAAAATGGATTCTAGATGTTTTATTTTACATGTTTGTCAGGACACTTACTTGTATTGTTGAACTGCTTTATCGGTATAGCAACAGGTTTTTGGCTCATAATAATACCTTTGTACTGATAATAATACATTTGTACTGATAATAATACCTTTGTACTGATGATAATACCTTTGTACTGATGATAATACCTTTGTACTGATGATAATACCTTTGTACTGATAATAATACATTTGTACTGATACTAATACATTTGTACTGATAATAACACCTTTGTACTGATAATAATACATTTGTACTGATAATAATACATTTGTCCATTTGGTCTTCTATTCATCAGTGTCGATGTGAAATGAAATGTTCACCTGATGATAAGTTGGCTGTCGATAAGTGTTTGTACCATGTAATTAAATTACATTTGTCTGCCTGTCTGAGTGTAAAAGGTAAATCGAATTCATGCTGATCTCTTTAATCTGACTGATGTTCATGCACTTGTCTTTGCGTCCAATGAAGCTTTACTCTAAGCTTCTGAAGTAACTATTATTTCAGCAAGCTGCGTGGAGGAAAGGATAGAGGAAGGACATTTGTGTACAGGTGAGGTTTACTCACTGTCTGGACCTTTAAAGCTGACATTGGTGGTGGCCTGGTGGTCGTATGTATGACGTCATTTACTTCAACGTTTGGAGTGACATCATATGTACGGCTGCTAAACTGCTACATGGGACATCGTCAATATTCCGAAAACTCTCTCAGACGAAAAAAATCATCTCCCTTTCCTTTTATGTTTGTGTCTGTAGCTCAGTATGATTTGAATTGTCAGGTAACTGATGTACTATTCCCTGGAGAAGGAAAAGAACTCTCCAAAAGTTCAACGGGAAGAGACGAAAGTAATTAAAAAAGAGAGAAAGGAGGGAGGAGGTTAGGGCGGGTGGGAGGTGTTTGCGAGCAAATCTCTCCAAGCTATTGTGTTAATATTTATGTATAATTAATTAAAGTGTGGAAGCGGAAAGAGAACAAGAGAATAAGAGCGAGAGAGCGAGAGAAATGACAAGCTCCGGCGCTTGAGTGGCTTAATTCTCTGTAGAAATATTAGGAGAGATGAGTCACACTCACGACGACGCATTGGACACAGATGCTATTTGAATCTTGATTTCCTCCTCGTCTTTGTGCAGCGAAGTGTTATCTACATCAGCGTTGGAGACGAGACGAGCTCCCATGGTTTTTTAAGACTTTTTTTCCAAACCACACAATAGGAGAACAGACAGGATCAGAGCAACGCTCTTGTCCTCTTCATATAAAAAAATCTATCCCTTTTTATTAGTTATTTTGTGAGTTCTCAAATGCATTTTACTGTGTGGAGGAATACATGAATGAGTCAACCACGGTTTGACAAAACTATAGATAGAGAATTTGTAGGTTCTTGTATGCTAGTCATCTGTAACCATGTCAACGCACGTTTCAATTACAGCATTGGGACACTCACAGAATGATACTCTATTCTTCTATTGCTTTAAGCATTATTATTATTTATTTTTTTACCATTATTTAACTAGGCAAGTCAGTTAACAACAAATTCTTATTTTCAATGACGACCTAGGAACAGTGGGTAAACTGCCTTGTTCAGGGGCAGAACAACAGATTTTTACCTTGTCAGCTCGGGGATTCGATCTAGTCTAGTTACTAGTCCAACGCTCTAACCACTAAACTACCTGCCTCTAACCACTAGGCTACCTGCCTCTAACCACTAGGCTACCTGCCTCTAACCACTAGGCTACCTGTCTCTAACCACTAGGCTACCTGCCTCTAACCACTAGGCTACCTGCCGCCCCAAGTTCATGTGGGACTATAATGTCAATAAATCGCTCTCACAATTCCAATAGTATACCATAGAAAGAGAACAGCTCATTCTAGGACTCATTCTAGATCATTACACATTCACATTGACTGTTGAAGAACAAGCATGCCAATATTGTCACAACACAATGCAAATTGATTCAGCTCAGGGCAATTAGTTTCAGGGCAGCACAGTCTAGGTGCAACCTACACATACATCACTATCCAGTCACTTAGATGTTAAATAGCTCTATTGTGGTAAGATGAAGTGGTTGCTGTGTCTTTGCAGAGTGGAACTGTTGCCGGGGAGTCCAGCTCTGAGCCTGCTAGCCCAGACACATCTCTCAGGCCTGTCCTGACCATAATGGAGGACGAGAGGCAGACCATGACCGCCGAGGGTCAATACAAATGTCTTGAGCTGTTCAGCCGAGACCAGAAGCACAACATCACAGGTGAAGCACAAATCACTCATTTAAAAGTACAAAAATGGATGTACCAATCCCAGATTGCCCCTTCAATCTAATCACACTACTTACTGGGAGTCTGGGATCTGATTACTGGAGCTCTTTGAGAAAGCATAGTGTTGATGCTATGACCTTTGATCTGATTACTAGGGCTCCTTGAGAAAGCACTAGTGTTGATGCTATGACCTTTGATCTGATTACGAGGGCTCCTTGAGAAAGCACTAGTGTTGATGCTATGACCTTTGATCTGATTACTAGGGCTCCTTGAGAAAGCACTAGTGTTGATGCTATGACCTTTGTTGTGTAAGTAAATGTTAGTGGATGGATGTGTAATCAGTGCTCCCTTGATGCTATAGGTAATTGAAATGCTGGTACTATCTTTTGGTATTTGTTTCATTAGTCCATTGTTGACATAAGCAAAACATTTTTGGGACTGTCACCAATCAAGTTTTCAAGATAGTATGTAACTTTCAAAATTCAGAAATAATCCTGTATGATGCATTTTACATTATATAATATAAAACACAGCATCATATGATGTGAAATGCGTCATACGGAGATAATTTCTGTATTTTGAAAGTTACATATCTTGAAAACTTGTTTGCTGACAAGTTGGGAATATGTCAACAATGGACTAATGAAGAAAATACCAAAAGATAGTTTTGGGGTGGAGTGTTATATGCCTATAAAATACTTAAATGCAGTGTTATATGCCTATAAAATACTTAAATGCAGTGTTATATGCCTATAAAATACTTAAATACTGTGATATAGGCCTATAAAACTATCATAGCTAAATGGTTGGAGCATCTCTGCTTTTATGGAAAGTGCTAAAGGCACCGAGTGTAATGGCCGTCTGAAAGAGTAGACCAAGGCGCAGCGTGGTTAGTGCTCATCATGACATTTATTTGAAGGAACACAATCAAAAAACCAAAGTGCAACAGCGAAACAGTTCTGTCAGGTAACAAATGACTAAACAGAAAATAACCACCCACAAAACCCAAAGGAAAAAAGGCTGCCTAAGTATGGCTCCCAATCAGCAACAACGATATACAGCTGTCCCTGATTGAGAACCATACCCGGCCGAAACAAAGAAATACCAAACATAGAAAAAAGGACAGAATGCCCACCCCAACTCACGCCCTGAACAACCAAAATAGAGACATAAAAGGATCTCTAAGGTCAGGGCGTGACACCGAGCATCTGCTAAATGTCTCAAATGTACCATACCAGTCAACAGTTTGGACACACCTACTCATTCAAGGGTTTTCCTTTATTTCTAAAAATGTTTACATTGTAGAATAATAATAAAGACATCAAAACTATGAAATAACACATATGGAATCATGTAGTAACCAAAAAAGTGTACATTTCTTATTTTAGATTCTTCAAAGTAGCCACCCTTTGCATTGATGACAGCTTGCACACTCTTGGTATTATCTCAACCAGCTTCATGATGTAGTCACCTGGAATGCATTTCAATTAACAGGTGTGCCTTGTTAAAAGTTGATTTGTGGAATTCTTTCCTTCTTAATGCGTTTGAGCCAATCAGTTGTGTTGTGACAAGGTAGGGGTGGTATACAGAAAATAGCCCTATTTGGTAAAAGACCAAGTCCATATTATGGAAAGAACAGCTCAAATAAGCAAAGAGAAATTACAGTTCATCATTACTTTAAGACATGAAGGTCTGTCAATATGGAAAATGTCAAGAACTTTGAAAGTTTCTTCAAGTGCAGTCAAAAAAAACATCAAGCGCTATGATGAAACTTGCTCTCATTAGGACCGCCACAGGAAAGCAAGACTTGGGCCAAGAAACACGAGCAATGGACATTAGACCGGTGGAAATATGTCCTTTGGTCTGATGAGTCCAAATTTGAGATTTTTGGTTCCAACCACCGTGTCTTTGTGAGACGCAAAGTAGGTGAACGGATGATCTCTGCATGTGCGGCTCCCACCATGAAGCATGAAGGAGGAGATGTGATGGTGTGGGTACTTTGCTAGTGACACTCAGTAATTTATTTAGAATTCAAGGCACACTTAACCAGCATGGCTACCACAGCATTCTGCAGCGATACGCCATCCCATCTGGTTTTCTATTAGTGGGACTGTCATTTGTTTTTCAACAGGACAATGACCCAAAACACACATTGAGGCTGTGTAAGGGCTATTTGACCAAGAAGGAGAGTGATGGAGTGCTGCATCAGATGACCTGGCCTCCACAATCACCCGACCTCATCCCAATTGAGATGGTTTGGGATGAGTTGGACTGCAGAGTGAAGGAAAAGCAGTCAACAAGTGCTCAGCATATGTGGGAACTCCTTCAAGACTGTTGGAAAAGCATTCCAGGTGAAGCTGGTTAAGAGAATGCCAAGAGTGTGTAAAGCTGTCATTAAGGCAAAGGGTGGCTACTTTGAAGAATATAAAATATAAAATGTATTTTGATTTGTTTAACACTTTTTTGGTTACTACATGATTCCATAAGTGTTATTTCATAGTTTTGATGTCTTCACTATTATTCTACAATGTAGAAAATAGTAAAAATAAAGAAAAACCCTTGAATGAGTAGG
Source organism: Salmo salar (assembly GCF_965601325.2). Classification (NCBI taxonomy): domain Eukaryota; kingdom Metazoa; phylum Chordata; class Actinopteri; order Salmoniformes; family Salmonidae; genus Salmo; species Salmo salar. The sequence goes on along the minus strand of NC_138304.1, from coordinate 91,708,377 downwards.
TGTGTCCAAACTTTTGACTGGTACTGTAAATAATAGGGTTAGACATGAATCGTTAACACATGGTTCAGCAATATGGAGGTAGCCTGAAGTGTTATTAATGCACAGCTAGCTATAGATATTAAAAAGTAATTCTCCCTGATGCAGGTGTGTTCTGTAGTCGTATGTGGGATGGCTTGTTATGTTGGGACGAGACTCCGGTGGGGACCTACGCCACACAGAACTGCCCAGACTACCCTGGCCTGGACACCTCTGGTAAGACCGCACACTGATAAATGATCAAATTTGTGCAGAGGGAACTGGCCAGGCCACAAGTAGATTATAGAGATCATTTTTACCAATAGTCTCTATAGGAATGACAATGTGGCATCTTACACTCAAGTTCTGATCTAGGATCAGTTTTGCTTGAAAAAGATTATATGGACGGGGGGGAACTGGTCCTAGATCTGTATCAAACATCAATCAGGTCCTCCCTGTCCATGTACTCTTATGGAATGTGATCTAAAAGGCAAAACTGATCCTAGTTCAGCACTCCTACTCCGAGATGCTTTTTGAAAACAGGTACTTATCTGACCAATCTGACCAGTGACGCAATGAGAGTTGGACTAATGAGTGTAGAGTATATAGATTGTTAATCACTAGTGATGCAACAATCGATCTAATTATTTCACTCTTCTTTTGTTTGGTTGAAGCAAGCTGTCTTGGATAGTTTAGCTGGGTTTTATGTACAGAACCATTGATTAGCTGCTGGGGGAGGACAGGCTGCTGGGTTAGCGTGCTTACAGACATGGAACATCGTGATCTCAGTCATTATCCAACAGGAGATTCAACTCAAGCTTTAGGGATTAGAGCAGGGAAGAGTTTCCCCAAGTCTGGTATATTAAAGTGTTATGTGATGCCCATAACTTATATCTTAAGTGTTTTTCTAGCTTTGGTGGTGAATTAGTTAAATGACAAGGAGCTGGCTCTCAGTGTTATGGAATGCAGTGATGCTCAATTGAGTAATGAGGACAAACAGAATAACACTTAAAGGGGCAATCTGCGGTACAAATAACAACATTTATATGACAGCAAAATGAGAGAAAAAACTACCCACAGGGCACAAACTGGTTGAATCAACGTTGTTTCCACACAAATCATCAGTGTAAATGCATTTCATATTTCTTTCATCCAGCTTCTAACCTAATGACATAGTGAAATGTTTTGTTATGTTCACGTTGAATTCACGTTAGTTGACAACTCAACCAAATGTAAATGAAAACTAGGTGTTGAACTGACGTGTACCCAGTGGGTAACTATTGCCTCTACAGTTGATATTACAGTCCAGTCAGTAGCTATAGCAGCAGCTTCATGACAATGATGGATTCAGTAGCTGCCAAATCACCATTACTCATCGCTGAAATTATAACGCTAACAATTACCATGAATTGTTTATTTTTTTACAGGAAAAGTGTCAAAATATTGTGATGAATCTGGTAATTGGGTCCAAAGTCCCTTCATTAATAAGACCTGGTCCAAATGTCTGACGTTCTCCAAGGAAAAGTTCAAGGTAATTGGAGATTGATTCGTTCTCAGTTGATTAATGGACAAAAGAGTACAGGTCTGTCTGGGACAGGCTATGCATCCAAAATGGCACCATATTCCCTATAAAGTCCACTACTTTGGACCAGAACCCTATTGCACTTTTTAGTGAATAGGGTGCCATTAGGAGCGAACCCTGGCTGTGCAGACAGGACCCCAGCAGCTCTAGTCAGGCTATTCTAATCCTTAATCTGTTTCTGTTGTCAGTCTGTTGTGTTTCCTGGCTATTATTCCTTTGATTTGTTTAACACCATAACTAGAGCCAGGAGGTTTTCCTAGTCTGGTCTCTTGATCAGGAACAACTCTGGGCCCGCCTACTCATTCTGTATGTTGTCTGAAGTGTTTTCTACATGTTTTTCAACAGTTTTCTACTTCTATTAGTTATTGATCTGTCTTTATATAATAACTGTTACTGTTCCCTGTTGACAAGTAGAAATCCTCATGCTGTATTGTGTGTGTTTCTTTATGGTGTCTGTCCCGTTACATGTGGTTCTTCCCCAGAAGGTGACTCCCCATGGTCTGCTAGAGCCAGGGTCTGTGGAGCCCACTGTGGAGACTCCAGTCAGCCAGAAGGTGACTCCCCATGGTCTGCTAGAGCCAGGGTCTGTGGAGCCCACTGTGGACACTCCAGTCAGCCAGAAGGTGACTCCCCATGGTTTGCTAGAGCCCACTGTGGAGACTCCAGTCAGCCCCAGGGTCAGTCAGGAGGAGGAGGAGAGGAAGAAGATCATCGACGGTCAATACAAATGCTTTGAGAAGATGAACAGAGACCAGCCGTATAACAAATCAGGTAGTGATGATGTGCGCTACTCTAATTCCGTTTTCACATAGGATTTCTGAGATTTTGCCTGTAAAAAAATTGGCATTTTTACAACATTTTTGCCTGCATATGCTTTTTATACCTCCAGTGCACATGCCTTTTATACCTCCAGTGCACATGCCTTTCATACCTCCAGCGCACGTCTTTTATACCTCCAGCGCACATGTCTTTTATACCTCCAGCGCACATGTCTTTTATACCTCCAGCGCACATGCCGGTGAGGAGTGGTAGTAGTGGTATACAGATGTGGGTGGGTGTCTATTTTAATAAATCCATTGAGAAAATACTCAGGTCATGAGAAACATTATAAGACTAATGAAATGTATTTTCAAAAGAATAGAATGGCATATTTTGAGTTGAATTATGTTACTGGTCTGTGCAGTCTATATGCCATGTGGCTGTGCCATGTGGCTGTGCCATGCACAGGAACTCTAGTTATTTTGTTCATTAAACAGACAAGACACACTTAGGCTACGCTGATCACAGTCAACACACATATTTTATAGTAGGCTAAGAATATAATGAAATATAACAGAATAAAATACTAATCATATTTTTCCCATACAACTTGCGTCATGGTAACGTGTGGAAACGTTATCATATAAAAAAAAAAGCGATATTTTGAAACAGAGCCCAAGTCCATACTTTTTTCATCCACGTTTCATTTCTTTCCTACACTCACTCTGCCTTGTTAGGGAGCAGGCAGTAGGGTTTTACATTGAGAGTATCTTCATCACGATACACATAGAAAATAATATAAATAAATAGATATTTTCAAAAGCACCTGAGTCTCGTGTTCATATTTGACATCCTCCGTGCGCTTTTGCTTTCGAGCAAAAATAATGACCTACACTTGATTTAGGTTACATTATTGCATGGTAAATATTTCTGATCGGTGCTAGATGACCAAGTGAAAGATGAGCTATACTACCTCCACTTATTTTTCCCCAGTCAGAGAATTAACCAAATATACAGACAGAGATTCAGTGAAACAAGGCTTTTTGGTTGTGAATAGGCCTAGGCTACTGAGCGACTGCAAGTGAAGAGTAAACAATCCCCTTGTTAAACTACATAACATGCTACATAACATGCAGTCCTAATAAATGAACCTACTAGACAAGATGATCATGAGCAGCACTCACCTCAACTTGGCTAACATTTCCACAGCCTCATTGTATAAGGGCACAAGGCGAGACCCATATGCAGACACAGGAGTCAGATGGTTGAGCTCCGATATTTATTATAACACAAGGGGTAGGCAAAAGGCAGGTCGGGGACAGGCGAGAGTTCAATAACCAGGTCAGAGTCCAAACAGTACAGGGCGTTAGACAGTCTCGAGGTCAGGACAGCCAGGGGTTCAGTAACCAGGTCCGAGTCCAAACAGTACAAGGCGTTGGCAGGCGGGTTCGGTGTCAGGACAGGCAAGGTTCAAAACCAGGAGGACTAGGAAAAACAGAGACCGGGAAAAAAAGGAGCTAGGAGATAACCGCTAGTTGACTTGGCAAACAAGACGAACTGGCACAGAGAGACAGAAAACACAGGGATAAATACACCGGGGATAGTGAGTGACACCTGGAGGGGGTGGAGACAAGCACAAGGACAGGTGAAACAGATCAGGGGGTGACAAATTGTAGCCTAACCAAAATCCAAACTGAGATTCAGTGAAAAGAAAAATCGGACATTGATTGATTTATCAAGACCCCAGGCTTGTCTCAAAGCAACACGAAATGGTGCTGAAATAGTTGACCACACGCGGGTAGGCTATTGCTTCAATCAAATGTAGGCTATTATAACAATATTGGATGACTTTGGGAGTTTCCGTTAGCAAGAATTTGATGCCTTCAATTTCATTGGCCTACTTTATTCCAGTATTTTCATAATTCAGTGATTATTTATTCCCACAGTAATTCCTTACGGATCTGTCCAGTTGTGGTTAAGAAAATAGTGCATGTGGTGGGCTATGCGAAGAGATGGGTGAAGTGACTGACATGCCTCGCAAAGTTTAAAACTGTTAGGAGGATAGTAGTAACGGGTGCTGCTTAGCAACCACCACGAGCTTAAGAGCGTAGTGCAGGCCTGGGCGGCCACATTAGAATATATTTTTGCCATCGCGGGCCAGAATCATATTACAAGATTATACATCATGTGTATGACTGTGTTGATAGATATATCTACTGTAAATCATGTCCAGATATGCTACTTATTAGACTTTTTTAACATGCACAGAAATAAACCACATCTATGTTCTCCTTTTGGTAGGTATTTTCATTATTAAACATGCAATGAACTACACAGAGGGAAAATTACACTGTGCATTCTGCACCACGGACAAAACTCTTGTTAACGGGTATGCACAAAAACACAAGAAAGAGAGAGAGCTCAACATTACAGTTAAACTACTCAATCAGTGTGAGGAATGAAGTCTCTGATGGGCATTGACTAGAGCAGTGAAGTCAGGTATAGTTTCTGACGTCGCTATGGGCAGGATTGCTGAGATGTGAGAGTCAGTAAGAGATGATCTCTGCCTTGACTTGTTAAATTTCATCACTGAAAATGTCTGTTCACATGCATAGGTTTACCCAAACAGTACAAACATCTTCTGAGCATGACTCCTAATCTTTGTAGTTTTGTTCATCGAGAGATGCATAGAACCTCGTCAGTGACATTGTTTTGAATAGTTCTCCAATCACTGCATCAGACTGAAGATCGATAAGCCCAATTTGCAGGTCAGTGGGAGCGTTATCCACATTGAAGGTGAAAGGAGAGAAAACCAACAGCATGTCATTTTCCAATATCGTGGAAATATTCAGTCAATAATATTTCTCAAATACCGGAGCCTGTGAGTTGAAATAGACTTTTATTACAATATAATAAAAGCTGAGCTGGTTCATGAAAACAACTGCCTTTTCAACATTGGCACATACTTCTTATACATTTTTCCTCCTTACGTCACAGACATAGTAACTCCTTTTTATGTTAATGATTCATCCCCTCTGGCATTTAGCCACCGTTATCTTTTTGCCTTGTACTAATTTTAGTTTGGTTTCATGTTAGGGCATGGAAACATTAGAGCCATAGCAATAGTTGAAAAATAAACAGACATGTCATCCTGCTAACTCCTCTGAAATGAACACACATGTTCTGGAAAATTCCCAATAGGCGTAACCATAGCAACAGTAAATATTAGGCCATATCACTGGTACATAAATAAACAGTCATGTCCACTCCCCAGACAGGTACATGTCTAATGGTGTCTAATGACCCAGAGCACATATAGAGTGCACTATTTTTGCTGGCTCCTCTGAAATGAGCACACATGTTTTGGAAAATACCCAATACCAACACTTTGAAATCCTCAAAATGATGAGAAAACTCCACATATTTTCCTTTCATTTGCAAAAACTCAACAATCTCTGACTTTTAAGCACCTTCCCCAAACTCAGCCATCTCACGTTTGTGTGGTAGGGGAGATCTGCATGACCTGACGCTCTCTTCCAACTGTGAGACAAACTGCCTGTGGTTTAAAGATTTTGCTCTTATGAAGTTTACCACTTTAGTGACTGTATCCACAACATGGCTCATTTTCAGAACAAATTTACAGAGCACCTCCTGATGAATAATGCAATGCAGGAAAATCATTTTCTGATCTGGGTTCAGCTCAGCTACTTGATCTTGTATCCTTTTCAAAAGGCCAACGTTTTTTCCTGGGCACCTATCAGTGGTCACACTGGATAACTTTCAAAAGTCAGTCCCAGCTTTGACACACACTTATTAACCTCCTCCAAGAAATCTTTCCCTGTGGTTGTGCTCTTCATTGGCTGCACTGAAGCAAGCTCCTCTGTAATTTCAAAGTCTGGGGTTATGCCTTGTAAGAATATCAACAACTGTGCCGTGTCACATGCATCACTGCTCTCATCCAGGGCCAAGGAGAAATAGGTGAAATCCTTTACCTTGTCTTTCAACTGTTGTTCCATATTCTCTGTGATGTCCTCAACATGCCGTGTCACTGTTCGTCTTGACAGGGAAACATTTTCAAACAGCTCTTTCTTGTCAGGGCAAAGTATTGCTGCAGAGTCAATTAAACATTCTTTAATGAATTCGCCCTTAGTGAATGGCTTGCTATTTTTAGCAATTTTGTGGGACAGTACATAGCTAACTCTAGCAATTCCGTTGTTTGCTGAATGCAGTTTTGTGAAAAGTCCTTGCTGCTTTTGCAACTGAGAAAGCAACTCTTTCGATGCACTTGCCCTCTGCTCAGAAGACATATTCCTCTATTTCTCTGCATGCTTCGTCTGGAAGTGTCGCGACAAGTTGTAGTTTTTCAGGACAGCGATGCTCTCTTTGCACACTAAGCACACAGCTTTCCCTGATACCTCAATAAATACATATTTCGATGTCCACTCTTGCTGAAACACCCTACATTCATTGTCTAATTTCCTTTTCTTTTCTTTGAAAAACGAATTTTTGCGCAATTTCTAGATAGCTGCTATTTGTAACTGTGACGTGTATGTCAGCCTATCAGTTACCGTCTGTCCTTGTGCCTTCAAAATAAATGTCCCACAAGCGGTGGGAGTTAAATCATTAGGCGAGTGTTCATTGGTCTTTTAATTTGAATAACAAATAATTTTTTCGGAACTTTACAATCGCAAATTCTTTATGTGATCTCAGCATGATAGCGCGGGCCGTATTGAAACGGGCCTGGCGTAGTGCTTGCCAATGCCACCACAGCATTACGGATACATTTTATAGTAGGCAGAACTTTTCCTCAATCATGACTAGGTAAGGTTGGCGGAAATAAAAGTAGAGGCTTTGTAACTGGCAATATCTTTTATAAAGAAAAGTCGGCAAAAAATTCACTGGATGCTAAAGTTGGCAGAAAAACGTATTGGTTTTAAAAGTGTATAATAATACAAACTCAGAGTGTGTGATTATTCCAGAATAGAATTATAATAGAATATAATACATTTCATAGCCACTTCAAGGTTACAGCACACAATCAGAAGAACCCACAAAGACAGGTACGGTCACAAATCACAGAGCCAAACAATGTCACTGTGCAGAGCTACGATTAACATGCTATTCCAGTAGACAGATGACAGACGAGTGTGGCCAAATATGTAGCCTACAGCTGGTTTCACTAAGCTAAACTACGTAGTGTTTTCACAGTGAGTCTTCATTCGTGTGCTGTGTCTGGTTGTGTGTTGCTGGCGGTGCAGGGCTGTACTGTAACCGGACCTGGGATGGCTGGCTGTGCTGGGATGATACACCTGCTGGGACAGTCACCTGGCAGAACTGCCCCAACTATTTCCCTGACTTCGACTCCACAGGTAAGGCCTGGCTATAAGAGGCGTTTGTTTTTGTGTCCTGTTTGTCTCTATGTGTGTGCGTTTGTTTTCTATGCTATTTTTTTACTATGTAAATTCTGCATTTCTTTACGTTCTGTAAACTACAAGCAAGAATAAATAAAGTCAAAGTTCTGGTCGGTCAGACGCTCCAATGCTGACTTGTTAACTCCTTGTGATAAACGCATCACTGTGGAACTTGGCTTGAATTTAAAATATTCATAGTATTTAAAGGCCTAGTGCTTTATATATATTTGAACTCTATGAGGTTGGAATAATACTGTGAAATTGTGAAAATGATGATAAAACCCTTTTAGTTGTTTGAAAAGATGGCTTGAAATTTCAGCCTGTTTTGGTGGGATGGAGTTTTGGCCTGCCTGGTGACATCACCAGGGGGTAAATTAGTTATTAGACCAATAAGAAAGAGAGTTCCAAACCTCTCTGCCAACAGCTAGTTTTCAGTTTCCACCTCCCACTGAGACCACTCCCAGACAGTCCTAGCAACATTCTTGCATGAGAAATTGCTCTTTGCTAATAATCTATTTTTGCCCATTTTAATTAAAAACAATAACAGTAAGGTCCTTAATTGTTACCCATAAATGATTTGATATCACAGTATCAACGGCTGCAATTGGACCTTTAATTCATTATTCATGGTTTCAAGAGGTTGCAAAGCTTATGGACATGTTGCACAGTTTAAGTGTTTATGTTTAAAGGTCAACTTTGGGCACACAAAACGGTCCAACTCGCCTCTTTCTCAATTTTCAAACAGATATGGGGTGTGCATTTGGTGGTTCATCGATGTGTCATCCTGGTCATGGGCGCCGCGACCGACGTAGCTAGTTCGTTAGCTAAGCTAGCCACTTGTAGCTAGTCAGTAACTCCTCCAGTATGTGTTGACGTCATTTCACAGGATAAGTTTTTGGACAGAAGCTGTAGAGATCGGTAAGAAATGGCACTTCTGTAGCCAAATATCTCATTCATCATTTTATTTGTATTTATTTTTGCATTCAATGACCTGGTATGATGGTGCATTGATCAGTTATACAGTTTAAAGCCGTTATTTTTGCGTTTTTTGTCCAAAGTCGACCTTTAAGTGTCATAGACTACCATAGACTACTTTCGAGGTGAGGAACCATCTAACATCAAGTTGTAAAATAGTGAACTACTCCTTTAAGTGTCTAAGTGTTAAACATGTTTCATAGCATGTTTAACAGTCCCGTGTGGCTCAGTTGGTAGAGCATGGTGTTTGCAATGCCAGGGTTGTGGGTTTGATTCCCACGGGGGACCAGTATGGAAAAAAGAAAAGAAATGTATGAAATGTATGCATTCACTACTGTAAGTCACTCTGGATAAAATGTAAATTAGTCCTACTTGATTGTTTCATCAGAAAAAGCTACAAAGATCTGTAGCGAATCAGGACAGTGGTTCCGCCACCCAGACACCAATAGGACGTGGTCCAACTACACCTTGTGTAACTTCCACACTACAGGCAAGCTGAAGGTAAGGGTTGTCACAGAGTGATCCATCAATCCCATTTATACATGCTATTTTGAGCATACACTTGATCCCATTTTACAATCACAATAAGGGAACATTTTCTCAAGGGGATAATACAGGTATATTCAATGCAGAGGAGACAAAGGTGGGAAAAATGTGTTAAATTAAGCTAGATAAAGCTTCCTCTTGATGACATTTTACAATCATGACATATGGAAGAGGTCATAGAGGGAACAACTGGTCAAATTAAGCTGGCAAAGGTTTCTATTTCTGACCAGTGAGTAGTAGTAAAACTCCTGACCCTAGCAATGGGAAACAGGCAGGGCTGGTTTCTTAAATCAATCAAATTTATAATGTATTTATAAAGCCCTTTTTAAATCAGCAGATGTCACAAAGTGCTATAGCAGGGCATCCTGAGGACACAAAGAATGCTATGACTATTTGTCTACGTCAGTGGTCACCAGCCTTTTATAAGTCAGGATCTCTTTCTGAGTCAAAATGCATGCCGAGATCTACCGCTCAGTTTGTTTTTAAACATGACTTGAAAAACATGAGCCTATGCAACATTAACCAATTAAAAACAGTTCTGTAGCAATGAAGTTTGTGCAGTACGCTTTAGGCTCAATACATTATCACTGCATATTGGCTATGCTTGAATTGCCCTGCCAATGTTCTTGTCAGACAATTTTTAATTATATTTAAAAAATGTAGGTATATGATCACACTGATAATAGATCATTTGTTGTATTACTTGTGAGCCACAGCTGAGTGGGCAAAATATAATTGTATTTTTATTGGACTGATGGCCTGCATCTGATGATCAGCCTGAGGGGAGGGAGGGAGCAGCGGTGAGGCTGCCTCTCACCCGTCTCTCCGCTCTCCCTCCTCCCTTTGCTGAGAACAGGAGACACATTCTTCCAGCTGATGGTGGAACTCAAGTCGCACTACATTATCTCTTCCTCATGCACCAATTCCTGTTGTTACTCCTATGATGAGAGAAAGTGAATTATAAAAAAAAACAACACAAGCAGCTAAGAATAACAACGCAAGCTTATCGGAACACTTTGCTGTACTCAGTGGTGTAGTGGTGCCTGGAGAAGTGGGTATACTCTAATTTTGCCCCCAAAAATTCAAATGGCCCGCCCAGCGAAAGAAAGTCACCAGCAGCAAGAGCGACATCATTGATGTATACAGAGTAAAGAGTCGGCCAAAGAATTGAACCCTGTGGCTCCCCCATAGAGACTGCCAGAGGCCCGGACAACAGGCCCTTCGATTTGACACATTGAACTCTATCAGAGAAGTAGTTGGTGAACCAGGCGAGGCAATCATTTGAGAAACTAAGGCTGTTGAGTCTGCCGATGAGGATGTGGTGATTGACAGAGTCGAAAGCCTTGGCCAGGTCAATGAATACGGCTGCACAGTATTGTTTCTTAACGATGGCGGTTAAGATATCGTTTAGGACCTTGAGCGTGGCTGAGGTGCACCCATGACCAGCTCTGAAACCAGATTGCATAGCGGAGAAGGTGCAGTGGGATTCGAAATGGTCGGTAATCTGTTTGTTGACTTGGCTTTCGAAGACTTTAGAGAGGTAGGATAGATATAGGTCTGTAGCAGTTTGGGTCAAGAGTGTCCCCCCCTTTGAAGAGGGGGATGACCGCAGCTGCTTTCCAATCTTTGGGAATCTCAGACGACGCGAAAGAGAGCAGGCCTTTCTAATCGACCTGGCCCGGGTATCCTGGAAGGATATTGACCTCATCCCGTCAGTAGAGGATGCCTGGTCATTATTTAAAAGTGCCTTCCTCACCATCTTAAATAAGCATGCCCCATTCAAAACATGTAGAACCAGGAACAGATATAGCCCTTGGTTCTCTCCAGACCTGACTGCCCTTGACCAGCACAAAAACATCCTGTGGCGTTCTGCATTAGCATCGAATAGCCCCCGTGATATGCAACTTTTCAGGGAAGTTAGGAACCAATATACACAGGCAGTTAGGAAAGCTAAGGCTAGCTTTTTCAAGTAGAAATTTGCATCCTGTAGCACAAACTCAAAAAAGTTCTAGGACACTAAAGTCCATGGAGAATAAGTGCACCTCCTCCCAGCTGCCCACTGCACTGAGGCTAGGAAACACTGTCACCACCGATAAATCCACTATAATTGAGAATTTCAATAAGCATTTTTCTACAGCTGGCCATGCGTTCCACCTGGCTACCCCTACCCCGGTCAACAGCCCTGCACTCCCCACAGCAACTCGCCCAAGCCTCCTCGATTTCTCCTTCACCCAAATCCAGATAGCTGATGTTCTGAAAGAGCTGCAAAATCTGGACCCCTACAAATCAACCGGGCTAGACAATCTGGACCCTCTCTTTCTAAAATGATCTGCCGAAATTGTTGCAACCCCTATCACTAGCCTGTTCAACCTCTTTCCTATCACCTGAGATTCCCAAAGATTGGAAAGCTGCAGCGGTCATCCCCCTCTTCGAAGGGGGAGACACTCTAGACCGAAACTGCTACAGACCTATATCTATCCTACCCTGCCTTTCTAAGGTCTTCGAAAGCCAAGTTAACAGACAGATTACCGACCATTTCGAATCGACCTCCGCTATGCAATCTGGTTTCAGAGCTGGTCATGGGTGCACCTCAGCCACGCTCACGGTCCTAAATGATATCATAACCGCCATCGATAAGAGACATTAGTGTGCAGCCATATTCATCGACCTGGCCAAGGCTTTTGACTCTGTCAATCACCACATTCTTATTGGCAGACTCAACAGCCTTGGTTTCTGAAATGATTGCCTCGCCTGGTTTACCAACTACTTCTCTGATAGAGTTCAGTGTGTCAAATCGGAGGGCCTGTGGTCTCTGATCCACCTCTACGCAGACAACACCATCCTGTATACTTCAGGCCCTTCGTTGGACACTGTGTTAACTAACCTCCAGACGAGCTTCAATGCCATACTACTCTCCTTCCGTGGCCTCCCAACTGCTCCTAAATGCAAGTAAAACTAAATGCATGCTCTTCAACCGATCACTGCCCGCACCTGCCCGCCCGTCCAGCATCACTACTCTGGACGGCTCTGACTTAGTATATGTGGATAACTACTGTTAGGTTCTTATTTTTCAGAGTAAATAACCCACGGACACTAGAGAAGCTTTAACCAAGTTTATTCATCCCAAAGGTTCTGTACAGCTGAAATCAGACAGCAAAACATTTCAGACATCACAGTTTATATACATCCCACTTAAGACACTCCTCTTTCTCTCCAATCCTTACATTTTATGGCTCTACAGGAAGCTAATAAAGAGGGTAACAGGATTCCAAACATTTATTACTCTTAAGAGAATCTGTCCTCACCTCCTCACCTCCTGACCTCAACCCCTCTTTCATCTAATACAGAGATGTCCATCTGTCTTCCCTATATCAACCCATCGCTCTCCTCTCCTCCATCAAACACATTCCAAAGCCTTCTGTCTTTTTTCAGAGAACCATTAACTTCTAACATAACACCCAGTCTCTTTCATTTCCTATCATTCATTTAATATCTCAATGTTCAAAGTTTAGCCGATTCCAACACTACAAATACCTAGGTGTCTGGTTAGACTGTAAACTCTCCTTCCAGACTCACATTAAGCATCTCCAATCCAAAATTAAATCTGGAATCGGCTTCCTATTTCGCAAAAATGCCTCCTTCACTCATGCTGCCAAACATATCCTCACAAAACTGACCATCCTACCGATCTTCGACTTCGGCGATGTCATTTATAAAATAGCCTCCAACACTCTACTCAACAAATTGGATGCAGTCTATCACAGTGCCATCCGTTTTGTCACCAAAGCCCCATATAATACCCACCACTTCGACCTGTATGCTCTCGTTGGCTGGCCCTCGCTTCATACTCGTCGCCAAACCCACTGGCTCCAGGTCATCTACAAGTCTCTGCTAGGTAAAGCCCCACCTTATCTCAGCTCACTGGTCACCATAGCAGCACCCACTCGTAGCACGTGCTCCAGCAGGTATATCTCACTGGTCACCCACAAAGCCAATTCATCCTTTGGCCATCTTTCCTTCCAGTTCTCTGCTGCCAATGGCTGGAACGAACTAAATCACTGAAGCTGGAGACTCATATCTCCCTCACTAGCTTTAAGCACCCGCTGTCAGAGCAGCTCACAGATCACTGCACCTGTACATAGCCCATCTGTAAACAGCCCATCCAACTACCTCATCCCCATACTGTATTTATTTATTTATCTTGCTCCTTTGCACCCCAGTGTCTCTACTTGCACACTCATCTTCTGCACATCTATCACTCCAGTGTTTAATTGCTATATTGTAATTATTTTGCCACTATGGCCTATTTATTGCCTTTACTCCCTTTTCTTACCTCATTTGCACTCACTGGATATAGACTTTTTGTTTTCTTTTTTTCTACTGTATCATTGACTGTATGTTTGTTTATTCCATGTGTAACTCTGTGTTGTTGTATGTGTCGAACTGCTATGCTTTATCTTGGCCAGGTCGCAGTTGTAAATGAGAACTTGTTCTCAACTAGCCTACCTGGTTAAATAAAGGTGAAATATATAAATAAATATGTTTTTAAATCAACTTCTTTTACAGTCTATGGCTCTAGGAAACCGTGCAGACACAGTGATCTGAGCTATCTGATTGGCCAGCAGTAGACATATAGGTGCACTTGATTTGCTCTCTGGGCCTGCCAAGTGGCAAGTCAGTTATGAACAAATTCTTATTTACTATGACGGCCTACCAAAAGGCAAAAGGCCTCCTGCGGGGTTGGGGGATGGGATTAAAAATATAAATAAATTAAATTAAAATATAGGACAAAACACACATCACGACAAGAGAGACAACACTACATGAAGAGAGACCTAAGACAACAACATAGCAAGGCAGCAACACATGACAACACAGCACGGTAGCAATGCAACATGACAACACATGGTAGCAACACAACATGGCAGCAACACAACATGGTAGCATCACAACACATGGTACAAACATTATTGGGCACAGACAACAGCACAAAGGGCAAGAAGGTAGAGACAACATCACGCAAAGCAGCCACAACTGTCAGTAAGAGTGTCCATGATGGAGTCTTTGAATGAAGAGATTGAGATTAGACTTCCTCATAATATGCGTTCTCCTGTTCTATTGGTTTTATTCCAGGTTGAGTGTTTGTTGCAGCTCGTTCCAGTCGCTAGCTGCAGCGAACTGAAAAGACGAGCGACCCAGGGATGTATTTTATTTGGGGATTTTTAACAGAATGTGACTGACAGAACGGTGTTGTATGTGGAGGATGAGGGCTGCAGCAGATATCTCAGATGGGGGGAGTGAGTACTAAGAAGGTTTTATAAATAAGCATCAACCAGTTGGTCTTGCGACGGGTATACAGAGATGACCAGTTTACAGAGGAGTATAGAATGCAGTGATGTGTCCTATAAGGAGCATTGGTGGCAAATCTGATGGCAGAATGGTAAAGAACATCTAGTCGCTCAAGAGCATCCTTACTTGCCAATCTATAAATTACATCTCCGTAATCTAGCATGGGTAGGATGGTCATCTGAATCTGGGTTAGTTTAGCAGCAGGTGTGAAAGAGGAACGATTACGATAGAGGAAACCAAGTCTAGATTTAACTTTATCCTGCAGCTTTGATATGTGCTAAGAGAAGGACAGTGTACCGTCCAGCCATACTCCCAAGTACTTGTATGATGTGACTGCCTCAAGCTCTAGTAATCACACCTGTGGGGAGAGGGACATTTTTCTTACCAAACCACTTGATCTTTGTTTTGGAGGTGTTCAAAGCAAGGTTAAGAGCAGAGAAAGCTTGTTGGACATTAAGAAAGCTTTGTTGTAGAGCGTTTAACACAAAGTCTGGGGAGGGGCCAGCTGAGTATAAGACTATCATCTGCATATAAAGGATAAGAGAGCTTCCTACTGCCTGAGCTATGTTGTTTATGTAAATTGAGAAGAGCGTGGGGCCTAGGATCGAGCCTTGGGGTTCACTCTTGGTGACAGGCAGTGGCTGAGACAGCAGATGTTCTGACTTTATACACTGCACTCTTTGAGCGAGGTAGTTAGCAAACACAGACACATGAAATGGTTCAAAATGGGAACACTTTACCATCCCGGACCTAGGGCTACTGAATCAAGTGCAACTGCCGCCAACACCGCAAAACTAATTTAAAAAAATAGGAACGCAAGGCTTCATGGTTGTTTTTTTTACAGAAATGGTTATTGACGAGGAATGGCTTGGAAATTGACCAGTCAATCGACTAGTTAGTGACCACTGTTCTACATGGTAAATGGTTCAAGCGTGGCTTAGTCACACTGTGATTAGAGTACGAATGAAAACCAGCTGTGCTGCAGAGCTTAAGGACCTGATTTGAAATACCCAGGTCCTAGACCTTAATGGGATACTTTGGGATTTTGGCAGTGAAGCCCTTTATCTGCTTCCCCAGAGTCAGATGAACTCGTGGATACCATTTTTATTTTAGCTGTTCCTGTAAACTTTGTCATTGCGGTAACACTAGTTAATATTGTCTCGTAAAAACTTCCTTCCTACTGGACACAGAGTCATAAAAATAGTATCCACGAGTTCATCTGACTCTGGGGAAGTAGATAATCATAATCATGAGTGCCAAAATCCCAAAGTATCCCTTTAAGGTCCTAGTCTCACCCCTTTCATATTTTCTTTACATCAAGGTAGCAAATGGAATCAGGGTTAATGGTTCATGAATGTCCTTGATGCACCACTGTATGATCCCATTTGTTTTAATGTTCATGTATCTGTATTTTCCAGATGGCCTATATCCTGTACTACATGGCGATTGTGGGTCATGCCTTCTCCATAGCCTCCCTCCTGATCTCTCTGGCCATATTCTTCTACTTCAGGTAATTCTAGATGCTGCTGTTGCTTTCTTTATGAAACAAACTACTGGTTTGATTAGAGAGAGTAGTCGGTCTTGGACTATCAAAGCTTTTTTTCACATGATTAATGAATACTTCTGAGGATGGTGATAATGATGACGATGATGATGATAATGGTGATTATGATGAAGATGAAGACACATCTAATCGTGATGAAAATGAAGATGTTGATAATGATAGTGGTGATAAATATGATGAAAGTTTTGATAATATTGATGGTGGTGATGACTGATTGATACAGTTCAGGCGGTATAATATATTTCTCCTAAGGATCTGAGAGTGCTTTATCAATCATCTTGTCATTATTTAACTGAAAATATGGCTGTGTATTTCCTCTGAGATAACTGAATTGTAAAGATGGCCGCAGTGGTGTAAAGTACTTAAGTAAAAATACTTTAAAGTACTACTTAAGAAGTTTTTTGGGGGTATCTATACTTTACTATTTTTATTTTTGACAACTTTTACTCCACTACATTCCTAAAGAAAATATTGTACTTTTTACTCCATACTTTTTACTCCCTGACAACCAAAAGTACTCTTTACATTTTGAATGCTTAGCAGGACAGGAATATGGTCATATTCATACACTTATCAATAGAACACGTGGTCGTCCCTACTGCCTCTGGCGGACTCACTAAACACAAATGCATCTTTTGTAAATAATGTCTGAGAGTTGGAGTGTGCCCCTGGCTATCCATACATTTTAAAACAAGAAAATGGTGCTTGCTGTCTGCTTTGCCCCTTTACCCAGACCTACATGTACATATTACCTCAATTACCTTGACTAACCTGTTCCCCAGAACATTGACTAGGTACCTGTACCCTTATATATACTGTAGCCTCGTTACCGTTAGCCTGTTTTATTCGGTGCATGTGAGAAATACATTTTTGTTTTGATTAATATAAGGAATTTTAAATGATTTTTACTTTTATTCTTGAAACTTAAGTATATGTAAAACCAAATACTTTTAATAATGCAGTATTTTACTGGCTGACTATCACTTTTACGTGAGTAACTTTCAACTAAGGAATATATACTTTTACTCAAGTATGACAATTGGGTACTTTTACCACCACTGGATGGCCGTGTGTTTTCTCTGAGATAGCTGAATTGTAAAGATGGCCGTGTGTTTTCTCTGAGATAGCTGAATTGCAAAGATGGCCGTGTGTTTCCTTTGAGATAGCTGAATTGTAAAGATGGCCGTGTGTTTCAACTGATATAACACTGGCAGTGTGCAGTGCGATGGTGATTGCATCGTCTGTGGATCTATTGGGGTGGTAAGCAAATTGAAGTGGGTCTAGGGTGCGTCTTTCTTTTTCCCTTTCGCAGTTAAGCCAAACTACGCCCGGTTATTCAGAGAGGCGTTCTACTACGCTGTCATTGGCTGGCAAATGTTGTCTCACTCACAGGCGATCAGCGCAGAGACAGTGGCCTTCCAAGGTAAGGATGGAAAGTGTAATTTAACAATTAGCTGCCTACCATAATGCAGGCCTATTATTATCATGTTTGGTCAAATTTGCCCATGTATTTATTTTTAGAGTTGTAAAATGTCTCAGAACTCTGCCGAATTCCCTCACTTGAAGGTCAGCTAAGTTTACCTAGGCTATGTAACGTTACTAGCTCCGTATTTGAAGTTGTTATATTATCATTAGAAGTCAGGTAAAAGCATATGCTTATTATTAATAATTTCTCAAATATGTATTAGCTAATCATTAAGTCGAATAAGCTATGCTACAGCCATTGAATCTATCTTTGAGCGTTAAGGGACGTTAATGGCTAGGTCAGTCCTCGACATTATGTTATATATTTTTCAATCTTGAACTATGTTATATATTTTTCAATCTTGAACTACATGGGCAAATGTTATTAATCAGTGACGTGAGTGATTCACTTCTGGACTTGGAGAGCGCTCAAAGCGTTGTAGAACGCCTCTGTGAATAACGGGGCGTGGTTTTGGCTTAACCGCGTTGGGAAAAAGAAAGACGCTGTGGGTGTAGCAGACTGGGATAGGGAGAGAATGAATTTGCCAGTTGGTCTGCACATGCTCCGAGGAAGTGGCTTGGAATGCCATCTGGGCCGGCAACCTTGCGAGGGTTAACACGCTTAAATGTCTTACTCACGTAGAATGAGAGCCCATAGTCCTAGGTAGCTGGCCACGTTGGTGGCACTGTGTTATCCTCAAAGCGGGCGAAAAAGGTGTTTAGCTTATCCGGAAGTAAGACGTAGGTGTCCGTGACGTGGCTGGTTTTCCCTTTGAGTCCCTGCCACATACGTCTCGTGTCTGAGCCGTTGATAAGTTGTTAAATGTCCATACACTCTTAATTTTTTTTGCTATCTTGAAGCTGAAAGGGTTCCCCCGGTTGTCCCCATAGGATAACCCTTGAATAACCATCTTTGGTTATAGGATAACCCTTTCTACAGAGGGTTCATTCTACATGGAACTCAAAAGGGTTCTACCTGGATCAAAAATAATTCTAACTGGAACCAAAAAGGTTTCTCCTGTGGGGACAGCTGAAGAACCCTTTTGGAACCTTTTTTTCTAAGAATCTATAACCATTAGGCCATTATCTTTGAATAAACATTATGAGGGACATTACTGCATGAGCAAAAACAACATTTCTGCATCATATTGGTTAATACAGACTTGGGATAGTTCTCATTTGGCTCAGTTGCCAATATGAAAATTCCCAAAATGTTGACATTTGACGTGTTTCAAATCTCAATGGATATAGCAAGTAGGGTGTTAACCAGCAAAATGGATATAGCAAGTAGGGTGTTAACCAGCAAATGCAGCTGTGGCTCAACGTAGGTCTTGTAACAGACTGCAATGTGAGCCAACGTACAGTACAGTAGGTCTTGTAACAGACTGCAATGTGAGCCAACGTACAGTAGGTCCTGTAACAGACTGCAATGTGAGCCAACGTACAGTAGGTCCTGTAACAGACTGCAATGTGAGCCAACGTACAGTAGGTCCTGTAACAGACTGCAATGTGAGCCAACGTACAGTACAGTAGGTTCTGTAACAGACTGCAATGTGAGCCAACGTACAGTAGGTCCTGTAACAGACTGCAATGTGAGCCAACGTACAGTAGGTCCTGTAACAGACTGCAATGTGAGCCAACGTACAGTAGGTCCTGTAACAGACTGCAATGTGAGCCAACGTACAGTAGGTCCTGTAACAGACTGCAATGTGAGCCAAGGTCCTGTAACAGACTGCAATGTGAGCCAACGTACAGTACAGTAGGTCCTGTAACAGACTGCAATGTGAGCCAACGTACAGTAGGTCTTGTAACAGACTGCAATGTGAGCCAACGTACAGTAGGTCCTGTAACAGACTGCAATGTGAGCCAACGTACAGTAGGTCCTGTAACAGACTGCAATGTTCCGCAAAGTTTATACCTGCTCATAAATCTAGTTAAGACATAGTTCAGGTGTATATCTTAGTAGCCAACTAGCCGCTATCCAAAACAAAAGTAAACGCTCAAACTACACTGTGTCTGTGTCATGACACGAATCAGATAGAATAGAATAGATCCTTTCTTGGCATTGTAAAGCATCAATGGACGATCAAAGCGATCAGCTAATTATGACCTCAATTACGTTTTAAAGATGGCAAGCAAAGCATTGCTTTTTAGGGGAACATCGTTTTTATGATCATGGCACTATATTTATAGGCTGATCCCTACAAAACTGAAAGTCTTAATGTTCCCAGATGTGCAGTTTACAGTGGTATTTGACGCAGTACAGCTGCACTTCTTATTTATGGCCTCCACTTCAGCTCTGCCAGGACTCACCGATAAAAAATACTCCGGCTAGCTGTGGAAAAATAGAGTTGGGTTAGCTTCAAAAATATTGTATCACTGTGCAGTCGGATCCTGTCCTAATGCATACATGATGCTTGTTGTCATAAAATGGCTGTCTGTTTTGACAGAGCCTGTTTGATCAAAGTGTCAATGTACATGGGGTTATCATTTTGGTAGTTCCAGCTTTTACTGTACCTTGCATGTCAGACGTTGCCCTGAAACTCCTTTAGCTTGTTTAGGTGTAGTCTGAGAACATCCATACAGCATCTTCAGATGAAGAACGTTCTTCTGTCTGTTCTATTTTCTGCTTATCCTAGTTTGAAGATATTCTGCTAATACGTCCTTTTACTTCTGTTGGGCCATTTAAAGGTAGCCTTGTTCTCAAAGACATCACACACCACTGACCCAGAATAAGTCATTTACTAACGCTGCCATGCTGAGATTTCTTCTTCTATAAACAACACATTTACAGCAAGACTGCTACATGAGCTTCCTAATGACTGGAGACAGATAACAGGACATTGTTGCTGTACACAGGTTTGGCACAAAGTGTTTTCACTCCAGTAAACACTGTTTCATCCTATCTTTAATTGCTCGTGCTTGGCATTACTTTCCTAACCTTTTATAGAAAATAGTATCATTTGATTCCACTGCCATCCATATGGATGATGTAGCTTTTGATTACTGATGATTTTACCCCCACTACTTTGTAAATGACTTATTATGTGACTAATACGCTTCTGTATCAGATTCCGTGAGAATCAGGAAGCTCCACAGGGACCTCAAATACAGTCATCAATAATATTTTTTGACAGCTGATTCCACTTATTGTCGGATGTTGTGCGTGCCAGTATTTAGCACGGATGAACCGAAGCAAATTATTTCAGTTCTTTGGTGTTGCTTGAGAGAATTGTTGTGTATTCTTATACCAGTTTACAGCATGCTCTGAATGGAATGACAATCTTTATTTATATTTTACAAGAGGATCCTTCGTTCAGATGACCGCAACATCTGACTAAGTCATTATGGGCCAGAGTTAGTCATTCCAATGGTTCATGTTATTTATCGTCCTGTTTACTTCATCAAAGCTCGAAATATCTTTTTTGTAGGATTAAATATGTTGAAATTGCAGATTAGTTTTTTATTGCAACGTGCAGAATGGATTTTTCATCGTGATTATTCATTATTTGATGTTGTTAAAAATCGATTTGCGTACAGTCCCATAATTTTTTTTTATCAGTTCTCATGACAAGAATAATTTACCTCCAACTTTGCAGATTATATTCTCATCTGTGACTATCAACTGTGAAGTTATTTTTCATATTTCACATACTAACGATTTATATTGAAGTTTGTTCTCTCGTTTCAGACTTACAATTTACAGTGTCTCTGTATCACTTACAATTCTGTAACCTATGTTCTCGACAGCATTCCTTATATATTTTCACACTGGAAAATTCGATAATCAGCTTAATCTTTTGGCTTCTATCATTTAGTAAATAGTTTGATGTAGCTCTCTCTGTGAATGTCTGCTGGGGTAACCACAGCCAGGCCCACATCATATGTTAACATTATTATGCTGTTTCTTTGTCTTCACTCAGGAACCTGAGCTGCCAAAGGATCACGCTTCATAAGAACCTCTTTGTTTCCTATGTCCTCAACTCCGCCCTAACCCTCATCTACCTCATAGCAGTGGTCAACAACCCAGATGTAGTGGGAAGAAATCCAGTAAGTGTCACTTTACTTTACTCAACCCATATCACAGTCCAATACATCACAGAAATACATTTCACCTTTAAGGTAAAGAAGATCAATGGGAAGAGGAAATATAATGTACGACTCTGTGTTGCACTGCATGATCATTTCAAAATAATACTTGTTTGAATTCTTAAAAACGATGTAGCCCTCGAGCACTATTTTATTTCATTCAAATGAGTTTACTCTATATCAAACAACTGCAGTGCAGCTGTTTTTTCTAAAAGCGTTCGTTAGAATATCATTTCTTCTTTTCAGCATATCTTTTTAATGTGTTTTGCCATTAACAGACAGCCCAGAGCTATACTTCTCATATCACTCAAACTTCTTTCATTTGTCAGACTTTTGAACAGTTGCCACTCATTGAGTTTCAGTCAGACGATGAATTCTTTGTATCCTGAGGTCTGTTAAGGTGAAGATAGTAAATCTGCCTCTATGGAATGTGACATTATTGTATCTGGAATAATCATCCCTTTCTGATACTTTCAGTATTGTCTTTTAAGAGCCATTTTCATTGTCCACCTTTCAATGGAAATTATTTGAATAAATCAGCTAGTTATTATAAAGTATTGTGACTCAGCAGACAGAGTTACAGAGTCACAGGCTTCTGTTCCATAAAAATACAAACAACTAAACAAATAAAAAAACAAGTTTGAGAATTGTAGAGATGATCTTAATGTAGAAAAATAGCTAGAACATGGGCTTGTAGAGATGGATAGCCTATGAGTAGAGACATTTGTTTTTTTCCCGGTTAGGTTAAATGGTTAGTAAAAAACTGCTGGCCCAATGTATACAGTAAGGTCCTGTTATCATTCTCTCGATTGGAGCATCTCTTTAGAGATGTCCTTCAGTTTAGCCAGACACAGAAAATAACTGTCGTCTGGGTTTGATTTTCAGCGTCTCTTCTCTTCTCCCTATACCATCACGTTCTCACTGGAGAAACAGACTTCAAGCCTAATCCAACTGGCATATTCACAGTGGAAGATTTATTCAGATATACCAGCTGACCCTGGTGATCCAACCGACAGGGAGGAAGGAACGACAGCTTTCAAAATGAATATGAATAGCTATGTTCTAGCAGCATTGGCTCAGAACCATCTTTCCCAATCTTTCCCAATCTGTCTTAAATTTATTATAATCTGCTTGTTTTAAAAAGCGAGAGTACCAAATTGCAGTTTGTCTTTCACACCTCAGACAACATGGTCTTGATTTCCTGGGATGGGATGAAAAAAAAAAATCCCATCACAGTTGGTTGCACATACTACATGTCTTTAGTGGAACATGTTGAAATTCTAGAGCGGCAAATTTAGACTGGGTCGGTCTGTGTTCTGACTGCATGTTTGATTTAGGGATGTGGTGCTCTATTGGGAGAATAGACTCAGATCTCTCTGAACAAAAAGAACAAGGTCTCTTTCTCTCTGGCGGATCACAGCAGAGACTAGTAGTCTGCCAGTAGTGAAAGAGGAGTGGATCCCTAGTGCTCAGGTCAAGTAGGGCAAAGACTTGAGACACACTTTGGAATTGTCAGACATAAGTGCCTTAAACTCTGTTCCATAAAACATTGAGAACCATCCAGACTGTCACATTACATTAGGCTGTGGTTATGAAGTGGTGAGACGTTTTTAATTTTTTATTTAACCTCTACAGGATTGGTGGGTTCCTCGCGGAATGGTTGAGCTAACGTAGGCTAATGTGTTTAGCATGAGGTTGTAAGTAACAAGAACATTTCCCAGGACATAGACATATCTGATATTGGCAGAAAGCTTAAATAATTTTTAATCTAACTGCACTGTCCAATTTACAGTAGCTATTACAGTGAAAGAATACCATGCTATTGTTTGAGGAGAGTGCACAGTTAGGAACTTGAAAATGTATTAATAAACCATTTAGGCATATTTGGGCAGTCTTGATACAAAATGTGGAACAGAAATGCAATGGTTCATTGGATCAGTCCAAAGCTTTGCACATACACTGCTGCCATCTTGTGGCCAAAATCTAAACTAGAATAATACATTATGGCCTTTTTCTTGCATTTCAAACATGACGGTACAAAAAAAATACACAAATACACATTTCCACAAACTTCAAAGTGTTTCCTTTCAAATGGTATCAAGAACATGCATATCCTTGCGTCAGGTCCAGAGCTACAGGCAGTTAGATCTGGGTATGTCATTTTAGGCAAAAATTGAAAAAAAGGGTCAGATCCTTAAGAGGTTTTTAACTAGGCAACTCAGTTAAGAACACATTCTTATTTACAATGACGGCCAACCCTGGCCAAACCCTAACCCAGACGGCCCTGGGACAATTGTACGCCGCTCTATGGGACTCCCAATCACGGTCGGTTGTGATACAGCCTGGAATCGAACCAGGGTCTGTAGTGACGCTTCTAGCACTGAGATGCAGTGCCTTAGACCGTTGCGCCACTCGGGAGCTCCCATGAAGTGTTCTGATCACACCAATAGACCTAAGTAATGTCAACTGTCTTTCACCATACATGTAATGGCGCATCTGGACTCCATGTCAGAGCCAGGAGTCGTGAAGTGCAGGGAGGGAGGGATGAGGAGAAGGGGGAGAACAAGGAAGGGAGATGGAAGGAGGAGAAATAGGAGGAGGAAGAGGGGAGAGGAGGTGACATATGGCTAAGAGTTTGTGGGTGACTGACAGGTTTTGAAGGCTGCGTATGCTGCATACACGGACCTCAGGGACAGGAGACTAGCTAATACCAATGCCAGTATCTTCTAATTAGATCAGCACACTTGGAGACAGAGGGCTGAGAACCAGGAATCTCTACATGGAAAAACTAGAGGATGAGCCTCAGTTAATATGTATTGGCCCGTCCCAAATGGAACAATATTCCCTATATAGTGCACCACTTTTGACCAAGTCCCATCTTAGAAGAAAAGGTGATATCAATAACCTAAAAGGGTCCTTTGGTTGTCCCCATAGGAGAACCCTTTGAAGAACCCTCGTTATTTGTAGGAAATAGGGAGCCATTTGGGACGCAACCCCATTAAAAAATAGGAAGGCTTTAAAAGACAGAAAGATACATATGATAGTATGGTGTTGACTGACAAGAATGTGGGGATATTATTGAACAGAATATAGGCTGCTTAACAGTCTATTTGTTCTGGCAAATACAACTATCAGAAATGTGGAGCGAGGGATACGCTGTGGCTCGAGCAGTAGGGGTAAATGGATAAACATCCTCCTCTCTGAAAAAACATAATACCCAGCGAACGATTTTGTGTCAGGGCTGGTTGAGTGTTGGGCTTTGTGTTGTTGTTATTATTGTTTAATGTTGTTGTTATTGTCTCAGTGTGACTCTCTGTGATCCTAATCCCCTGCAGGTTGGCTGTAAGGTGTTGCACTTCTTCCACATGTACATGCTGGGCTGTAACTACTTCTGGATGCTGTGTGAGGGGATCTATCTGCACACGCTCATTGTGGTGGCTGTGTTCGCCGAGGAGCAGCACCTACACTGGTACTACCTCCTAGGCTGGGGTGAGTCTTACTACCTGCCTTAACCACAGATCTAGGATCAGTGGTTATAGCCAGCAATAAAAGTTCAACATTCAATTCCATAATCCAGAATTGAATGGTCACAAAACCAAAAAAGTTGAACCAAAAAGTTTGAAATGTCCTTAAATCCGACGTCCCAAAAACTGTTAACTTCTTTCCACAAAAAGATAAATTATAATCCAATAAGAAGTGTAGGAGAGTCAATCAACAAAGGAAAAAATAATAAATGATAAACCAAAGATTATCTACATATTGACAAGATGCTGGACTGACCGCTCATATGCTGTGTTCATAACCATTTGAGAAGGTGGTATTTACCACATACGACTGGGAATTACCTCCAACTGGTAATTACTAGTGGGAAACTTGTCTATCATCCCTGAGCTCCAACTTCTCCCAGATGCTGACCTCTGACGTCACCTACTAAGGAAATGACCTTGATTACATTTTGCGGCAATCAAATGCAACACACGGTCCCGTGTGGCTCAGTTGGTAGAGCATGGTGTTTGCAACGCCAGGGTTGTGGGTTCGATTCCCACGGGGGACCAGTACGGAGAAGAAAATGTATGAAATGTATTCATTCACTACTGTAAGTCGCTCTGGATAAGAGCGTCTGCTAAATGACTAAAATGTAAGTGTAAAAACAAAAATAACATTTTATAAAAGCAATCTAATTAATATCTTTTTTTAACACAAATGTGTTTACATGCATGATAGTTGTACTTTTAGTTTATGCTTGATGCAGCTTGTGGCCATTAGCCAATCAGCGTTTCTGAACCAGTTCAAAGCACGTGAATGCATCCAACTGGTATGTACGACTTCACAACTGGTAATTACCACCTTCCCACTTGGTTATGAATGCAGCATAACAATGGGAATAAATGTCCACAAAGGCGGAAGGCAAGCGAGAGGAGGCGGTATCAGGCTGGAACGTTCTAGCTCATTAGAGGGCAAATACGCATGTGAACAGCAGCGACAACGCCGATATAAAATCGTTTTTCTCAAAGTTGCCTGAATGCCATGTGCATCCATTTATTTACCTTCGTAACAACCTAAACATTATTAAGCTTATATTTAATAAAATAAGCCTCACATAGTAAATTAGAAATGTCATTATTTGTTGACCAAAGTCTTTCTGCTTCTCGCTGTATTTTCACACGGACAGATTTTGGGGCGCATTTAGGCCTCTCACATAGCCTCTTCCTCTCTGGATAAACTCACCACTCCTTGGTGATGATAGGAAGTCCTTATGTGAGAGTAGTCCAGTAATTCCCTTTCTCCGGGCAGATAACCCAAAGGAATAGGTTTCTACCACAGGCAGCCGGTTGTACCTTAATTGGGTTAATTGGCTTCCATGTGTTTGATACCATTCCATTCACTACATTCCAGCTTTATTATAAGCCGTCCTCCCCTCAGCAGCCTCCTGTGGTTCCTACAGCACACACTATTTAAAATTGAATTCATTGTTTCTCAAACCACGGCCATTTCGCTCTCCTCTTTCTACTCACATGACCCCATACTTAGTGACAGTCCTCATTTTTAACCATCAAGAGAAATGTAATTTAATGATGCAGTTGTTTAGCCAGATGTAGGCTATTCACCTTTATGTTGACCTCACTAGAACGGAATCCATAACTTTGACAGTGCACCTTGCTCATCTTTTTTATGGGTCATTTATTTTATTATCTCTGTACTCTATTCTGTTTTGTAATTATATTTAGATACCACAAACAACGATGTCTGAGTTAACACAATATGGTAACAAGTCTGTATAGCAGCTTGTATGTTACAGGGTGTTCTAAACGATAAGCTAATCCCCTCTTACCTAGCCTCGGAGGCCTCTGCTCTCTTTTATTATGATTCATAGCCTATCTTCATATTTCATCACCCTGTACTCACTGTAGACATAAAAGAACATAGTAAACAGCTCCCAACATATCGCTGAACCACACATGGATCAGCTTGTGTGTCACACAACAGGACGGGACACAGGATCAGAGACAACCCTGAGGTCACTGTTAACTGCGACACTCCCCGTGTGTCGAACCCGCCAAACCTTGCATCAGATTGACAGCTTTATTAGCTCTTCCTATTGGATAGCAGCTATTAACGTGCTGTCTGTTCTGATTAAAGGAGGAGTGTTATAGTATGAGCCCTGGCCATCCGATAAGTGGTACGATATAACTGTGAATGGTCGGCCATTATTAAAGATGCGGCGATATAACTTCGGGGCAGTAGGTACAGTATCTTTCACACAGCTACCCAAAGGGATGGAGAGAGGGATAAGAGAGAGGGATGGAGGACCTTGATAAAAGACTTCTAAACTGACCCGCTGCTCGGATTCATCTGTTTCCTCTGTTTATGGTCCTAGCTAAAATGAGAACCCCAATAAATACTGGCATGGTTGTGTTGTTTTTAGGGAAAGGATTTCACCAGACTGGGTAAGTAGAGGAAATGGCCTCGTATGGGGTTGTTCTTGCTAAGCTTGTAGCAGACAACATGATGCTATAAGCTTGTTTTGAGTTTAGAAAGAGCTTCCACTGTCTGTTCTGTCAGGTATCTTCACTATAAATTACATGATCAATACTTAACTGCCTTAAAGGGATAGTTTAAAGGGATATCCACTTACCTTGGCTGTGTTTATGTTCATTTTGTATTTTGAGTGAAAGGGAAAGGAAAGTTGTACAACTTAGTCAGTTGTACAACTTAATACCTTCAACTGAAATGTGTCTTCTGCATTTAACCCAAACCCTCTGAATCAGAGAGGTGCGGGGGTCAAACTTCCCTTACAGTAGATATACAAAAAGTGACTCTTATAACTGAGGAATTACACACAAATTACTGTAGTAAAAACATTATAGCTGTTTACTTTATAATAAACACAACATCATTAGTTCATGAATTGATGAATTAAAGTTTTACAGATATCCTTACAGTGTTTGTCTTCTCGTTTCCAGGGTTTCCCTTAGTGCCTGCATCCATTCACGCTGTGGCGAGGAAGAAGTATTTTGATGACAAGTGAGTAATGGTCCTGTGCAGTAGTATTGTAAATAAGCTGAGCAGCTGTGTGGTGGGCTGCAGTAAACAGATCTTGAAGGAGAAGAAGAAGACTTCATTGTCTGTTTGTAGAGGGACTTGTTTAACGGCTAATGTTTCTCCTTCCTGTAGCTGCTGGATGAGTGTTGAGACCCACCTGCTCTACGTGGTCCACGGTCCCATCATGGCAGCGCTGCTCGTAAGTCACACCCTACTCAATTGAAATGCCTAAAGTGGACACTCAAGGCTACATCCTGTACAGCCTGGTCTCATAGACTAGACGTAACATAGCAAATGTAAATCCGGGACACTGAAATTAGTATGATATGTTACATTTGGTATGGTTGCATAAGACAGAAAGTTACTTAATGCGAACGTCTAGGAACTCAAAAGGTTGCACGTATGACTCTCATCATGGATAACTTTAGCATTTTAGCTAATTAGCAACTTTGCAACTATAATAAACAAAAATCTAAATGCAACAATTTCAAAGATTTTATGGAGTTACAGTTCATATAAGGACATCAGTCAATTGAAATACATTCATTAGACCTTAATCTATGGATTTCACATGACTGGACAGGGGTGCAGCCATGGGTGGGCCTGGGAGGGCATAGGTCCACCCACCTGGTAGCCATTCCCACCCACTGGGGAGCCAGGCCCAGCCAATCAGAATTAGTTTTTCCCCACAAAAGGGCTTCATTACAGACAGAAAGATTCCTCAGCATAAGGTGGGTTAAGATCACTTGGTTCGTCAACTGTATGCAAGGTCTAACCGAAATTTGACTTCCTTTTTATCCCAACCCCTCCACATACAGTACCAGTCACAAGTTTGGACACACGTACTCATTGAAGGGTTTTTCTTCATTTTGACTATTTTCTACATTGTAGAATAATAGTGAAGACATCAAAACTATGAAATAACACATATGGAATCATGTCGTAACCAAAAAAGTGTTAAAGAAATCAAAATACATTTTATATTTAGATTATTCAAAGTAGCCACCCTTTGCCTTGATGACAGCTTTGCACACTCTTGGCCTTCTATCAACCAGCTTCTTGAGGAATGCTTTTCCAACAGTCTTGAAGGAGTTCCCACATATGCAGAGCACTTGTTAGCTGCTTTTCCTTCACTCTGCGGTCCAACTCATCCCAAACCATCTCAATTGGGTTGAGGTCGGGTGATCAAATAGCCTTACACAGCCTGGAGGTGTGTTTTGGGTCATTGTCCTGTTGAAAAACAAATGATAGTCCCACTCAGTGCAAACCAGATGGGATGGCGTATCGCTGCAGAATGCTGTGGTAGCCATGCTGGTTAAGTGTGCCTTGAATTCTAAATAAATCACAGACAGTGTCACTAGCAAAGCACCCACTCCATCACACCTCCTCCTCCATGCTTCACGGTGGGAACAACACATGCGGAGATAATCCGTTCACCTACTCTGCGTCTCACAAAGACACGGCGGTTGGAACCAAAACTCTCAAATTTGGACTCATCAGACCAAAGGACATATTTCCACCGGTCTAATGTCCATTGCTCGTGTTTCTTGGCCCAAGTCTCTTCTTCTTATTGGTGTCCTTTAGTAGTGGTTTCTTTGCAGCAATTTGATAATGAAGGCCTGATTCACACAGTCTCCCCTGAACAGTTGATGTTGAGATGTGTCTGTTACTTGAACTTTGTGAAGCATTTATTTTGGCTGTAATCTGAGCTGCAGTTAACTATAATGTACTTATCCTCTGCAGCAGATGTAACTCTGGGTCTTCCTTTCCTGTGGCAGTCCTCATGAGAGCCAGTTTCATCATAGTGCTTGATGGTTTTTGCTACTGCACAATTCTTGACATTTTCCTGATTGACTGACCTTCATGTCTTAAAGTAATACTGGACTGCCATTTCTCTTTGCTTATTTGAGCTGTTCATGCCAGAATATGGACTTGGTCTTTTATCAAATAGGGCTATCTTCTGTATACCATCCCTACCTTGTCACAACACAACTGATTGGCTCAAACGCATGAAGAAGGAAAGAAATTCCACAAATTAACTTTTAACAAGGCACACCTGTTAATTGAAATCCATTCCAGGTGACTACCTCATGAAGCTGGTTGAGAGAATGCCAAGCGTGTGCAAAGCTGTCATCAAGGCAAAGGGTGGCTACTTTGAAGAATTTCAAATATAAAATATATTTTGATTTGTTTAACACTTTTTTGGTTACTACATGATTTCATATGTGTTATTTCATAGTTTTGATGTCTTCACTATTATTCTACAATGTAGAAAATAGTAAAAATAAAGAAAAACCTTTCAATGGTACTGTATATATACAGGTTGGAGAGGTTGGAGCAGGGGGCTGCCACACTGGGCGCACTTGGAGCAGTTGTTGTGGCAGGTTAAGTGCCTTTCTAAATGGCACAATGGCATGAAATGGCATCTAGGATTCTATACCAGCAACACTCCACTTCCCGCCAGATTTTTTACGTCAGACTCGGGATACAGACTGGCAACCCTCACCTCTCCAACCGCTAGGCTACCTGCCACCCATATGGTTCATAGATTTTCTGCTAGATCAAAACTCAGTAGGTTGCCGTTGTTGGACCTATAATCCTATATTTTTTTTTAGTCATTTAGCAGACGCTCTTATCCAGAGCGACTTACAGTAGTGAATGCATACATTTCATGCATTTTTTTTTGTACTGGCCCCCCGTGGGAATCGAACCCACAACCCTGGCGTTGCACACACCATGCTCTACCAACTGAGCCACAGGGAAGACTGTTGAATGTGCAACACATCAATCAAAGCAAATGGTTTCTCATGCTGGTGTTGAGATTTCCATTGTTCAGACAAAATCATTATAATCAGATTAGGTTGCAGCTCTTTCAGACACTGCAACCATTTTCAGCTGTTTATAAAATCATTTCTTTATTTTCTTTCCCAGGTAAATCTGTTCTTCTTGCTAAACATCGTGAGGGTGCTGGTTACTAAGCTGAGGGACACCCACCGGGCAGAGTCTAACATGTACATGAAGGCAGTGAGAGCTACCCTGATCCTGGTCCCTCTCTTGGGCATCCAGTTTGTCATCTTCCCCTGGAGGCCAGAGAACCGCCTGGCGGGGGAGGTCTACGACTACATCATGCATATATTAATGCATTACCAGGTAATGACTACATCATACATATATTACCAGGTAATGACTACATCATGCATATATTACCAGGTAATGACTACACCATGCATATATTACCAGGTAATGACTACATCATGCATATATTACCAGGTAAAGACTATATCATACCTTACCATTACCTGTTTTTTACACTGCTGCTACTCGCTTTTTATTATCTCTCTGTCTATTATCTATCACCCCTACCTACAAGTACAAATTACCTCAACTAACCTGTACCCCCGCACATTGACTCGGTACCTGTACCACCTGTATATAGCCTCGATATTGTTATTTTATTGTCTTACTTTTGACAATTATTTTATTTAGTTTATTTGGTAAATCTTTTCTTAACTCTTTCTTGAAATGAACTGTTGGTTAAGGGCTTGTTAGTAGTCATTTCACGGTAAGGTTGTATTTGGCGCATGTGACAAATAAAGTTTGATTTGATTACCAGGCATGACTACATCATGTATATATTACCAGGTAATGACTACATGATGCATATATTAACACATTACCGGGTAATGCTACTGATCGCTATGACTACATCATGCATATAAACTCAGCAAAAAAAGAAACAATCTTGACAGATCTTCATTGTAAAGGGTTTAAACACTGTTTCCCATGCTTGTTAAATGAACCATAAACAATTAATGAACACGCACCTGTGGAACGGTTGTTAAGACACGAACAGCTTGCATACGGTAGGCAATTAAGGTCACAGTTATGAAAACTTAGGACACTAAAGAGGCCTTTCTACTGACTCTGAAAAACACCAAAAGAAAGATCCCCAGGGTCTCTGTTCATCTGCGTGAACGTGCCTTAGGCATGCTGCAAGGAGGCATGAGGACTGCAGATGTGTCCAGGGCAATAAATTGCAATGTCCGTACTGTGAGACGCCTAAGACAGCGCTACAGGGAGACAGGATGGACAACTGATCGTCCTCACAGTGGCAGACCATGTGTAACAACACCTGCACAGGATCGGTACATCCGAACATCACACCTGCGGGACAGGTACAGGATGGCAACAACAACTGCCCGAGTTACACCAGGAACACACAATCCCTCCATCAGTGCTCAGACTGTCCGCAATAGGCTGAGAGAGGCTGGACTGAGGGCTTGTAGGCCTGTTGTAAGGCTAGTCCTCACCACACATCACCGGCAACAACGTCGCCTGTGGGCACAAACCCACCGTTGCTGGACCAGACAGAACTGGCAAAAAGTGCTCTTCACTGGCGAGTCGCGGTTTTGTCTCACCGGGGGTGATGGTCGGATTCGTGTTTATCGTCGAAGGAATGAGCGTTACAACGAGGCTTGTACTCTGGAGCGGGATCGATTTGGAGGTGGAGGGTCAATCATGGTCTGGGGCAGTGTGTCACAACATCATCGGACTTAGCTTGTTGTCATTGTAGGCAATCTCAACGCTGTGCGTTACAGGGAAGACATCCTCCTCCCTCATGTGGTACCCTTCCTGCAGGCTCATCCTGACATGACCCTCCAGCATGACAATGCCACCAGCCATACTGCTCGTTCTGTGCGTGATTTCCTGAAAGACAGGAATGTCATTGCTCTGCCATGGCCAGCGAAGAGCCCGGATCTCAATCCCATTGAGCACATCTGGGACCTGTTGGATCAGAGGGTGAGGGCTAGGGCCATTCCCCCCAGAAATGTCCGGGAACTTGCAGGTGCCTTGGTGGAAGAGTGGGGTAACGTCTCACAGCAAGAACTGGCAAATCACAGCCAGAAGAGGACTGGCCACCCCTCATAGCCTGGTTCCTCTCCAGGTTTCTTCCTAGGTTTTGGCCTTTCAAGGGAGGTTTTCCTAGCCACTGTGCTTCTACACCTGCATTGCTTGCTGTTTGGGGTTTTAGGTTGGGTTTCTGTACAGTACTTTGAGATATCAGCTGATGTAAGAAGGGCTTTATAAATACATTTGATTTGATTTTGGTGCAGTCCATAAGGAGGAGATGCACTGCAGTACTTAATGCAGCTGGTGGCCACACCAGATACTGACTGTTACTTCTTATTTTGACCCCTCCTTTGTTCAGGGACACATTATTCCATTTCTGTTAGTCACATGTCTGTGGAACTTGTTCAGTTTATGTCTCAGTTGTTGAATCTTGTTATGTTCATACAAATATTTCCAAATATTAAGTTTGCTGAAAATAAACACAGTTGACAGTGAGAGGACGTTTCTTTTTTTGCTGAGTTTATTACCAGGTGTGACTACATCATGCATATATTACCAGGTAATGACTACATCATGCATATATTAACACATTACCAGGTAATGCTACTGATCGCTATGACTACATCATGCATATATTAATGCATTACCAGGTAAATTATGCAACTGATGGTATGCCAGCAGCACAGTCCTTGCCAAAGCTCTGAGCTGACAAACAGTATGTTAATATTAGCGAGAGTAACTGATGTTTGTTTGTTTTGCTTTTCCTCCAGGGGTTACTAGTGGCAACGATATTTTGCTTTTTCAATGGCGAGGTAAGCATTACTTTTCAGTAAAACTCAAGCGATATTTTTCTTCACTTCCCATTCAGTTCGACTCTTAGATAATTTGTTTCTCGAGGTACAGTTGACAGTAACAATTTACACTTGAACCTCTGAAGAACCCTTACCCTTTGGTAAAGTACAGTTTTGATTGGCCATGTTGAGGGGAAGACAAGTCAGATACCATTGAAACAGCTCATCACTGCCTGGTGGCATTTCCAGGTCAACAGGTGGCCATCATGTGCACCTGATAACACATTGATGAGTCGCCCGTGGTTATAGAGTTGCCCCTAATGAGTGGGAGGGAGCGTCTCTGCTGCTGACTCCTGTACAGCAGCAAGGACAACAGCAGTAAGGCCATCTCAGATGAAGAGGAAAGAAGACAGACACTTGAACCTCTCTGGGGCGAATCAACCTGCCTGTCTGTCTGCCTGTCAGCCTGTCTGTCGCCCACTTAGCTCAGCCTGCAGCTGTTTGCTGTCTAGATTCACCAGTGGGCTCCCCCACCCAGTTAGTTAATGTCATACGTTGATAGAATGCATTGGATAGTTCAGGGGTTGCATACTGCTTGGCCAGAGACTAGGAGAAAGAGGGACTGACTGAGCATTTTCTTCGCTTGAGAAACTAGAAAACAAAAACAATACGCAGACCAAGAAAAACTGAGACCTTATTTGAATACTCAGCATGAGGTGGTATCTGGCACTGACAAAACCACAGCGAATTAACACAGCGTTCGTTCATTATCAGGCGCAGTGTTAAGTTATGTTTTATACATTGGAAATGATTTCTGGGCTGGGAAAACGGGTCAATCGTTAGCTCCTGCATGAGCAACCAGACCTCATCAGCGTCACTCCATCGGCTCCCGTAAACAAGTTCGACATGTCCAAAGAACAGATTCAGTTTCGGGGGATAAAAGACACATTGACACAAAGTAATTGTTTTTTCGGTAGAGGAATGTTTGTTTGCTTTGCCGCATAATAGTTTGTACTGTCTCTGAGACATTCGTTTTTGGGGCTGAGTTCATTGCCCATTTTGATTCTGTGGCCAAACTGCATAGACCTAGGCTATGTTCCAAATGACACCCTTTTCCCTATATTACCTATGGGCCCTGGTAGTGCACTACAGTATATATGGGAATAGGGTGCCATTTGAGACTCAGTCCAAACTACACAGACTGTTGAATAGCTCTTTGTCAAGTTCAGCCAATGGGGGAAAAAGTTGTCATTATTTTTATGTTTTCTAGGATGTGTCTGAAATGGCACCCTATTCCCTATATAGTGCACTACTTTGGAACAGAGTACAATTAGTTGGTACAAAGGAAAGAGAAACCCTGTGCACAGCAGTGCGTCTAGGTCCAGCTGCTGGTTTTGGCAGGGACAACGAGTATTACAAAACAAGAGTAAAAACAGCATACTGAAGAAAGACATGCGATTGGTGGCCTTTTTATTGTTTTTGAATGCTAGTTGTTGATATGCTCTGCATCATTAGATCATGGGAGAGTGCAGTGTGTCCTGTCCTCATTTTCCCTCAGTAATTAGTGTGGCGTTGTTCAGGAATTAGACATTCCTTGTTCTGGGTCAGCCCGTTCTTTTGAGTTAACTATTGGCTCTATTCATTCCGTATCACGGACGTTCAGCGTTACAGCGTGATTGATATTGAAAGACAATGTTCCCTCGTTAGCTGTGATTGCATTCACTATAAACGTCAGCTCAATCGGAAATTACCTTTACATCTTTTATGGCACCTTCTGTAACTTCAGCGATACAGATTATAATAATAATTATTTATTATTTTTGAATAGGGCCCTATCACTGCTTTGATTTACATTTTTAGACTGCACACTTTTCATGCAGTATAACTGTCACGGCCGTCGTAGGGAGTAGACCAAAATGCAGCAGGTATGTGAATGCTCATGATAACTTTTATTGAACACTTAACGAAAAAACAAGAAAACGAACGACAGCTAAACAGTTTTGGAGGCTAAAATACAGCAGTGCAAAAACAACTTCCCACAAAAGACAGGTGAAAAAAGGGCTACCTAAGTATTACTCCCAATCAGCAACAACGATGTACAGCTGTTCCTGATTGAGAGCCATACCAGGCCAACAGAAAGAAATACACAACATAGAACAAACATAGAAATACAAAACATAGAACAATACCCAAAAACCCCCGACAACACAAAACAAACACACCCCTGCCACGCCCTGACCAAACTACAATAACAAATAACTCCTTATACTGGTCAGGACGTGACAATAACATTATCACACAAGATAACGCTCCTTAATCAGATTGGTGCTGTGCTCAAGAATTTGATACTCTCATAATGTAAAATGTACAAACAAAAAGCAGATAAACTAGCCTAAATGGACACTTGTGTTCACGTGTCTCTTTTCAAAAGTGCCTAACTATTGTTTAAATGCCTCAAGCTACTCAACCTGCACTAAACTCAGTGAGGAAGGAAGGTATTATCCTTCAAGTAATGACAGGAAATGGGAGCCTAGATTGTGATTGAATTCAGTTCTTGCCAAATTCATATCTACAAACTTCCATTAACATGTATCAAATCAATCCACATTTCCTCAGCTGTCACATTAAATTGAGTTAATGATCATGCATATTGATGAAAGTGTAACCTAATACTTACACACTCACATGAACACACACATAAAAAACAAACAAATATACTATTGAATGACATTTGGGTCTTTGCCTGTCAAAAAAGATACACATCAAATAAAACTATTTGACGTGTGAAATATGAATGTTGACCAATCAAGACCTGAATATGACTGCACGTCACATAATAATTTAACGCGTTCATAATTTTTTACGTAGTTATTACACATTGATTACACTATCACTCGTATTCCATATGTCACAACGATTCATCGATACGTATGCTATGATGCTGGTAAAGTTGTCTCGCGTACCTACAGTGCTGGTCATAAACAAAGCTAGTTAGCTGATGGATGCAAACAATGTTCTTCCCCAAACATAGCAAAATGACTGTTTCAGTAGCTATAGTTATTTCACTGTACAGCCTAACCTATGGATTGTGGATCAATGACATGGGGTATCAGTCTACTCAGTGACACGCAGACAACATTAGCATTGTGTATAATTGTATTGTGTATAATTTCTCATTTGTTGTACCCCCTAGCATATGTTATCATTGTCTATATTGGTAATCATTCTTTTTTATATATATATAAATAAAAATATATATATATTGTGACGATCCTGGGTTTATAAGCGCGGAAATCGACTCTGCCGATTGAGCATGCGTTTGCGGCACAGTCGATAGCGCGCCGGACCTCGGGCATGAAGGTCGAGGGTTCGAGGCCTGCTCCCTGCTGTTTCATTACATTGGTGTCATTGGTGTGTAGCGACTCGCTGTCACGTTCTGACCAGTAAAGGGATTATTTGTTATTGTAGTTTGGTCAGGACGTGGCAGGGGGGTATTTGTTTTATGTGGTTCGGGGTTTGTTAGTAATTGTGTTTATGTAGAGGGGTGTTTGGTTAGAGTATTCTGGGGTTTTTGGGTTATGTTCTTTATTTCGTATTTCTATGTTCTGTCTATGTTGTGTATTTCTTTGTTGGCCTGGTATGGCTCTCAATCAGGAACAGCAGTACATCGTTGTTGCTGATTGAGAGTCATACTTAGGTAGCCTGTTTTCACCTGTCCCTTTGTGGGAAGTTGTGATTGCATAGCTGTGTGTTTAGCCTGCAATCCTGGGCGTTCGATTGTTTTCTTGTTTTGTTTGTTACGTGTTCAATAAAGTCACTGTGAGCACTCAACCCGCTACGCCTTGGTCCACTACGTACGACGACCGTTACACCTGCACAGACAGCTGTGGGTTATTTGTTAGGCTATTAGTGGGTTGTGTTGTACTTACCAGTGTTCGCGGGGTCATGCCAATCAACCTGCTATCTGCCAATCACGGGAATGCCTGGAATGTTCTGATACCGGGCAGCCTGGTGGTTGGCGGAGTGGCGTGTAGGGGGTTGGGCAGGGGTTGGAGCATTGGAAGTTAAGACCGGGTTTAGCCATTGTTCACTCTCTTACGTCTGGGAAGAGAAGGTCACGGTTGGTTTGTAGGGTACCTTTCATTTATTTGGCGTGGGCTACGGCCAAACAGTAGCCTGTGTTAAGTTGGGTTAATAAACCGTCAATTCGTTAACTCCATCCTCTGTCTGGACAATTGTTCCTTTATGATGTAGTCAGGTTATTACAATGTATACATTTTTTTTTTTAAGTTAGCTCTTATTGCGGGTCTCTGAAACAACTGAATTGAGACACATTTATTGTCAACCTACTATGTGTATTGAACATTATTTGTTTTGGAGTCTGAAGTCTGAGGAGGGCGTTGGGAAAAAAGATATTGGGTATTGGGTAGATTGATACCCACATTTCATTGATCCCCAAGCCTAATCCTTATTGTGGCTAGCTTCACGAGCCTCACTAGTCCGATGAAGCTAGCTGGCTGCTTATAACGTTAGCTTTGGGCAACAGGGTTAAGTAGTTGGCTAGCTATTTATTTCCATGAACTGAAGTTCAATTTCAATAGGCAAACAACAAGTGGCAACCTAGCTAATACTTACTCACAAGGATTCCTAAATCATTGCTAAGAATAATGAAAATGACTGCAGTTTCTACTGGTCATTGTTTTCAGGCTGGTAGTATTGGTGCTAGCTAGGTACGAAGCTAAAGCTAGTTAGCTACCCCAGAAGTAGCGGTCGAACAAATAATGCCTTATTACCAACGCAGTGTTGTGAACAAATCAAATTGTATTGGTCACGTACACATGGTTAGCAGATGTTAATGCGAGTGTAGCGAAACACATCGCTCGTGGCCGGTATGTGCTTTGCAGACTTTTGCACAGCTTTGACAGTGCTACTGATAGTACTTGTGGCGCTTGGTTTGCACGTGCAAATACAGCACACACAACATTCTAGAATAGAATAGTGTTATTTGACGTGCAACCTTTATGACACGCAAAGACCCAAACGGCGTTCCATAATATATATATATTTTTCTTTGTAATTACTGATCAATTAATTTATACACTTATAAATAGTAGGTTTTGTTATCTGTTTTAACAAACTTTTTTTTATTTTTGTACTTATGTTCAGTCTTGTGAAAAAGTAAGTACACCCCCTGGAAAGTAAGGTAACCTATTTTAACAAATGACACTGAAAGATTATACTTTGCAATCATTCATGAAAAAAAATCGACAGAAATGCAATTCCATAGTGCAGAAAAAAGAAGTACACTCTAGCTTCAATAGCTTGTGTTGCCCCCTGAAATAACATAATGTAGCCGTTTCTTGTAACTGTCTATCAGTCTCTTATATCGACTGGGAGGAATTTTTGCCCAATCTTCATTACAGTACTACTTCAATTGTGTCATGTTCGAGAGCTTTCTTGCATGCACGGCCCACTTCAAGTCCCCCCACAGCATTTCGATAGGATCTGGGCTTTGACTCCATAACCCTCCATTTCTTATTTTTCAGCCATTCTGTTGTAGATTTGCTTTTGTGTTTTGGATCTTTGTCCTGTTGCAAGATCCATGTTCAGTTCAGCTTCAGCTTTTTGGCAGATGGCCTCACATTCTCCTAAATAATTATCTGGTACATTATAGAATTCATGGTTGACTCAATGATGGCAAGTTGGCCAGGCCCTGAGGCAGCAAAGCAGCCCCAAACCATAATGCCACCTCCTCCATGCTTTACGGTTGGTTTGAGGTTCTTCTGTTCAAAGGCGGTGTGTCGTTTTCGCCAAACATGGCGTCTGGCATTGCGGCCAAACAACTCCACCTTTGACTCATCTGTCCAGAGCATATTGTTCCAGTAGTCTTGGACTTTACCCAGGTGTTGTCTGGCAGACGTCAGTCGTGTCTTGATATTATTATTTGAGAGCAGAGGCTTCCTCCTTCCTGACCTCCCATGTAGGCTACGTTTGTCCAATCTCTTTCTGACAGTTGACTCAAGCACTTTGACATTGATTGTGGCAAGAGAGGTCTGTAGATCCCTTGATGTTACCCTGGGGTTTTTAGAGACTGTGGTCTGGAATTTTCTCCATTTGTAGATGAGCCGTTGGACAGTGTAATGATGTACTTCGAATTGCTTGGAAATTGATTTGTAACCCTTCCCAGACTCACAAACATCAATAATCTTTCTTCTGAGGGCCTCATGTAGGTCATTTGATCTTGGCATGACGGTGTTACCACACACCCATATGGTTAAGACCCAACCAGACCAAGTTTCTAATCTTTATGGAAGGCTGGACCCTCCTTAATTTCTCTCAAATTATTTTCTAATCATTTGCACCTGTTTTGGTGCACCTGATTCCAGTTTTAGCCATTTTATGTGATGGTAAAGGTAGGGGTGTGCTAACTTTTTCTGCATAAAGAAAATGCATTTTTGTTTATTTCATTTCATAGCATTTTCCCAATTTTTTGTGGGGGGGTGATTTGTTATACTGGGTTACCTTTATCAATGAATGTGGTGGGAATTTATCTCATATCCATGTGTAATATTACTTTCCAGGGGATGTACTTACTTTTTCACACGACTATAAATAGATTTGTGGTTTTCATATCAGCCCTTGGGTTTCCAACCACACCTGCACATTGTTTATTTTATTTGTTTATATCTGTACTTATTTTCTTTGGTGAAAAAAAGGCTGTGTGATGACAGTGAGGTACAAACAGGCTATGTGTATTTGTTCTATGCACCTGTCCCTGCCTAATGAGTCTATCACCCCCTGTATGTCTCTAAAACCCTGATGAAGGCAACAGCTGAAATGCATTGATTTAATTCATAAAGAAGCTTTTATGAAATGTACTTCCATTGTCCTCCAAGAGTAGCTAAATATGGTTGTACCCTCTCTCTCTCTCTCTCTGAGTGTGTGTGTGTGTGTTTATGCGTTTGCATGTTTACTCACCCATTAGAGAATACAGTTTATAATCTGAATGTCCCTTTTTCTCAGGTGCAGGCGGCTCTGAAGCGACAATGGATTCAGTACAAGG
The DNA here is from genome assembly GCF_965601325.2 of Salmo salar. Classification (NCBI taxonomy): domain Eukaryota; kingdom Metazoa; phylum Chordata; class Actinopteri; order Salmoniformes; family Salmonidae; genus Salmo; species Salmo salar. Next base: position 91,667,375 of record NC_138304.1, on the reverse strand, counting down.
CCCAGTGGGGTCAGAGACGGAGGGACCACTGCTCCATGCGCTCTACCTCCTACACCGCCACATCAATCACTGAGGTGCCCGCCTTCATGTACCACCACGACTGCAACAGCGAACACTTAAACGGCAGACACACCTCTGAGGACTCTGAGCTGGTGGCTCTTAAGACAGGGGAGACGTACGCCTGACAAGCGGGAGGTAGTCTGAGTGTCGGAGGAGAGAAGAGTTAGTAGAGGAACCAAGATGGAGACGTTTCTCTAATGTCCCGCCGCAGTTCCACATTTCATAGATAGAACGGGTGGGTTCAGCCCCAGACTGTGAAGGAGAAGACAGTGCGTGTCTGGACAGTGATATCTCTCCCATGAGTTGGCCAATGATGGCTGATGCTTCATTTACATGACATTGCTGCTGCTATGGCTGCTTATTAAAAACACTAAGATATACAGTACATGAAACGGGAGCCGCCTTTAAAATGTGGCGCGTCCTAAAGCTGCTATCTGTGGGACTCTTAACACATCATGGGAATGTTAAGGATGATGATGATGAAGATGATGATGATTATTATAATGATGATGATAATGGTGATGATGAAACTGTATTGTTGCTTTGCCTATACCAAAGGGTGTGTGGGGTGGGCTGAAGAGATCCCCTGAAGGTCACATACTGACGGACAGCACAGTGCATGTGTGTGTGTGTCCATGGCGACACAAGAGGTCAATGGTTTAAAAGGCTCCCTGTGCCTAAGTTCTGGAATCGTGTAAATAATGGTTCACCACTTTCACTTTAAAAGTGTCAAAGTGTATTTTAGAGGATTTTATTTTTCTGACTAAATGTTTTTTTTTCTTGCCAACGACTTGCTCTTTAAATACTTTCTGTCTGTTTTGTGAAGCTCTGCTTACAGCTGCTGACTGTGCCTGCGGTGTGTTTCTGTCACAAGGTCTGTATTTAAAGAGTGCAGAAGATACAGAACGCCTTGATATGGGCTCAAGAGAGAAAGAGTCAAAAGGATTGGTTAACTTAGAATAAAAAATAAAGACGGACTGAATCGCATAGGTAACGTGTTTAGCAGACACGTTTTGGAGTACCACCTGGCTCTTGAGAATATTTTCAGTGAAATAGTCTGTATTTTGTTTGACGTGTCCATTTGCCAAAAGGTCTAATGTGAAGCTTCTAGGATTCCACAATAAGCGTTATTTTATGTTTTGTGCTTAATGAAAGCCATTCCAATATGGTGAAATGATTTTCTCTATGTCATATCAGTTATGAATAGAGAGGAAGGAGAGAAGAAAAAACAGTATGGTTACCTGCAAAAATAATCATATAAACAATAACAATATACCATTTTTAAAAGAAAAGTCTTGACAATCTAGGCCTATGGAAGATGTTTCGAGGTAAAACCTTCGTATCTCCAGGCAATTATCTACAGTGGGGGAAAAAAGTATTTGATCCCCTGCTGATTTTGTACGTTTGCCCACTTACAAAGAAATGATCGGTCTATAATTTTAATGGTAGGTTTATATGAACAGTGAGAGACAGATTAACAACAAAAATTTCAGAAAAACGCATGTCAAAAATGTTATAAAATGATTTCCATTTTAATGAGGAAAATAAGTATTTGACCCCTCTCCAAAACATGACTTAGTACTTGGTGGCAAAACCCTTGTTGGCAATCAGAGGTCAGACGTTTCTTGTAGTTGGCCACCAGGTTTGCACACATCTCAGGAGGGATTTTGTCCCACTCCTCTTTGCAGATCTTCTCCAAGTCATTAAGGTTTCGAGGCTGACGTTTGGCAACTCGAACCTTCAGGTCCCTCCACAGATTTTCTATGGGATTAAGGTCTGGAGACTGGCTAGGCCACTCCAGGACCTTAATGTGCTTCTTCTTGAGGTACTCCTTTGTTGCCTTGGCCGTGTGTTTTGGGTCATTGTCATGCTGGAATACCCATCCACAACCCATTTTCAATGCCCTGGCTGAGGGAAGGAGGTTCTCACCCAAGATTTGACAGTACATGGCCCCGTCAAATGATGCGGTGAAGTTGTCCTGTCCCCTTAGCAGAAAAACACCCCCAAAGCATAATGTTTCCACCTCCATGTTTGACGGTGGAGATGGTTTTTCTTGGGGTCATCTCCAAACACGACGAGTTGAGTTTATGCCAAAGAGCTCCATTTTGGTCTCATCTAACCACAACACTTTCACCAGTTGTCCTCTGAATCATTCAGATGTTCATTGGCAAACTTCAGACGGGCATGTATATGTATTCTTGAGCAGGGGGACCTTGCGGGTGCTGCAGGATTTCAGTCCTTCACGGCATAGTGTGTTACCAATTGTTTTCTTGGTGACAATGGTCCCAGCTGCCTTGAGATCATTGACAAGATCCTCCCGTGTAGTTCTGGGCTGATTCCTCACCGTTCTCATGATCATTGCAACCCCACAAGGTGAGATCTTGCATGGAACCCCAGGCTGAGGGATATTGACAGTTCATTTGTGTTTATTCCATTTGCGAATAATCACACCAAATGTTGTCACCTTCTCACCAAGCAGCTTGGCGATGGTCTTGTAGCCCATTCCAGCCTTGTGTAGGTCTACAATCTTGTCCCTGACATCCTTGGAGAGCTCTTTGGTCTTGGCCATGGTGGAGAGTTTGGAATCTGATTGATTGATTGCTTCTGTGGACATGTGTCTTTTTTACAGGTAACAAGCTGCAGTTAGAAGCACTCCCTTTAAGAGTGTGCTCCTAATCTCAGCTCGTTACCTGTATAAAAGACACCTGGGAGACAGAAATCTTTCTGATTGAGAGGGGGTCAAATACTTATTTCCCTCATTAAAATGCAAATCAATTTATAACATTTTTGACATGCGTTTTTCTGGATATTTTTGTTATTCTGTCTTTCACTGTTCAAATAAACCTACCATTAAAATTATAGACTGATCCTTTCTTTATCAGTGGGCAAATGTACAAAATCAGCAGGGGATCAAATACTTTTTTCCCCCACTGTATATCGAAACATAATTACCTTGAAATAGCATCCTTCTAGTGTACAGAATCTGTCAAATGTGAAGAAAATAATTTTAATTGAGGGCTATTTGAACCATTTTTTTGTAATTTCTCTTGTGTGAATACTAGTGTATTTTCGTTCACTGTTTATTTTCATACACCTACTATATTATGCCCTTAGATTATCATGCTCTGAGATCCTAAATGAAAGTCTGAGGCATTTCAGTCAGGGGTCAATTCAATCCGTAGTGCAGAATATCTGAATTGAGTGTAGTGTGGAATCCCATGTTCTTAGCCAATCTGCTAGCCCAGGCTAATTTCTAGGAGTGGGATTTGGCTTTTATGTCACAAAGGCTGTCCTAGGGAGTCAGGAATGGAAACAGAATCTCAAGAGATATCTTAAGTGAGGTTATAATTCCTATTTACCTTCTGTTTCTCAGAAATCTTAATCTCCACCTATTCTCAAATGTATTCCTTTGTAGGTTGCGCAACCATAACAGATTCCTAAATTAGACACATGGAAAACCAATCTAAACCATTGAAATACTGTTTTGTATTGAGTTAAGATGTGTGTGAGCGTGTGTGTGTGTGTGTGTGTAAAATGGAGCTAGTGATGCATGAGCCTTGGGGCCTTCTGATGTTTAAATTATTCCCATCTTCACATTAACAGTGTTTAAAGATAGACATCTGCTATGATTTATCTCCAAGGGACTTTCAGAAACTAAGAACAGCTCTGATCTGGATATAGTGGACACTTAGGAAAAAAGAGTTCCATAAGGGTTCTTCTGTTGTCCCCATAGAACCCTTTTTGGTTCCATGTCGAACCCTCAGTGGAATTTTTTTTCAACAGGTTCTCTTATGGGGACAGCCAAAGAACCCTTTTAGGTTCTAGATAGCACATTTATTCCTAAGAGTATAGCACTATGCTAGATAGATACCAAGACTTTAGTAGGGTACCGAGGACAGCCGAGGGGACTCATTTATAACACGTTTTTTACCTATATTTAATCCTAAATTGTGCATACAGCGAAATCAGGTGCCCAGACCCATAGAAGACTAGTCTGGATTTGAATGCCGAAGACACATCTTCCTTTGGGGACAATCAAGCTTATCTTACCTTAAACCCTGTCACACTTATTGTGCCAATCTAATTTATTTTACAGCTTCAATTCCTATTAGGCCAAGATCAAATAAATCTTTACACTCATGCCAATGTTTATACTGAATCCAATGTCTTTGCTGTTGCTGGGCCATCATGACAGAGACAGAGACAATCAGTTTGAAATGGGAGGCCATTAGATGAGGTTTCAATAGGCTCTATTCAATCTGGATTGAGGAAGTTCAGCGTTACAGAGCGATTGAAATGTAAAGGAAATGTTTCCTCAATCGGAAATGACCTTTACATTTCTAGCGCTCATTCTGTAACGCTTCAGCGATCCAGATTAAATTGAGCCCTAAGAGCTCATTCTGTCTGTTTGATATCAGAGAAGGTGTTAACCACTGTGAAGTCTTATAGATGATTTAGAAAGGTTTTGATCCATCCATATTTTAAGGTTGATTAGTTCTGGATATGAACACAATGTTAAGGTTGTTTTTTTTCTTCATTTGGAGGAAGATGAATATTTCTGTATATTTAGTATGTTCATGGCTATGTTGTCCAGTGCCCATGTCAACATGACCGCAACGTTTGTGTGTGTAATAGATGTGAAATGTTTTGACCACTGTTTTTGGTTCTTTTGTTTGGCTTGTGTTTGGCTCTCGACCTCTAAGCTCTTTGTGTGGTGTTACTTCAAAGAAGAGAAAAACTGTGTTTTTTTAATGCACAAATCGACCAGCTTTTTGTTTGAATGCTATTGCAATCAGAAATATATTGGAAAAGATTCTCTGTTATTTATTTCTTTCCTGCATGCCTTATTGTGTGTGTGTGTGTGTGTGTGTGTGTGTGTGTGTGTGTGTGTGTGTGTGTGTGTGTGTGTGTGTGTGTGTGTGTGTGTGTTTTATGAAAAGGAGCAGAAAAATATGGTTTTAAAAGTTCAAAAATACCTCATCACCGATGTACCTCTCAGCAGACAACAACCAATCCTCACTGTATTATTTGTCTATAAAAATGTCCCCACTAAATTATTTAGGTGTACTTTGATATCTAGTGTCCTTTATGGAAAATACACATTTCAAGGTTCAGAAGATTTGCGTGGTAAGTATGTGAGGGGAAATTATGTATAGTGTTTGACTTCATTTAAATTCCTGCTCTCTCATTCATCAACCGTCGTACAGTAATGCTTTTGACACCCATTATACAACACAAAGTCTCAAATGGCATTCTATTCCCGACATAGTGCACTACTTTTGATGAGGGCCAAAAGAGCTCTGGTCAAAGTAGTGCACTATGGAAGGAATAGGGGCCATTTGAGACGCAGCCAAAGTCTGGGCCCATCAGAGCTCAGTTGTCCTCTGAAAAGGACAGTTCTTCTCATCAGTAGACTCTGGTAAAGGCTGTTAACATACTAAAAGGGAAAGCTTTTGCTTATCTAAGAGCCCCCGCAACTATAGGGTGTCTATAACAAGAAGTACAATTTCAAGGCCTGTTGGTTCCTAAGCACAGCTAAAAAGGAAAAAGCATTCCGCCCCCATATTCATGACATTGTGTGTTTGTAAACCCATAATAAGTAAGTGGCAATGAAGTTGGATTTGTAAAGCCATTTCAATAATATTATTCTAATTGCTGTTTTACAATACTTACAGGCAAACCCCAACCCATTAAAAAGGAATCATTAAATGATAGTGTTCAACTTGAAACTGGTGGTGAATTCACCATGCCTGTAAAGTTTCATGAAAATAATCTGAATCTGAATCTTAGCATTCAAACTAAGAGTAGACCTACAGTACCAGTCAAAAGTTTGGACACACCTACTCATTCAAGGGTTTTTCATTATTTGACTATTTTCTACATGGTAAAATAATAGTGAAGACATCAAAACGATGAAATAACACATATGGAATCATGTAACCAAAAAAAGTGTTAAACAAATCAAAATACATTATAGATTTTAGATTCTTCAAAGTAGCCACCCTTTGCCTTAATGACAGCTTTACACACTCTTGGCATTCTCTCAACCAGCTTCACCTGGAATGCTTTCCCAACAGTCTTGAAGGAGTTCCCACGTATGCTGAGCACTTGTTGGCTGCTTTTCCTTCACTCTGCGGTCCAACTCATCCCAAACCATCTCAATTGGGTTGAGGTTGGGTGATTGTGGAGGCCAGGTCATCTGATGCAGCACTCCATCACTCTCCTTCTTGGTCAAATATCAAATCAAATCATATTTTATTGGTCACATACATATGTTTAGCAGATGTTATTACGGGTGTAGCGAAATGCTTGTGTTTCTAGCTCCAACAGTGCAGCAATATCTAACAAGTAATATCAAAACATTTCACAACGATACACACAAATCTAAAGTAAAGTAATGGAATTAAGAAGAAATAAATATTTGGATGAGCAATGTCAGAGCGGCATAGACTAAAATACAGTAGAATAGAACAGAATACAGTATATACAGTTGAAGTCGGACGTTTACATACACTTAGGTTGGAGTCATTAAAACTAGTTTTTCAACCACTCCACAAATTTCTTGTTAACAAACTATAGTTTTGGCAAGTTGGATAGGACATCTACTTTGTGCGTGACACAATTAATTTTTCCAACAATTTCAAACAGACAGATTATTTCACTTATAATTCACTGCATCGCAATTCCAGTGGGTCAGAAGTTTACATACACTAAGTTGACTGTGCCTTTAAATTCCAGAAAATGATGTCATGGCTTTAGAAGCTTCTGATAGGCTTATTGACATCATTTGAGTCAATGGGAGGTGTACCTGTGGATGTATTTCAAGGCCTACCTTCAAACTCAGTGCCTCTTTGCTTGACATCATGGGAAAATCAAAAGAAATCAGCCAAAAATGGTTGACCTCCACAAGTCTGATTCATCCTTGGGAGCAATTTCCAAATGCCTGAAGGTACCTCGTTCATCTGTACAAACAATAGTACGCAATTATAAACACCATGGGACCACGCAGCAGTCATACCGCTCAGGAAGGAGACGCATTCTGTCTCCTAGAGATTAAAGTACTTTGGTGCGAAAAGTGCAAATCAATCCCAGAACAACAGCAAAGGACCTTGTGAAGATGTTGGAGGAAACAGGTACAAAAGTATCTATATCCACAGTAAAATGAGTCCTATATCAACATAACCTGAAAGGCCGCTCAGCAAGGAAGAAGCCACTGCGCCAAAACTGCCATAAAAAGACAGACTACAGTTTGCAACTGCACATGGGGACAAAGATCGTACTTTTTGGAGAAATGTCATCTGGTCTGATGAAACAAAAATAGAACTGTTTAGCCATAATGACCAGTGTTATGTTTGGAGGAAAAAGTTGGAGGCTTGCAAGCCGAAGAACACCATCCCAAACGTGAAGCATGGGGTGGCAGCATTGTGTTGTGGGTGTGCTTTGCTGCAGGAGGGACTGGTGCACTTCACAAAATAGATGGCATCATGTGAAAGGAAAATTATGTGGATATATTGAAGCAACATCTCAAGACATCAGTCAGGAAGTTAAAGCTTGGGCGCAAATGGGTCTTTCAAATGGATAATTGTAACGTTCGTCGCCTGGTGACGAGGAAGCGGACCAAAACGCCTGGTGCGGGGAGTAGGGACGGGCCAGACAGGACTGTGAACACGTACTGGTGACCTGAAGCGTGGAGCCGGTTTAGCCACTCGTCCTGGCTGGATGCCCATCCTAGCACGGCATGTGCTGGGCATGTCCACCGGACGCACCAGGCTGTGCGGGCGCACTGGCGACACAGCGCGCAACTCCGCATACCATGGCTCCTCCTCCAGATCTTCCCTCAGCAGGTCCTCAATCAACTGCCTCATCATCTTCGTCTCTTCCCCCGCCGTCATCCCCCACGAGAGCAGTGGTCTGGGCTCTTCCTCTGCCCTTCCGGACCACCCCATTAGCCCCCCCCAAAAAAATTATTGGGGGTGTTTTCCGGGCCTCCTCGACCGCCGCCTGCGACTCCGTCTACCGGCTGGCTTTACCTCCTCGACCTGGGAATCCTTCCGCCAGGGTCCTTTCCCCGACATTATCTCCTCCCAGGTCCAGAACTCCTTCCCCTCGCGAGCCCATCTCTCGCGCTCCTTTTCCTCCCGCTGCTTGGTCCTGGTTCGGTGGGGTGTTCTGTAACGTTCGTTGCCTGGTGACGAGGAAGCGGACCAAAACGCAGCTGGGAGCGAACACATGTTTATTCAACACACTGGAATTAAACATGTACACAAAAATCAAGAAAAATGCAGATACGTTACGTGCTCAAACAAAGAGACAACACCCCACAAACAGCGTGGGGAAAACAGCAACTTAAATGTGATCCCAATCAGAGACAATTAGCGACAGCTGTCTCTGATTGGGAATCGACAGAACCCAACATAGAAATAACCCACCTAGAGCCTACACAAGGCTAAAACGTAAACCAAACACAAACCAATGAAAAATACCTAACATGACACACCCTGACCCAATATACCCGAGTTCACCTGGTCAGGGCGTGACAATAATGACCCCAAGCATACTTCCTCAATCCTATAGAAAATGTGTGGGCAGAACTGAAAAAGTGTGTGCGAGCAAGGAGGCCTACATACCTGATTCAGTTACACCAGCTCTGTCAGGAGGAATGGGCCAAAATTCACCCAACTTATTGTGGGAAGCTTGTGGAAGGCTACCGAAAACGTTTGACCCAAGTTAAACAATTTAAAGGCAATGCTACCAAATACTAATTGAGTGTATGTAAACTTCTGACCCAATGGGAATGTGATGAAAGAAATAAAAGCTGAAATAAATAATTCTCTCTACTATTATTCTGACATTTCACGTTCTTAAAATAAAGTGTTGGACCTAACTGACCTAAGACGGGGAATTTTTACTAGGATTAAATGTCAGGAATTGTGAAAAACTGAGTTTAAATGTATTTGGCTAAGGTGCATGTAAACTTCCGACTTCAACTGTACATATGAGATGAGTAATGCAAAATATGTAGACATTATTAAAGTGACTAGTGTTCCATTATTAAGGTGGCCAGTGATTTCAAGTCTATGTATATAGGGCAGCAGCCTCTAAAGTGCTAGTGATGGCTATTTAACAGTCTGATGGCATCTCCGTCCCAGCTTTGATGCACCTGTACTGACCTCGCCTTCTGGATGTGGCTCGGGTGGTTGTTGTTGTCGATGATCTTTTTGGCCTTCCTGTGACATCGGCTGCTGTAAGTTTCCTGGAGGGCAGGTACTGTAGTTTGCCCACGGTGAAGCGTTGGGCAGACAGCACCACCCTCTGGGGAGCCCTGCGGTTGCACGCGGCGGTGCAGTTGCCCTTCTGTTGGTGATTTAAATAGCCCTTACACAGCCTGGAGGTGTGTTGGGTCATTGGCCTGTTGAAAAACAAATGATAGTCCCATTAAGCGCAAACCAGATGGGATGGCGTATCACTGCAGCCATGCTGGTTAAGTGTACAATTAGCCCAGCGTCGTCCGGGTTAGGGTTTGGCCGGGGTAGGCCGTCATTGTAAATAACAATTTGTTCTTAACTGACTTGCATAGTTAAATAAAGGTTAAATAAAAAAGTGTGCCTTGAATCCTAAATAAATCCCTGACAGTGTCACCAGCAAAGCACCCCCACACCATCACATCTCCTCCTCTATGCTTCATGGTGGGAACTATACATGCGAAGATTATCAGCTCACCTACTCTGCGTCTCACAAAGACACAGCGGTTGGAATAAAAAATAAACAATTTGGACTCATCAGACCAAAGGACAGATTTCCACCGGTCTAATGTC